>NC_086247.1:97677148-97974760 GCF_021018805.1 Prinia subflava
GCATGAGACTGATATTGATAACACACTGATGGCTCAGTTGTTGCTCAGCAATGCCTACCCTGAGCCAGGGGCTTTTCAGGTTCCCGTGCTCTGCCAGTGAGGAGACCACAAGGAGCTGGGAGGAAGCATGGCCAGGACAGCTGACCCGAACTGGCCAGAAGGATATCCCAGACCATAGGGCATCATGTCCAGTATATAAACCTGGGAGAGATGGCTGGGAGGAGCCGATCACTGCTGGGATATGGGCGGGGCATCAGTCAGTGGATGGTGAGCAATGGTGTGGAGTGTCACTTGTTTCTATTGGGTTTTATTGCTCCTTGTCTCTTTTTTTTCATTACAATTGTCAGTAGAATTAGTAATATATTGTATTTTGTTTCAATTATTAAACTGTTCTCATGTCAACCCATGAGCTTTGCTTCTTCTTTCCAATTTTCTTTCCACTGGGGTGAGAGTAGGGAGGTAGCAGCTAGATGGCTCTTACTTGCTGGGGTTAAACCAGAGTAAACATTTTTGGTGCCCAATGTAGTGCTCAGAGCATTGAGATAACATCAGATCTGATCAGACAAATTACTTTAAGAACCACTGAATTTGTTTAATCGTTGCTGCTCACCATGTTGTTTCATTTGTTCCCTGCATGTGTGCTCACAGGCGCACTATAGAACAGTGTTCTTGATGCACGTGTTCCCTGTGGTGATGCTGATTGTCGATGGGGTCTGGGCTAAAATTTTAACTCTTGTTCTTTGCAGGAGTGGTTTATAACATGATAGAATGGCTAATTAAGAACCAAATCCTGTCTGTGTGCTTGGCACTGAATCACCTCTGAACCTCAGGAGCCATCTGGTGGGAACTGTTAACAATCACACCTTTTAGCTGCTGCTCGTAGCGTCAAAAGGACTTTTAATTTCCTGAACATTTCCTTAATTTGAACATTTTGCTGAGTATGAGTACAACAGTTTGCGAGATGAGCTCAGAAAGCCCAAGTGGGAGATTGTTCTTCAGGTAAACACTCGCAAGGATTTGCATTAAATCTGTATGTGTAAAGAGATGGGCAGGGATGTTTTCTGCAATAATAACACATAGATTTACGTTTCTGAAAAATGTTTTTCTGGAACCTAAAAAATGTTAATTAATTGATAGTAGAGCTTCCATTAAACTCCAAAGATGCTGATCTTCCTTAAGAAACTATGGAATAATGTGCTGTTCAAACAGTAAGTGAGAAGACTTAAGCAGGAAAGCATTAATATTATCTAGACACCATATTAATGAATTTCCTTAATCAAAGAAGTCCTTTGAAGAGAATTTGGTTCACCAGATAAGAGAAATTATCGGTGGGGAGAGGATGTGGGTCACAGCAGAAAGTATGCCATGCTCTACCAGCGAGAGACTCCCTGTGGTAAAAGCCTGAACTGCAATTCCTGCAGTCATGCATCCGAAGAAACAGCAGAATTAATCATATACAGTGGTTAAAAACTTGCTTATAAAGCCATTTCTTTTAATAGTACAGGTAACAATAGGACAGCTATTAAGTAAAAGTAGCAATTTCAGTTTCCAAAATGCCACTCACAAATTTAAGCTCATCTTTAAGCTCACAAATCAAAGTGTTGATCTTTTTCGTGTCTTCCTCTCCCCTTGCCGGAGATGTGACTGTCCATGCAGCTAGAGCCCTCATTCTGTCACATGCTCTATTAATTCACAATAAACACTTTTTCCATCAGTGCCAGGCAAGTGCCAGTGCCCACCATGTCATCACATTAAGAAAATCTTATTGCCTACAGGTGGGGGGTTTTTTCTGAATTTCTTGGCTTCACTTAAAATATCCTTCAAAGCCCTCCTGGACTCTGCCTTTTGCTGACACCTTTGTACGCTTACATTTGTATGCTAGACCTCCTAATTTCCAGACAAAGGATATGGAGGAAAATCAAAGCTTTCTTGACTGTAAGAGCCAAAAGAACTCACAGACTCAGAGGTCACTACAGCTTTGGTCAGGTGTGCTATCATGATATATCCAAGCTGCCTGTTGATGTCTCCTCAGCTCCTCTGCTCTACTCTGCTGCTCCCACCCAGGGGAGGCCATGCAGCAAACATGCCCCAAGAGGCAGCATGTTAGCTGGCCCCTTGTCTGCCATTAAGAGAGCAGCTGGGCCCCAGCCAAACTGCTCAAAAAAAGTTCTGCCCTCTGCAGAGTAGAGGTGCTGCTCCATGCTTATCTGCAGGCTTATCAGAGATACCGCAGAAACAGGAGGATCAAGTAGGGCTGCTGCAAGATAGGTGATTTTTCTAATATGGTCAAATTACAGTCAGGAAAATGGGAAATTTTATTTTTCTGGTGGTTTCCTGATGATTCCCATGTGTGTTGAAATAAACACTGATTGAGGAACTTTTCACTGAATGTGCATGGTGCCTGTAGCTCTGGGAAGGCAAACGATAGCACAGGTTTACATTTTCTTCCAAATCTACCAGGCCAGCTAAACATGCAGCCACTCCCTTGCCTGGTTTTATCAAAATCGGCTTAGCATAAATAGTTTAATCTAATGGAGATAGGAAGAGAGGTTAACCTGGCCTGTGTTCACAGAAACAATCTCAAAGACAAGTACATATGCCTTTGTATTGGGAGCTCCATTGGACTGAATCTCAGGCTCAACTGAAACCAATTTGATGGCAACTGAAATACAGAGATAGCAAAAAAACCCTCAACACTTAATCTGAAAAGATTATTTAATTCTCAAAGTATTAAAAAGGTAACTGAAAAGTAACTGAAATACAAATATTTAATTTTTTTCCATTAAATGAGTATTTCTGAACATAAATAGCATCAAGGTAAGCTGTAGGGTAATCAAATCAAATCAAAGCATATGGTTGAGCAGCCTCTGCTGTATTATGTTCTACATGGTAGTGCTTTCAGGTAACACTATTAACACTGCTGACTTAAAATCATCTGTCTTATTTAACTTAGTGGCTTGGAATATATATCCATCATCTTCCTGAGCTACAATACTAAAACCACATTAATTATTCCACCCACATTTCTCATCTTTACAGGCAACAGTTACACACTGAATATATAAACTTTCAGCTCTCCCTCTACTGAGCCAACATTAAAAAAAAAATAACCCAGAGATAACATAAGGAAATACTTACAAATTAATTTTTGTTTCTCCCTTATTGAGGAGCTAGGTTTTGAGCTTGTTCTCTTCTGATATCCAGGAATCAGGTATTATGAACCTAATCTTGAATTACCCTAGAGCACATCACATTAGAGGAAGTGGCTGAGCTTCACTGCGTATTCCTTTAAACCTCAGTAGAATGCACTGGACTTAAATATTTAAAGAACTTCACACACCAGTCACACTGTGATGAGGCCACATCAATGTGCTTCAATGTACATGTTGCACTTGTGAACAGCTGCCCCTCTATACAGCATACCAAAATATCAAACTTCTGCAGAAAACAGCTGCAAAAGCACTTTGAAAGTCACAAAGTACTCCAAGTGGAAACAGGGCTTTAGGTTGGTTTATGAAAGAGAATGAGAACTTAAAACAATGAATGAGGATTGATACTGACCACACACAAAAGAAGTGTGTGGTGCCATGGGATGTTTTTCAAAATAGGTCATGTATCAATGACAAGCACACTTTTTGCCTTCCCAAATGTGCTCTGCCATTGTGTATCTTGGCTGGTGATGCATGAAAAGCACTCTGGTGTTTGCCCTGCACTTGTATTGACACAGGGAGAGCTTGAAAGAAGCAGCAGTGTTCACTGCTGCAGCAAGTCAGCAGTGAACACAAGTGCAGCAAGTCAGGAGCCCTTCCAAGCACAGGTTCTTTTGCACAAGGAAAAGCCTCAGGGGAAATGGAGCCAAGGGAATAGCAGAGCTCACTTCCATTCCAAGCTTGCAATGGGCGAGAGAACCAAAATATCAAACCACTGCAGAAAACAAAAAAGAAACAAACAAGCAAAAAAAGAAATATAATTTTTATTAAGCATTAATGAAGCTTATGGTTCTGTTTCATTAGGAGCAGGTTATCTGGTGCTCAAATTAAAAAGTAAAATAACAAGAAGCATTTCCAAGGTTGTCTTTCAGTCTGTAAAAACTTTTACAGTGAACAAATAAAACTCTAACAAGTAAAACCAATGTTGTGTGGTGAACCTCAGGCTAAGAGAAACCTTCAGCCCAGTGAAGAGCATGGAAAAGGAAATGTCAGCAGCTCAGTGCATGACTTCCCACAGTTCACAGCAGAGGCAATAGGAACAAAAAAGCACTTCTGACTGAAAGACTGAGAAGGAAGAAAAAAAATTACCACCACCTTCATTATGAGTTCCCAGAACAGATATATGCCTTTAGATGTCTGAATATTCTCAGTTCTGGAATTTAAAAAATACTTTAAAGTTGGAGAGAGGTGCCGATATCCTAATCTTCCACAGAGACAAATAATTTCTCTTTTTCCTGGATAGACAGGTGGTGTTCCCCTTAATATCCAGTGATCCTAAGTTACGTAAAGTCTGCACATTCTACGTGAGATTAAAACTATCTTTACGATTATTTCCTAAAAATTTCTTCGGTAAAATTAGGCAATATCAATGCAGCTGTACCTTAGACAGCAAACTGTCTTTAATCTTAGTACCTGGAAGAATGATAGAGAAGGTCATACTGGGTGCTATTGAAAGACTTTCAAAAAATAATGCAATCATCAGTCACAGTCAACATGTTTTCTTCAAAAGTAAAGCTTCTTTGTCTAGGTGTAAGACAATGGGAAAAAAAACCTCTCAAAATAATTGTTACAGATGCAGCTTTTAGGATTAACCAGAGGCAGCTTTGACTCTCTGGCCACACATGTATTGAAATAGGTGTTAAATTTCTGTTATAAATTATTATCTTACACACAATAATTTTCACACAGGGTACTTTTACTTGAAAGCAGTATTGAGAGAAGCATCAGGTACAATGTTCCTTCCCTTGTTTCTTTGCAAGATCGTTCATACAATCCTGCTCTGTTGTTGACAGATGCATATTTTAAGGAGAGAAAGAGGAGCTTTGTAAGCAAAGTTCATACTTGTTCAGAAGAATTGACCTGTGGTCCATAAAATTGAGTTTAAGAATACTCATTTAAAAGGTGTAAGATTATATTGGGAAGCTTGTTTCAGTTTCCTATATGACAACTTTCTTGCAACTGTAGTGTTTATTTGCCTTTTTCTATTGATAGGTTTTTATGTTGTTGAGATAGCTGTTTTCAAGTAAATAGCTGCTGTGTTGCTTCTTTCACAGTAAAAATCTTACTGTCATCTTTTTTTCTTTGCTTTGTGTGTGGCCGAAACATAATATGAGACTTAAATTATGAAGAGATCAGATGTAACAAAGAAGGTAATTTATAAAGATTTCTTACCTGATCTTCAGTTTCAGGAAGATTTTCAAAGGAGAGTATTTATTTCCTATGTACTTGTTACTGAATAGGGAAGTTTAGCAATTTCAACAGCAGAAAGCTCTTCTGGCAATTCTTACTCTGCAAGAGAGAAAAGATTTGCAAGCGACTGGAACAAAATATCTCCTAGTGAATGAAACTAAATATGTTAATGAATAAAAAATACAATATGGTGAATAAAACATGGTACTAAATAAAGCATGGTGAATAAAATACAAATTTAATGGTCTCTTTCTTTATATTGGAACTAAAAAATCATCTTTTAGCTTCTCTGTGATACACATTATTGCATTTTGCATTTAGAACATTTGCTTGAATATGGGGAGAATTGTTTTGGTTTTATCCTGGTTTTGTTTTCCAGGGTTTCTTTCTACATGCATCTCTTCTGTGTCTTTCACAAATAAACCTCAAGGGACTTAGAGTAGAAGAGACTTCTTCAGATACATAAAGGAGCATCATGAGCAGATGTGGCAGGAGGGAATTGAATAGACCTCCATTCACAACACATCACACATCTTCACTCCATTGACAGCTGTGTGGTTTCAGCGTTGTGGTAACTCCTGTCTGGCCAGCCTTAACTGGAGCTTAGAGGACTGTCTCCACCTCAAGGTGGTATGCAGTTAAGGTTTTAGACAGCTTTCTGGATAGACAGTACAAATGGACTTGGATCCACTCAGATCTGAACTCAGTGAAGCTGACAATAGTCTCATAAGGAAGAAAAGGGAACACCAAGCAGGACTCAATCAGTATCTGTCTGTACTTGCCAAGTATAAGGTAACTTTATATGGCTAGGTCGTCGTAGTATCAATCCTTCTTCTCTCCTAGTTTTTCAAGTCACACACACACGGAAAAAGGAAGAAAGTGCAGATCCAAACCATAATCACACTGGTGAGGCATAATATGCAGGAACCCTTCTGAGAGAGGGCAGAAATCCTTGTTGCAGTAAGTCAGGCAAACACCAAAATGCTACAGCTTGACCTGTATTTAAAACCAATGATAACAACCATAATTAAGAAAGAAACTAAAGATAAGAAGGTGGGTTATCTGAGAGCTAAAACTCTAAAATAGTCATAGTGGTGACCCTCACTTTGCACCAAAACCAAAGCTACATACTTCTGCTGGTCCAGGAGCCAGCATAGAGACATGACACTGAAAATGGAAGAAAGGCAGGAACTTGTGGGGTTCAGAAAAAGGAGGAAATAAAGTAGAGGGGTAAACTATGGCAAGAAGAAAGCAGAAGGGGAGACAACAGAATTTATAAGGCATCTAATTATTCTGAAATAAGAGCTGTCTATTTTGTGTGTACCGAAAAAGGCAAGGGCTGACTGTTGTAGCACAGCATGTTCCAAAATGGCCAGCCCTCGCCTCCAGGTACAACCTGGAGGTACAACCTTAGACTGGAGGGGGGAAGAATCACTACACTTTTACAGCTATATTACAGTGCCCTCTCCCAGCAAAAGTGCCACTACTCATCCCAAGGAGGTGGACATTTGCCATTGCAAAAATCATGTAACTTACATCTGACTGAGAAGTCATGGGTCAAGTCTTGGGTGGAAAGAATGGGAAGGTCAGAGGGACGTAAAGGTAGAGTAGAGGCAAGGATAAAGGAACATGTATAAGCAAGGTCATATGGAACCCAGTTCTGTCATTTACTATTCACAACTCCTTAGTTTAGCAACTTAGATTATCTTTTTGTTTTTTAAGTGCACTGTAAACATAAACATGTCATGACCACGACTTTCAATTTTATCATCATATGTTTAATCAATAAAACATGTTAGAATGTAAGCTGACATCAAAAAAAAAATTCTTGCTGTGGAACATGTAAGCTCTGCTTAGTACTGAGTCCATTAATTTTTGTTTTGTTTTGGGTTTTTTTTAATAAATTAGATTAAGAGTTGCTTGCATATACCTACTGTAGATAAACAGAAAGCTTGACAAATCAGCACTGCGGAAGTGAAGAAAGTTTTTTCCTTACCCTCAGATGATGAGGCCCAGTATTATTTCAAATAAACTGTCCTGGTTATCTTAATGATGATCCTCAATACTACAATGACACCTTCAGCTCCTGCTACAAACATTCACTTTCAGTCCTGTTTGATCAAGTTTTCATGAACTGTTAAAGTATATTTAATGGCAGAATGTTGTACATTAACCCTAAAAGCTAACCAAGTCTCTAGTTTGACTGGTGAGAAGCTGAGTAGCACTTGTTTACCACTCAGGGCCCAATTAGAGTACTCTCCCCAGATATGTGTCCTGTGGCCCTTTCTGTCTTGACATCCAGTTGGCCCCTTTACCTATACTCCAATGCTGCATGTGTGGAGTCTGGGACACTGTTTACTCTGTCGCTCTAATACTTTCTTTGCACTAAAGCTTGACAAATAAATGCAATTTTTCCTTAATTAGTTGTAAGTCTGTAGAGAATACACAGTCCTGACAGAAGGCCAGCAGTGTTTTACACAGATGAACTTCTAATTACTCAGCAACCAGCCTTGTCTCTTTTCCACATTTTTTAATTGGCACTGCATATTTTATTTTATTTTATTTTATTTTATTTTATTTTATTTTATTTTATTTTATTTTATTTTATTTTATTTTATTTTATTTTATTTTATTTTATTTTATTTTATTTTATTTTATTTTTTAGTCTTTTCAACACTAGTTTTTTTTTCAGTATTACCACAGTCCTAGACCTTCTTTAATACAGCTGAAAGGAGCAGGGTACATTCCACCAGCCAAGAAGCTGATTCCAGGAAGGGAGTATCTTGGGGCACTGGCCATCTGACAAGAGGCATGGCTGTGTGGCACTGTCCTGGTCTGCCTTTCTAAAGTACACATTGCAAGAACATCAGCAGAGTCCCCACAGACTGCTTAATGTTGCTGGATAAGTGGGATGAGATCCCCTGCTCTCAGCCAACTATTTGTTTGCTGCCTCCTCAGTATGGAATTTTACTCCTCACCAAGGGCAATGTGTAAGACAAATTCTGGTTATTGTGCTTGCCTCTGCAGAAGAAAGAGGCACAGGGATATGGAGGCTGTTACACATCCTGCATTACTGGGAATTTACTGCATAAAACACAGATTGGTGATTCCAGGTCATGAGCAGGAAAAAAAAAAATCAATTTAGGGGGCCACATGTGAGGATATGTGCACAATCTTTTGAACATCCTGCTGGACTTGGGAAAGGACTTCCCTGGTTTTCTGCAGGGCTAGCAGACCAGCTGACAAATCTAAGGGAACCTGTATAAAAAATTGGCCAAGCGTAAACACCTATTTTATTTACTGGGAAAAAAAAGTGATTTTGTATAAAATAATGAGCTATTAAGTCCTCTCCTCTTTTGTGAGCAAGTTGTGCTTCTGTAAGGTGTATACACTAGATGTAGCATAAGTTTCAATACCTCAGGTGATCAGAGGCTATTCAAACACTAGTAAATTCAGCCAAAAAAATCAAAGAAAATTCACAACTAATGACTGAAGGTGCCATTCTAGAAAAGACTAATTTAAGTTCTGACTTGGCAGATGATCTCATCACTGCTTTACAGTTTTACAAATTTAACTCATTTTGTTAAATGAAGTAGTGAACTTCTCTAAAGTCTCTTTGAAGGACTTGATCAAGTAAGCTCCCAGTTCATTGTTTGTCTCCTGCACAGCTGCATCATAACTCCCAAAGAGTGGTGTTGAAGCCTTCACATCCTCTCTATTTGCTTGGAGTAAAATGAGGTTAAGTTCTTCTGCTACCCTTTCATATTTTTGATGATCAAATCTGCAAAGACTGGCATCATCAATGGGGTAGGTGATACCAATAGGGTAGCAATCCCTTGGAACTGGGAACTCCACATTTTTCAGCATTGGCAATTCACAGAGAAATGTGAAAAGGTGTTTTAGTGTTTGGGATGACAGTGGGTTTCCAGTAAACTTAAACTCCTGTAGTTTCTGACAAGGACTTAAACCTAAAATCATCATGTTGACATGAGTGTCTTGGATATTACAGTCCTCCAGGGTAAGACTCCTGAGCACTGAAGAGCAATGGCTGAGGAGCTTAAAGAATGTTGATGGGTAAAGCTCAGTTACATCGTGACCACTCAGGTCCAGGACTTCCAAGTGATTAGCATGGAAACTATTGGCTAAAAAGGCCATATCAGCATGGTTCAAGGAGCAGTTAGAAACATCCAGCATCTTCAGTGGAGTTTTTAGTGGGCTGCAGAATTAAAGAGAAAAAAAAGATTTATGGTACAAAATATTGAAAAGCTATATTTACAAAATGTCATGCATCTAGCCACATTATGAATGCAGCCATCTACCACATTATTTTTTCAAACCTCTCTTGAAAACAGAAGTATGTGCCAACAACAGCAAGTATACTTTCCTCCTGAAGTTAGTTCCATTGATTATTTCCTTCTTTGCATGATTCCACTGTGCTATTTTAATGGAGATTAAATTATTAATATTCTATGTATCTATTTTTTAACCAGTTATATGTTGTCAAGTGTCTGTGACTTGCTGAATTAACAGCATGCTGATCACTACTACCATAAGAGTATTGGTAACTCCTTGTAGAAAGCTGCTATTATTCCAGGGATTTAGATAATTTCCATTAAGGAAAGATTAATTCCAATATTAATATCAATCAGTATTCTGATAGGATAGCTGCTTTTGTTTGTAGCTGGGTTTTTTTCTGCTACATTTTTAATGCCCAAGAGGTTTACACATTGTAGTGTTCTGGAGTTGCAAAGAGACCTTCTGATGAAGAAGATTGGAAGAAGTGTATTGGAGATTATACTCAGATATTCACATTAAATATAAAATAGTTCTGACAAATGAAAATCAAGAGATCACTTTCATACTTACATCTTAGTGAGACTTCTGCCACAAGGCTCAGCTGGATCAAGTTTAGAAACTTGCAATTCATTTCAATTACATCAATCAATATATGCAGCATGATACTCACAAATTTTAAAAATGGCTTCTTGGATGGAAAGAATTTTAGACCAAGGTAATTTGTCTGGATGAAATTTTGCCTTTTTTTTTTTTTTTTTTTTTTTTTTTATGCTCTGAAAAGCTTACAGTTAACTTATTTCCTGTTCCAACATGAATACTGCTTACTGGTAGTTTGCTAGCTTTTCAGCTTTTCACAAATTGCCAGTTTTCCACAGGAATTCATAATGAATATTTACATATCAATTTAATTTGCAGTATAGAAAAATGTCAGATCTCTCTTGTCTTGGCATCAAGAGACACAACAAACAACTGAAATCAAAGTTTCAAATGAAAATCTATTATTCCCCTGCCCTCCTTAGAATACAGTATCTGTGGAAAAATATATTTGGTGACTGTTCTTTAGAGGACAAAAATTCACTAGATACTCTAAAAAATACTTGGAATACAACTCAGGACATGCACCAAAGGTCAATGCAAGCTGATTAATACATAAGTTCAAATAAAAAATATCTGGGTATACCAGTCTCTTATGTGTTAGTTAAAAGTATATTCCCACCAGATGGACTCTAGAAGACTAATCAAAACAGTTTTTCAAAGAGTATTAGGTATGCATTGACTGCCAATTCTCATCTACAAACGATCTTTCCTAGCTTCCTGCTGCCCTTCCCCCACACACCCCAAGATACACTCACTTCCCTTAGTCTCAGAGATTCCCAGCTTGCTGGTGGCACAAAGTGGTCTTTTTTACAGTGTGACTAAAGCAGGATGACCACATTACCTGAGAAGTTTCTGTATTCTTCCAGTGAGTATAGAAAATGACATGTTCAGCTCAGTGAGCTGTGTCATTTCACCCATCTTTTCTCCAATGTTAGTAAGCATCTCTTCATCTGCATCTGTGAACCTCCGCACATTAAATGTTCGTGCTGGCAAAGTCAAGGACGTCAATAGAGGGAAGTGGGTACTGTTGAAGAGCATTTCCAAGTGTTCCATTTCCAAGTGAACATTATGAACTATTTCCAGTTTGCGCAACAAGAAGGGATCAATGAGCTTTATGATGTAGAAGAATTTCTGCAAGGTCAGGTTGTCAGATCTGAATGCCACACAGCAGATTTTCAGTGGACAACTGCATTTCTTCAACAGGGCCAGCATGACCAGTTCATAGTTCCGCTCTGTCACAAACAAGTCAATTAGCACATTGATACTGATTTCAAAGGTACCTGGATTGCACTGTGCTTGTTGCAGGTAAACCAGCAGTTCTGAACAAAGCTTAGAGAGCATCTGTGTCCTGGCCCACCTTCCCATTGTCTTCTTGCACTTACAAAATTGAACTTCAACATCTTTTATACCTGTCAGGTCGACCACTCTCAACTTTTTCATGTAGGGAGAAGATTGATTCAGCACATAGTCTCTCAGCCCTGTCAGACAGCTTTCCAAGCACACTGAGCATGTTCTATGTCTCAGGTCTTCCTGGTAGTCCAGATTAGCTCCCAAAAGTTTTCCTATGTTAAAATCAAGAAGTGGCCAGTTCTCTACCAAGTCGTGAATCACTTCCCCTTGCTCCAGTAAATAGCTGGCTTTAAAAAGAAGCGGAAAAAGATCATGGGCAACAGCACCGAGACTCCTCCTGGCAAACTGTGCATTTGACACGAATGCTTCAGCGCTAATGAATCGGAGAGACTTCATTATTGTTCTGGGCTCCTTACTGTCATGGAGAGTGACTTCTGTATTTAACTAAAGATCCTGGTTGCTTATGAGCTTCTATTTTTATCTGCAGCTGCTGTTTGCTGCTAGCGGAAGCCTTGGAAGCCAGAGTGAACAGTCACAAGCTGCTTTCTATTTAGAGCTGTACTATGAGTCTGCAGTAATCATCTGTGAGATCTTTAGTCAAAGAGCTTTTAAGCCCTCCTATTTATATCAAAGATAACTCAAGTAAATACAGCCTGCTGCTCAGCAGGAGCAGTAAGATCAGTGCTGCACACATACATGAGAATATTGCTTTGTCTTTTTTATGCCATACAAAAAAGGACTCAGAGTTCCAGTTAAACACATAACATGATCTGTATTCCACTTGTTTTCCATGAAGGATGCTCTGCTAGGGATTCCTACACTGATTTGGATGGGGATGATTTTCCAGAGTTGGCGTAAAGCTTCTCCTAAAAACTACAACCATAAGGAAAGAGTGAGGCACTGCGGTCATTGAACTACAACCTCGCTCCATTTCCTGTCAGCAGAAATAGCTGATACAGTTGCTGCAGTGGAAAAGACAAAAGACTCTAGAAGAGCTCAGAGCCATGCTGACCAAGATACTTGCTTGTGGTAGGAGACTGAAAGTTGCTTACAAGACAAGCTGAACAAAACAGCACTGTTAAAACTCTCTCATAACTTCCCAGGCAAGCATGTTATTGCTCTTGCTTTGAGCAAAAGATGGTCTTTTCTTTCCTGTTATTTGAGAAATGATTGTTCTCTTGTGATACTGAATGGGAGAACATTCAAAATCTATCCAGGCGAGGATAAAAACCTCTGTTACCCAGCTATCACAGAGCAGAGCAGAGATGATGTTTCTTTCATTCAGTCTGGCACTTTGTCCCTTAGGAAGCAATGATGGACAGCTACCTAACCTCTCATGTGTTTTGCTAGGCAGCCGGTGGGATGGAGACTTCCTTCAAGCTGTGCTGATCCTGCTTTTCCAGACAATTCCATCTATTTTGCTGTGAAAAATTCGCACCACACTTCAAAGAGTAAACTCTTTATGTAATATTTGAATATTTTATCAAAAGCAAAAGAAAAATCCCAAATATGTTTTAAATTACAGGGAAGGGACATCTTTATTAGATGGTGTCATTCTGAGGAAGCTTTTTATTTTTATAGACTTTTGGTTTGTATTGTTTTAATTTTACCTTGAAATAGATGAGTGGTAAAAAACATGCAAGGAGAAATAGATAGAACTTGACAAGGTATTAAGTATTTTCCTCTGTTTTTTACTCCAGTTCATGTGTATCAGATGTTGATGATGTAGGTATTACAGTATTTTGTGCAGCTTTATGAATGCTGAAAATGGGCACATATAACTGATCCCTGTATGACAAGAAAAATGTACAAATTGATTGAAACTTTTGTCAGTTTAGTTTTATTGCCTTTCAAAATGGAACAAGCTAGACCTTAAGTTATCTATTTACCTAGTACATTTGGACCTCTTTATCTTCCAGCCTAGTTCATTTGGACCTCTTTATCTGCTTACCTGGTGTATTTGGACTAGTGGTCCAAAAGTTTCAAGATAAACTATTCTAATATTGTCCCATATTTTTATTAAAACACAGCAATAGAATGCTGCCTAGTTGTGTAGGGATAGGGTCAGAAAGGCCAGGACTTGGCTGGAGCTGAATTTGGCAAGGGAAAGAACAATAAGAAGAGCTTTTATAGGTATTTCAGCAAAAAAAAAGAGAAGTTGAAGAAAGTGTACTCCTCTGATAAACACAACTAGGAAACTGATAATAACAAACTAGGAGAAGGCTGAGGTCCAATTGTTTTGCTTCAGCCCCCACTGACAAATCTCTCTTCCCACACCTCTCAAGGCAGGGACTGGGGGAGTAAAGTCCCTCCCACTGTAAAAGAAGATTGGTCTTGTGATCACTAAGGAACCTGAATGTCCAGAAGTCCATGGAACATGAATGTCCAGAAGTCCATGGAACCTGATGAGATGAATCCCAGAGTACTGAGGGAATTGACTGATGCAGTTGCCAAGCCGCTCCCCATGATACTTGAAAATTCATGGCAGTCAGGTGAAGTCCCAGTTGACTGGAAGACGAGAAACATTGTACCCATCTTTAAAAGGGGTAGAGAAGATGACCCTGGGAACTACTGGCCTGTCAACCTCACCTCTGGGTGCCTGGGAAGATCCTGGAACAGGTCCTCCTAGGAGCTGTGCTAAGGCACATGGAAAACAGAGAGCTGATTTGGGACAATCAGCACAGCTTCACCAAAGGCAAGTCCTGCCTTTCCAACCTAGTGGACTTCTATGATGGAGTGATGACATCAGTGGACAAGGGAAGGGCTGTGGCTGACATTTGTTGGCCATTTGACATGGTCCCTGACAAAATCCTTCTCTTTTGATTGTACAGAGATGGATTTAATGTGTGGACTGTTTGGTGGATAAGGAATTGGCTGGACAGCTGTATCCAGAAAGTATTGGTCAAGAGCTGAATGGAGATCAGTGAGAAGTGGTGTCCCTCAAGGGTCCATATTGAGACAAGGACTGTCTCAATCAATGACATAGTGGCAACCGGTGCATCCTCAGCAAATTTGCAGATGACATCAAGCTGAGTGTTACAGCTGACATGCAAGGGATGAGATGCCATCCAGAAGGACCTGTAAAACTTGGAAGTGGGCTCATGGGAACTTCATGAGGTAAAACAATACCAAATGTGAGGTGCTGCACCTGGGTTGGTGCAACTCCCTGTATTGACACAGGCATGAGAGGATTGACAGCAGCCCTGAGAAAGCCAACCATATCCCTGGTTCCATCAAAAGCAGTAAAGCCAGCAGGGCAAAGCAGAAGATTCTCTCCTCTGGGGACACCTGACCTGAAGTCTAGACTTTCATTATTTACTTGTCTAAGAGCCCTTACATCCTTATCTTGTCATTTCTCTATGCAAAACTATCCAGCTGCAGCACTCTGTCTAACCTTATGTTATGGTTTAAATCCAGATGGCAATTAACTCCCATATGGCTGCTCATTCATTCCCTCCTACCCACGGGAATGGAAAAGAGAATTGTAAAATCCACAGGTTCAGATAAGAACAGTTTATTAATTGAAATAAATTTAAAAGAAAAAAAAATTAAAACCAAAGCAAAGCAAAACAAAACAAAACAAAATAATACCAAAACCTCACCTCTTAACAAGACCCAAAGCACATTCATGGTTCCTAGTAATAGGACTATGCCGGTTTCAACATCCCAAGAGTATTCAAATTTTTCAAAATTCCCAAATGCCAGTGTAATTAGCCTAGAGAAGGGGAAGATGTGGGAGAATATAGGTGTGATTGTTAACAGTTCCCACCAGATGGCTCCCGAGATTCAGAGGTGTTGCAGTGCCAAGCAGACAGACAAGATTACGCTCATGACTAGTGATTCTATCACCTCACAAGGCATTAATACTAAGTACAACAAAATTATAACCTCAGCCCAGGCACAAAAGGTGATAAACATCACATCAGGGGGCACATACTGCAATAAGCTGTTACATAACACAATCCTGAGAACAAGAGCAATAGGTGTGAGACCAAATTAGGCTTACATATGTAAGTAAATTAGACATATTGTCAATTGCTTTCCTAGAGTGTTTATTGATTGTGAAACTCAGAACTCTGCTACTTTCTACAGAAAATTTCTGACTTGCCAAGCTGTCACGAAAAATTTGAAAAGTCTGTGACATGTGGTCTTAGAATCTGATCTATGTAGATGAGATTTTACATCAGATGCATCTACAAAGAGCTAAGGAAGTTACGGCAGGTATAGTTCCACAGGACAAGTAATGCTAATGATTGAAAAAATCATAGATTTTACAGAGTTCATGTTATCATGAACATCATAGTGATTTTTTTACATAGGAATGCAGTAACATAACAGTTTTCACCAGAAAATTTGCAATTAAACTTACTAAAAAAAAAAAAAAAAAAAAAAAAAAAAAAAGCAGTTAAATACCACACAGTTACTAATACAAATTGACTGTGTTTTTCAG
This sequence comes from Prinia subflava, assembly GCF_021018805.1. Lineage (NCBI taxonomy): Eukaryota > Metazoa > Chordata > Aves > Passeriformes > Cisticolidae > Prinia > Prinia subflava. Next base: position 97,693,241 of record NC_086247.1, read on the forward strand.
CTCAGTCTGCCTCCTCTCTGTCAGAATGATTATGTTACTTGGATATTAATCAGGTATTTGTTAAAGAATTGATCTTTCCCTTCCATATTTCATGAACAATCATCTGGCTCTGGTTGCATTTCTTTCTTGTAATATTGAGGTTAGGAGAGGGAGAGAAAAAAAACCCAAACCATATTTTTGTGCATCTAGTTTTTAAATAGTGCTCTGTTTAGCTGGAGTTTTTTTGTTTGGATTTGGGTGGGTGTAGAAGGAAAGAAAACATCACTTTTGCCTTGTCAGTCAAAACCTGGAAATCTTCTTGCAGCTTTCTTACTTCCTCCAGTGAAAGAGGAAAGATATTTGATCTAAAGAGCCAAGATATTTAGCTTGCTCATTTACAAACTACAGTTTTATCTGCATAAAAATGCAAAAAAATTTGTTTCCCCATTCAGCAAACCAAACATACACTATTCACCGATAAAGCACATAGAAACTAGATGATTTGTTGAAGTAAGTTAATATACTTAATATATCATCTCATGTATTTCTCTCTTAAGAAATTCTATCTCCTCATGTTACAACTGAATTGGGCCAGCTTGATACATTGACTTGATGACAATAATTTGTTTTGCATGCTCATAAATTGCTCATATTAATATTAATAGCACTGCACACATATTTTCTCTGAGCAGCACTATATGATAAATAGTGATATACATCATGTCAGATAAATTCAGCTATTTAAACAGAGAAAAAGAAGTCTAAAACTGTAGTTTGTTTAATACAATTCTTAAAAATAATGATGACCTGGTCACAATCTTCCTCAGATTTTCATGTTTCTCCAAGAGTCCCCAGCTGCCAAAGCCACTTATTAGGCAACAGCAACAGTCTGTGGACTTCCTCATCTAGTTGATCATATAATCTGGTTACAAACTCCATGGTATCTCTTTTAGATGGGGAGGAAAGATCAACAGAATTTATCTGACGTGGACTTTGTCAGAGAGTAAACTCCATCCTTCAGGAGGCATCAATCCTTATGTTTTTTTAATGGATGTCACTGCAAACAAGCCAGTAACTACAAAATATAATACTTTATTCAACTTGTCAAATAAAAATGTACCTCTCCAGAACCACAATACATTCATTACTATGAATATCGCACTCTCTTTCATTTGCTAAGATGCAACAGAAAAGTTCCCCTGTCTAATTGTCACTGAGAATAAAATCAAGAAAGCAACTTAGTTCACCTGAAACATCTTGGTCTGTTCAGTATACCACCTTGGCCCATAAATTTCAGGTAAATTCCATGATGCTAAAATAATTTCTACTAAAATTAATGCCCATTGACAGAAGTAAATTTGAATTTTACATAAATTCATTCGTTCTAAAACATAGTGAATATTTATTATTTCAGAGTACCTTAGAATATCTCCTCTTACAAATTAAAAAATAATAATTACAATCTCTTCATGCAGTCTTTAGCTGAATTTAAATACTAGTTGACGTCATGAAAAAAATGTCATTTTAAGAACTATGTTTCTTAAGATGCATCTTCCTTACCAATATTAATACTATTTTTAATATGAGTTTTCTGTAGACACCACTGGGTAAATACTTTACTTTTCTTAAAATATTAATAACCAACATTTTCATTCAGTCCTACATGCATTTAAGAACACAGGGATGCCATATAATGCAATCAATAATAAAAGGGATGTTGAAAATGGTTCATCAACAAAATATGCAGCAATTCTTCTCTGGATATATCATGTTTGGGTTTTTTCAATGTCATACACTACCATAATGTGATATGAAAAGCTATACTGAATATTTGCAGTACCCAGTTTTCACAAGCTTCTTTAGAAAGCCACTCTTGGGTTTCAAAAATAAGTATTTTAATAAAATGCAAAATTTAAAATAAGGATTGTAAACTAATAATTTCATGGATATCCCCAAGGTCTTGTTTATCTTTTCCCCTACCATTTATATAGCCATCTCAATACAGTTCGGAGTAATGTGTTCTAGGGGAATGTGCTTGACCAGGGACACTGGACTAGATGACTTCCAGAGCACCCTTTCAACGTTACCTAGTCAGTCATTCTGGCATTCTGGGATTTTGTTATATAGTTATATATTCACCTATTCCTACTTGTTGCTTTAGAGTTAATTTATACATTAGACTATGACCTATGCTTATGGAATGGCACAAGAATAGACAAATTCCATTTCAGATCAGGAGAGACTACTTCCTTCTTTAAAAAAGGAAAGGAAAAAAAAGGTGTAAATGCAGGAATTTCACTTTGTATATTAACAATAAGACTCCAATTAATTCATGCTATTCATCTCAACAACAATTACTAGTGTATTTCAGAAGTTTCTGATTCTGTAAGCATTCTAAGCTTAATAAGTCTCCTCACATATATGTCTCCTCTCATTTATACTGTTTGTATAAATCAGTGAAGAGTCTCTGAAAGAGTCTGTTGCTCTGACATCGATCCAGCCACACATTAACTAGTGGGAAGTTGGAGGCATGGAGTTTACTGCTTAGGAGACTTAAACTGCTGACCTGAGGCTCTGATTATTTTGTTTCTGTGTACTGCTTCTTCATTTGGCATGACAATCAACTGGAAATTTTACTGGTTGTTTTCTCAATGTCACTCATCACTGATGTAACAGCCTTCCAGAAGAAACATGCTCTTTGTGCCCTTTAAAATCCATCCCTCTCAAAGTGCATCAGCATTCTCCTTTCTTACCAGGTTAATTCATTAGTTTCTAGATCCTGTATCAATCTTGATGGCCCTGTTGCAATACATACTAACACTAGAGGGTGACAGCTATGTGTAGCATAATCAAAGGCAATACTGGCCACTTCAAGCAGGCTGTGATGACACCAAGGCATTTATAAGTCAAAGTAAGCTACTGAATAAGGATGAGAAGAATGTTCTGTAAAAAACAGTTACATTCCATCATCAAGAGAAGTCTCTTTTTGATCTCTGAATGCAGGGAGACAAAGTTAACCCAGTTTCCACACAGAAGGAAGAGACTGAAATCTGCTTGCAGCTCTGCAGTTCTAAAGTCAGTATCTCAGAGTAAGGCAATAAATACTTCAGATTGCACTGACAACATACAGCTCCCACCACAGCTTAGGAATCCTGCTACATTTCTGCAGCTAAGAGACAGATTATCTAAAATACATGATAGAAGCAGCACCAGGCCAAAGAATGTCTGCATCCTTTGTGGAAATCTTGGCAAAGATAACAGTGTACAAGAAAAACACTTTCCCATTAAGCTGAAATACCAAAGAAGACATAATAACACTTCATACTGTGTCCATCCATAGAAAGAAACAATGAAAACTGAATAGCTAGACAGAACCTTAACTCCTAGTGAAGCCTTGCTCCTACTGTTTATGCTGGCGAACCATAGCCAGCAGCTCTGAAAAACCTAGCTGAGCAAAAATAAGATAGCTAGTTAGGTCTCACAAAAATGTCATATTTCTTACCATTTTCATTCCAACAATAGCCTCTTATGCACTAACTAGAGCCCAAAACTAGATCTGCAGTACTTTACTTCATATCTTTTTCTTTTTCTCAATAACTACTCATCCCTCAGTAAGATCTCTGTATTAGTTAACTAATCTTTTTCTCTAACATTTATTTAAGTTGGTTGACTTGGCTTACTTGCACAACAGGATGTTGCTCCCTTGCAGTAAGAGAACTGAGAAAGAGAGAGTTCATCTTTCCTGATGTACAGCTGTGTATTTTAGCTGGCACAGGAATACTTGAGTGGATATGGTTTTCAAACTCAGGAAAAAATCCTTTTGCATATTCACTGGCCATAGTAACTTCTCCAAGCAGTGCACAGTGCTCCATTTCCAAGTTACTAGATGGTCTAGGATGCTGCTTCAGTCCCAGGCAGCAGAGCAGGTATATTTACTGGTGCTCCACAGCCTTATCCTCATATTCATGGTACATTTCAGAGATCAGTCTTCTGCAACAAAGGAAAGTTGAGCATAGCAGTCTGTAACTCTTCAAAGAATTCAGGGCAAGAGTGTCAATAATACTTTTGTATTATTAATAATATAAATAATATAAATAATACTAATTACTTTGACCACTATCTTCTCTCCTGCTTTGAGCTTATATGAGAATGTACACTTTCACATTCTGCTTCTTTTTAGATCATGCATGAATTAGATGCAAAAGAACACTAAACCAGTGAAACAGAGCAACAGAGAATAGGTGAAGGACTGAAGGCGTTTTTCCTGGAAATGCTAATAAGGTAAAGCAAAGAGCATAAAGCTCTTTGAGCATAAATCACAGCTTTTCTGTCATTGCGATGTTTTGCTGCCTCTGGGTTTTTTCGGGGGGAACTTGCTTCTGCCAGTTCTTTTGAACTGCCTTCTCCTCTAGGCAGTGGGACAGACATTGATTAATCTGATACACTGCTGATTACCTTGAACTAATTTGGCCAGAAAAACTTGTTCCATTTCATGTTCCAAGGATCAAAGAGAGAAGGAACAGATGGATTGTGCAGGCTCACAAGATTCCCAGGCTCAGAGTTGGTGGCAAGTCCAAAAACAAATGCTGAAAACATTTGCAAGAGAAAAAACTCTGAAATTTTTAAAGTAGTTCATCATCTATGTCTTTTATTTTGTCTGAAAGCATATGGTCTAGGCATAGGCTGTTAGTAAATGTTTATAGCCATTACGTCTCACCACCAACTTATTAAAAAAGCTGTACTCCTAATTACACTGTCAGCAAAAGTAGTACAATGACATGTCAAGCTAAAAAAGTTCTCTTCAACGAGATTCTGCTTTTAAAAGTAACACCTGTATATGGCTTTGTTGTGCATGACAAACAGTATACACTTTGAACAGTTCCACATAATTTTCCTAATATAATTTATATATTAATATACCCCTTATTTTTCCTCTCATTGGACATACACATGATTTTTAACACCTATTTCCAATTACTTCATTGCTTCATCATACTGGGAAATTAATCTTAAGTAAATCCAAATAACATAATACTTTATCCAGAGAGTTTAAAGTTTGTTTGTAATGTTGCACATTTATGACATCTCCTCTTTGCATCCAAGTGAGAGCAATGAGTCCTTTTGTCCTTTTGGTCCTCTTGTCCTGTTGCTAGTTGCCTGGGAGGAAAGACAGACTCCCACCTGGATACAACCTCATTTCAGGCAGTTGTAGAGAGCAATAAAGTACCCCTGAGCTTCCCTTTCTCCAGACTAAACAACCCAAACTCCATCAGATGCTCTTCATATGCCTTACACTCCATACCCTTCACCAGCTCCACTGCTCCTCTCTGGACATGCTCCAACATCTCAATGACTTTCTTGGAGTGAGGGGCCCAAAACTGCACATAGGATTTGAAGTGCAACCTCACCAGCACCAAGTACAGGAGAACTATCCCTGTCCTGGTCGTGCTGACCACACTATTTTTGATACAAGCCACACCCTCTTGACCTTCTTGTCCACCTGGACACACACTGACTCATGTTCAGCCCGCTGCCAACCAGCAGCCCCAGGTCCTTTTCCACTGGGCAGCTTTCCAGTCACTCTTCATCCAGCCCCTGGAGCTGCATGGGGTTGTTGTGACCAAGCATTTGGTCTTGTTGAACCTCTTAAAATTGGCCTCAGTCCATCAATTCAGCCCATCCAAATCCCTCTGTAGAGCCTTCCTACCCTCCAGCAGATCAACACTCCCATCCAGCTTGATGTAATTTGTGAACTTACTGAGCGTGCACTTGATCTCCTTGTCCAGGTCATCAATAAAGATATTAAAAAGGACTGGCCAAATACTAAGCCTCAGGGAACTTCACTAGTGACCAGTCACAAGCTGGATGTAGCACCACTCACCACATCTGTCCTAGCCCAGCCATACAGCCAGTTCTTAACCCAGCAAAGAGTGCACTTGTCTAAGCCATAGACTAACAGCTTTTTCTGGAGTATGCCATGGGAGATGGTATCAGACTTGCTGAAGTTCGGGCAGATAACATCCACAGCCTTTCCCCCCTCCACCAGGTGCATCACCTGGACATAAAAGGAGATAAGGTTGGTTAGGAAGGACCTGCTTCTCCTCAACCCATGCTGGCTGGGCCTGAGCCTTTGGTTGTCCTGTATGTGCCATGTGATTGCACTCAAGATGATTTGTTCCGTAACCCTCCTGGTCACTGGGATCAGGCTAACAGGCCTGTAGTTCCCTGTATTCTTTTTCTGGTCCTTCCTGTGGGTAGGCATCACATTGCCCAACCTCCAGTCATCTGGGACCTCCCGGTTAACCAGGACTGATTATAAATAATGGACAGAGGCTTGGTGAACCTTCCAGCAGCTCCTTCAGTATATTTGGATGAATCTCATCTGGTCCCATAGACTTATGAGTGTCTAAGTGTCTCAGCAGGTTACCTGAATAATATAGGAGTTCTTCTTCACATTCAGGTGAAATTCCTTGTTTCTGCCCATTGGATCTTGTCTTATCAGCTGGCACCACTGACAACAGCCTGGCTCCATCTTCTGGCACTCCTCACTTAGATACTAATAGACATTGATTGTCTCCTCTCAGTAGCTTCTTTTTAAGGCTGAACAGGGCCAACTCCCTCAGCCTTGCCTTGTAAGAGAGATTCTTCAGACCTTTAATAAAATTTGTAGCTCTCCCCTGGAACTGCTCCAGGAGCTCCATGTGTTGTCCTGAGGAGCACAGAAGTGGACACAGCACTTCATGTGGCCTCACCAGGGCAGAGTAGAGGGGCAGGATCACCTCCTTAACCTATTGGCAATGCTCTTCTGAATGCACCCGAGGATGCCGTTTGCCTTCTTGGCCACAAGGTTGCACTGCTGGCTCATGGACAGCTTGTTGTCCTCTAGGATCCCCAGATCTTTCTCCGTAGGGCTGCTTTCCAGCAATTAGGTCCTCAGCTTGTGCTGGTGGTCAAAGTTATTCCTCCCCACGTGCAGGACTATGCATTTCTCCTTGTTGAGTTTCTGAAGGTTCTTCTCTGCCCATCCCTCCAGCCTGTCAAGGTCCCTCTGGAGAGCTGCACAGCTCTCTGGGGTGTTGGATACTCCTCACAGCTTTGGGTTATCACTGAACTTGCTGGGGAGGCATCTGTCCCTTCATCCAAATCATTGATTAACAAGTTATACAACACTGGGCCCAGTATAGAACCCTGGGGGATACCACTAATTACAGGCCTCCAACTAGTCCCTGTGCCACTGATCATGACCCTCCAGGATCTGCTGTTCAGCCAGTAATGAATTCATCCCTTCCAGGTCATGCTGGAAGTAGTGAATTCTCCAGCCCAGCCTCACAGATGTTTCACAGAAGAGTGAGCTTGGTCTGGCACTGTAAGGGTCTGATAAGTTTTACAAGTCCTGTTTTAAAGCCAGAAACCTGGACCACAGGAAGCAGAGTCGCCCAGGCTTGTGTCCCCCAGAATATTTTACAGTACACAGAGTATGCCAGAATCTGTTCCTGTACTCATCATTTCTGGTTTATAATATAAAGGGATGGATGGTGTTATTCGTGTGGAAATAGAGTATGCAGGGCACCTGTTCAGGGAGAAATCATCTCTAAGCAGTTCCTTAACTTCAGGATCTCTCTTCCTTAAAGAGGAGCAAACAGTGATCCTGAGAGTGGTGCTTGCCTCACAAAGAGTCACCAGAAAAGATAAGAATTTCTTTTGCTCACTTTCCCACCAGCTCACTCATCTGGAAGCAGGAGGAGAAAGGAGACAATCACAGACCTCCCAATTCCTTTTGGCACATTGTACTTATTTTCACTGGCACACATGCCAAAGAATTCCATACACAATTGGAGTGTACTGATTGGAGATAATGGCAGCCTCATATTTCAGTAAAAACGTTTATAGAAATACCAAGTACTAGTCAGAGAAACACTTGCTAGTGTTGCTACATAGACTTAGCCTTTCTCTAAGCACAGTGCTTCTGGCCCTTCTGACCCCTTGGATCCATCTTCTCATCAACTGCATCTTAGAGCCTGCATTTATCTCAGAGTTAATTGTAATCCTGTGTGTTTGCTAGCAACAAAATACTTTTTGAACCTTAAAATCAAGCTTGATCTTGAGATAATATTTTCCAAAGGAAGGGTCCTTTGAGGCAAAATAAAGTTTGATCTGTTTTCTAGAGTTAAATCTTTTAGAGTTAAGTCTTTTTTACAGCTATTTCAGCACATACTTTGAACTCTGAAAATGCACAAAATAGAAATAAAATTTGAAAGAAATTTGAGAGAAAATTAGATTTTGATTGCCTGACTTTTTCAATCCACTTACTCTCTATTCTACAAAGATGTCTAGTTGCTTCTACCTGCTAACACCAAAAAGCAGGAAAAACACTCTATCATACACAATTCACTTGAATAAGATACACTTACTGCCCCAAGAAGTCTCTATGTGTCAAAGCAGAGGGAATTAAACTTGGTTCACTTGCTGATTAAAGCTCAAAGACAAATATGGTAGTAAGTTGAGTCTTCATAGCAAGACATTGTTGAACTCAAAAAAAAGTTCAAAATATTTCAATTCTCTCTTGAAGATCTTCTGAACTTTAACTTGCCCCCATGCTGAACTGATTTTGAACAGAAGGCTCACAGAGTATAACCACTGAACCAAGTATGATTATACCTAGAATGTTGGTCAAGCGGCATGATAGAGAGATTTGTTAAACTTGCTAAATGTTGTCTTCCCCATTGTGTACCAGATGAAGGTCAAGTCTGTTGAGCTTTCCTGTGACCCCACAGAAGATCAGTACAGATATTATTTGTATTTTTATTTAATAGAAATTTGCTTATGCATAAAAGAAGAGCCTAAATTTTGCTCATGGCAAATATTGTATAGCAAAAATATACATTGAATCAGGCTTGAATTCACTATTTATGTGACAACAAGTTACAAGCACAGAACACTAACAATATTTTGTGGGTTATGGGGATATAGCAATAGAGTTGCACTACAAGGCAACCCAAACCACTTGACCAATGTTGATTCAATGTTGACAAATTTGTTCTTTAAAACTTTCTCTTTAATAGCAAGGTCTTTCGATACTACCAGCACTTTCTTGTCCTTTTAAGCATTTCTCTGGCATTATTTTTGCTTGCACACTTTATGCACAAACTTTAGAGAGAAATAAACAGGCACTTTTCTTCAACAAACATCTGTAAATGCATCTGTTCTCATATTCCAAATTTGGAATGCATATAAAATATGATTGATTAGCTATCTTCATTTACTGAAATGTCACCCAATCCAAGCCTTTCTCAAAAACCTGTATGCAAGTAACATTGTTGTATTGTTCTGCTTCATTGTCATAACTGTTTGTTAAGCCAAATGCAAAGTTCCCTAAATAATGAAACACAATGGAAGTAACTGAAGTGTGAAAATCTCCCATTTTCTTTTTTGAAAGTGAGAAGCAGCCTGTTGAATGTACTCTCTCAAGGTTAATTTTCCCTGAGATTCTCCTTGGGGTTGCTGTTCCCCAAGGTACTAAGGGTTCCCCCAAGGTTGCTGTTCCCTGGGAGTTTCCTCTGGGTTGCTGTTCCCAGAGGTAATAAGGTTTTCAGTCTTCTCTTTGCCCTAAGTGTTTCACACCAGAGGTAGAGACGACAAGCTGAGTCCACCAGTGCATATTTCCAAGGTTGTTTATTCTTCATTATCTCAGTTCTTTTTCAGCTCTGCCAGGCCTCCCTGGCAGGGTACATTATCTTAGTTCTTTCTCAGCTCTGCGAGGCATCCCCAGCAGAGCAGGACACGCGGCGGACTGGGCGGATCAGAGAGTCCCGGGCCTTTTGTATCATTCCCCTGATCCAACCACCATCCAAAACGTACTTTTTATTTACAGAATCACACCAATATTTACTACCTATGTTAACACGTCATTTCTACTCTAAACCAATCCTTAAGATCCAACTCAGCAGAACATGGGGGACGGGAGCAAGAACAAGGAGCACAGGGGTCACTCCCCAATTCCTCCATCTTGCCTCTTCAACCCCATATACTGAGAATCCTAGATTCTACATTTACATTCTATGATAAACTAAATACTACTTATTTTGAATTTTCTCAGCTTGTGATTCTTCATACAATGTGGGCATTCACTCCCATGGCCAGGGATCAGAGGCAGTGTCCTCCAGGGCTCTGTGTGAGGCTGGTTGACCCCCTTGTACAGATCCCAGCTCCCCCTGTCTGGTCTCCAAACCCTCCAGGGTGGCCAGAGGGATGTTCTAGACTCCAACAGTACTCAGTTTTAAAACTGAGCAAAAAAGGCAGAAGGAAGGATGGTGTGTTGTCCCTTCCCTTATAATTTGCACACAGGGACCAAGTTACTTTTGAAGAATGTGAATGTTTACTCATATGTATTTTGTCTCTCATAGGAGAATGGAAACCTGGATACAAAATGCAGGATTTAGCAACTGCTACCTGAACATCTTGATTACTTATCATAATCATAAAATTATTGCCTACATCCATCAAAACACTTTTTGTTGCCTCAAGATCTTTTTTATGGCCACACGCATCTGCTATCACTTCCCTGAGTGCACTTACATTGAACATACCTTTATGCTCCAACAGCTTGCAACACCTGTCTTTGGAGCTTGGGTTTGGTGATGCATCTTGAGACTTTCTCCATCCTGATTTCAATGCAAAGAGTGATTGCAAAAATGGTACTTTGTCAAGACAATGCAAAGCACTGACATCCGTGTCACTCTAAATTTCACTTAACATATCTTTCTGCTTATGCCACTCTTCTTTATGTATTTTTATAAACACTAAGTGCTCCCAGGTAACATTCACACACACCTCCACTAGATTAGAGTAACTGCTTCCAAATACTGCAAAATGTTCTTCTACTGCTTCATGATACATGCTGAGATAACTTTCTCAGTTACAAAAAAACTCAAAACAAACAACCAAAAAAAAACCCCAAAACAAAACCAAACCCCAAATGCGCCAATATAGACAAACAAAAACAAGATAGCAGCAACAATACAGCAAAGAGCCATTCCACCGCCTGGCCAGGAACTAAAAGATCCATTGGGGGATGTATAGTAGAGGGCAGGCTAAAGGTAGGGAAAGGCTAAAGGCAAAGGGATAGAGAAAGGGGAGCGTGAAAGGGAAAGGGCAGGGAAAAGTTGAGGGGGACAGCAAGGATAAAAGAATCAGTTTGGCCTCGAAATGCAAATGCACTTGAAATGCACATGCACCAACTGGGTGGAGATGTACAGGAATTTACTACTGAGACCTTTGATACTAGTGACATCCCTCAGAGGTTTGTGTTGGGGCCAGTTCTGTTCAATGTTTTTACTGATAACATGGATGAGAGTACACAGTCTTTCATTAGTAAACTTGCAGATGACACTAAGCTGGGACCATATGTCCATCTGGTCCATTGGAAAAGACGACTCTGCAGAGAGACCTGGAACAGTTGGATGGATGGGCAGAGTCCAGTAGAATGAAATTTAATAAGTCGAAGTGTTGGGTCCTGCATTTTGGCCAGAAAAACTCCCTGCAAAGTTACAGGCTGAGGATGGTGTGGCTGGGCAGTGCTAAGGCAGAAAGGGACCTGGGGGATCTGGTCTACAGCAGCTGAACATGAGCCTGGTGGCCAAGAAGGCCAAGGGCATCCTGGCCTGGATCAGGAATGGTGTGTCCAGCAGGAGCAGGGAGGTCATTCTTCCCCTGTACTCGGCACTGCTGAGGCAGCACCTCTAGTGCTGTGTCCAGTTCTGGGCCCCTGTGTGGTGGTGTGGGTTTTTGCTTTGAGTTTTCAGGCTAGCTTTCTATTTCATTTGTGAGTTATGATTTAAATTATACATGCCGTTAAGTGTCAATTCTCTGTATCCCTGCCTCTGTTGCTAGAATCTTCCTTGCCAATCTTCCCTCACTCGATATATCATTTGCTGTTTTATATCATTACACTGCTTCTGCTATTCCCATTGGATTTAGTTCTGTATCACCCGCTTTAGACTCCTCCCTGAGTGCATTCTCATTGGTTGTTTGCTTTGTATTGCCTGTGTATAAAATCCATGGCAGGACATGTGCTCCCGGTCCTTGGGGTTCAGCTTTTAGTTTTTATTCTTCAGTTGCACCTTTAATAAATCTCCTCAGTTTACCCCAAGACCCGTCTTGCCTCTGCTTCATGTCTGCGCCCCAAAAGCAACTGCTGAGACCATCGAAGTTCCTGAGCGGGGAGAAAGAGTCTCCCCGGGGGGAATGTGTCGCACCCTAATGCTGCCGTGTGCGTCCTGGGAAACAGACACCACAACACCCCTGAGTTCAGGAAGGACATTGACACACTTGAGCGTGTCCAGAGGAGTCAACAAGGCTGGTGAGGGGCTTGGAACAAAAGCCCTATGAGGAATGGCTGAGAGAGCTGGGCGTGTTTAGCCTGGAGCAAAGGAGACTCAGAGGTGACCTTATCGCTCTCTACACCTTCCTGAAAGGTGGCTGTAATCAGACGGGGGTTGATCTTTCTCCAGGCAGCAACAGACAGAATGAGAGAACATAGTCTCAAGCTGTGCCAAGGGGAATATAGGTTGGATATTAGGAAAATGCTTTTTATGGAAAGAGTGTTAAGTACTGGAACTGTCTGCCCCTGGAGGTAATGGAGCCACCAACCCTGGATGTGTTTAAAAAAAGATTGGATGTGACACTTGGTGCCATGATTTTGTTGAGGTGTTAGGGATGGATTAGTCTCAATGATCTTGAAGGTCTCTTGCAACCTAGTGATCCTGTAATCTAATCTAGTCTAATCTAATTCTGATTTTGTAATCTAATCTAATAGGTTTTTTTCCTACAGTTTTCTGTAGTAAAATTCTAATTGTTTGCAAGACAAACTGAAACATAAACTCATAAAGCTACTCAAAAAGTGTTTCTCTGAAACTACCTGTCCATGGATTGCTAACACCTGTCACATGCTCTGTGCTTGTGAAATGTTCCCATGTCAAGGGATATTGCTGTCTAACCTTCCCATTTGCTCAATACATATTTATTATCATTAAAAATGAGCCAAACTACAAAGTCCAATAAAGCAAAAGAAAATAGCAACAATGAGGATGTGGAAATGGGTTTGTTATTGCTGAAAAGCCTAAGTATCCATTTCTTTACATGATCTGGATGTAAGTAGTTTCTTAATGCATAACTGCTTCTTATTTACCTATTCAAGGGGGTTTGAACATGAATGTAACATGAAGTGGACTCAGACCTCAAGTGGGCCAGGTGAATGCTTGAAATGTGCCACTATTTCCTCATTAGGTATGGCAAAAATGTAGACAAGAGCTTGTATTCTCTCATGACAGATATTTAAGTTGATAATCTTGCACAAAGTAATTCTAGGTGTTCGGTCCGAGTCTTTTTTTTCCTTTTCTGACCGTGCTGTACAAAGGTTACTACAAACTGTCACAACATCTGATCTGCTGGTCACTGGCTATTCAAACTCATTATTCCATTCCTGCAAACTGGTAGTGTTGCTAACAGCTATAGGTATTAGGAATCCTAGTGAAATCTAGCAAAAAGGATCTATTGCTTCCAGAAAAGTAACTGCTTATCTCTTCACATATTTACCAAATGTATACCAAAAGTACCATTATCTTCCTTCATAATAGATTTTCTTTTCTTCTAGGCCTGTCCAGAGTGTATCCAGATCCAATGCAGCAGGACAGATAAATTCAGATTTCTTTCCAGGTGGGAATCACCAAATGATTTGGAAATTCTTGAAGATATTAGCTACATGTTGCAAGGAATCGGGGAGGGTAAAAGAGGGGAGGACAGCCACGTTTTCCTTTTCCAACTTTTGAAATTAGTTGTCTAGAAGGGCAGTGTTTGCATGGGAAGATATAACATAGGTTAAACTATCTCTGTACTCCTGTCTATTTCATGTAAGAATTAAACATTGTTCTAACATTAAGCAAAATCATGATCAAAACCAGTTTCTGATAATTTCAAAATTGCCATTTAAAAAAATGTCTAAATTTTTTACAGTGCAAGCCAGTTAAAGAAAATATTCATAACACAAGATTGTCCTCTAATGATTTGTATAAGAATTAGAGTTTCTTAAAAAGGTGTATTTGTTCCAAAACAAGAAGGAATTATGCAATGTAAAAATTGTATTAAGAATAGGAAAAGACTTGCAGCACTGAAAAAATGGATTATCTTCTGTCCAATTTAGGTTCATTTTTGTATCCATATGGTAATCATTGTGTATATTCTCAATATTTTGCTTACTCTTGTGTATGAAAAACTTTTACTTCGCCTGTTTCTTCAGCACACTTACTTCTCGTTATACCATTCATATGCTAATCCATCTAAAAAATCTATTTTGCAATGCTCCAGAAAGGTTACCTATCCTATGTGGTTCAGCAATCACTCCAATGATGAATCTAATACAGATTAAGTGTCAATCTTCCATTGACACTTTTGAGTGTTCTGTTTGTCCTGTGAAATATATTTCTACAGCAGACCTATCTGTGTTATGTTATGAGACTTTATAATCATTTGATTTGATGCACTACATTTGATGCTCTCCAACATATCTATGTCTCAAATATTTTTTAGGTCAGCACTGTGGCCTCATTCCTCAGTGACAGGACAAGAAGCAACAAGTTGCCTCAAGAGACAAGAGGCTGCAGATTGGAGGTTTCAATTGAGTAACAGGAAAAATTTCTTCATCAGGGAAGGGTTGACACTTCTGAACACTGAAAGGGAAGTGTTTGAGCCACCATCTATGGAGGCATTTAGAAGACTGGGACATGTGATTAGGGACATGGCTTAGTTGTGGACTTGGAAGTGTTAGATTAACAGTTGGACTCATTGATTTTAAGGCTCTTTTCTAACCTAAATGATTCTATGATACTGAATCTATCAACTCTATGATTCTATGAATGTCTGAATAGCTTCATTATCTTAAGAAATATAGGCAGTGTGCATATAAAGCCATCTAACTAAAAATGTGTATTCTCTTTGCCATCTGTTGAAACTAGTTGGGGAGGTGTTTTTCTTTATCTCTTGTATAACCCATTCCTCATAACTCTGGGGTGGAGGGGGCAGGTGCCTTCTGTTAATGGGCCAGCTGATAAAACCAGGGGGAGCAATGTTCCTTATCTCTTCCATGACCCATCCTCCCTCTGGGGGATATCTGCTGTTAATGAGCCATTAAGGCTCACCACATGACTGATAAATCATTCCATTGTGAGATGCTCCACCCAGTGAGAGGAGCCGAGCATTCCTACATGGATGAAACCTGAGATTAAGAACAGCAGAGCATCGTCTTTTCCACTGGATTCTCAGAAGACCTGATTCATCTCACAGCCACTGCAGGATCATCTCTACTCCAACAGAACCACATGTGTCACTCCAGGAGGACTTACTTGGATTGCTTCCAACACCCCGGCCAACAGGGTGAAACGTCGTATTCCTGACTCCATCAGGGTTTTCTAGGACTTTTGTTTGTTGCTTGGTTTTGTTTTTTTTTAATTACTGCATTTGCATTTTTAATATTCCTAGTAAAGAACTGTTACTCCTATTCCCATATTTTTGCCTGAAAGCTCCTAATTGCAAAATTGTAATAATTTGGAGGGAGGGGGTTTTACATTCTCCATTCCAAGGGAAACTTCTGTTTTCCCTGACAAATACCTGTCTTTCCAAACCAAGATAATAGTATTACTGAAATTTTATCTGAAAAGGCTTATCGACTAAATTATAACTGCCATTTTGTAATGATGTTGTTATTCTTTATGCATGTCAGGTGATGGATAGAATCCACCAATTTTTAGCAGGAATCAGTTCGGTGCAAGTAACTCTATTTATCATGACAATCCCAGCAATTCAAAAAGTGGTTCTTATCACACACAAAATCTGAGCAGGTGGCATATTTTAAATCATGTGTTGTAAAACTGAAAATTCAGAATATTTTTCCTTTTAGAACTTTTTTGTTTCCCCCAGAATCTACAATGAAACTGTTAGATTATGAAACATGAAGTTCATCTTCACACACACAATGGAGCACAGAAGTGGTGAGGAAACCCTTACAACTGAATAAGAGAAACTGTGGCACTCTGATCTTTCTTTCAGGGCTGACATAGAACAATCAGCCTCATTGCCTGTGTGGTGAAAGCAATCAAGGTCAGTCAAGTGTATGGGATCTGTGTATCACCTTACAGACCAAGGAGCATTACTGCCTGTGGGACATATCTTGAGATTCTGCAAGACATTGTATAAGATGCTTTGAATAGGAAGCAAAGACAGGGAAAGGGGGAGATTAAGGTGTTTTGAGGGTGAACAGCAGTAAGGAGATAGATAATGGTATTTAGGAGACTGGTTGCACATGAACAGGTTGCTGGTCAGTCTGCTTATCTGATCATGCCCTTCAATTGGTCAATGCATTCTATTCGTGTCCTCTTATCAAAATCAATTTCTATTTCCTGGTTGAAACTCTCTCTACTCTATAGAGTAATGTTCTGAGACAGTGAGTATAGGATGATTGCAAGTTGTGCAATCATCATATCATTTCTTGGTACCTTACTGCAGTCACTGGATAAGTGAGTTTTATGTCTTTGTTAAAAGTTCTGTGAATATTTTTCTCATATCTTGGGTTGTAGATCCAGGATTATTTGTGACTACGTTATTTGGCATTTCTACTGCTTTTACGCTGAAGGAAATGTTAGTATTAAAATGTCAGCGAAAATTGTGCATTATAGAGTTATTCTTTGAAAATATGTATGTGTGGGTAGGAATTAAGCATGAGTTATTAGGCAGGTGTAGGTGTGTTTTGCACCTCTCTACATTATCTTCCTTTGAGGTCAGTTTTACCCATTTCAGTTTTTGTTGTTTCTATTATGAGCATTCACTGCACATACTTAGCCCACATATGGTTTTTTCCCATTCTTAGCTACTTACACCTTAGCAGCACTAAACTGATCCTTCTGTTTCAGAGTTTCCTCATTTCTGTTTTCAGTCATGAGTACAGCTACACTGCCTTCCAGGATCCCTTTTATGCATGCACATATGCTTCCTGAAAGCACTGCAGTATTCAGCAATGGGTCTGAAAAGCCTCTTCCCTTGTTGATCATGCATGGAGGATGACACTTATAATAAACTATAAATACCTCCTAGAGCCAGTAGGTTTTGTGTTTATCACTTAGCTTTCCTGAAACTTTGCTGAAACTGATGAAGTTGCTTTCTAGGACTGGTCAGATCTTTGCTTCTATGATGCTGAATTGCCCCGATCCAGGTGCATAATACTACTACTACTAATAAGCCATATGTCATTTATGTAAAATTTAAATTATAAATAATTGTTATGATTATATCTCTATATATAACTTGACAAAATATGTGCCTTCCTGCTCTATGGATGGAAATACTGGCTTATAAAGTCAACTGGAATTCTGTCACTGACTACAGTGTGGCTAGAACTATACAAAATTGTTACAGTTCTCTGAATAACTCTCAGGAGATCTACCAGTTTTGTTGCTACTTTTAGAGATTTGTGTTTTATAAATGACATGAATTATCAGCAGCACTCTATTGTCTTTTAAAACTTTGATTGGGGAGCAGAAATACATACTGCTCAGCAGTCTTGAGTGCAAAGTCCTTTCTAAGTGTAATAAATAAATGATTCTCTAAATCACTTGCCAAAGCAGTGTGGTTCCACCGAAGTGATACGATTTATTGCCAAAATTATCATGATGATATACTATTAAAACATTTCTATAAAGACATTAGCAGAACAACTTGACTTGTTTAAAAATATATGAAGTAAGTTGACACCTTTTGGAAAGCACACACAAGGATCTCCAAACAACAGCACTCCAAAGAGTGACAATTTAAGGCACATGATTATTTTGCAACCTTTGTTACATAAATCTCTGACTAGACCATGTATTTGTAATACATCATTTCAAATATTTTAATAACTAGGTTCACAGCTCAGAGAGAATTCATCTCAATGCAGGCAACACTTCTGGGTTTTTTTTAACATTGCTAGATCATAGTGCAGCATAATAAACCTCGTTAAAAAGGACTTTATTCATGGAGCAAAATATGTAGAAGGAACATCAAATATTTCTTCATTTCATCTTTTTGCAACAAGGTAGGCCATAGTTACTTATTAAATAAATAGCAACTGTGGAATGCCAAGCTTTCCTTTTTCTGACAGAACACGTCACAAAAAAATTTAGAGACAGAGTTTTCAGGGAAGTAAGAACTGACCTGGCCTCGCCAGATGTGAACGAGTTGTCAACTGATCATTCCAATCTAATAAACAAGGGCGAAAAAAGCTGATACTTACAGCCATATCCTCAGCAGCTCTGAATTTATATTGCTGTGATAGAAATAAATGGTGCTTGACTGATTAAAACACGCTGAAGAATCACTTTCACCCATAGGTACGCATACCACAGGAAATGTGAATGTACAATGAAAGAGTATGCAAAAAAGGAAAAGAATATGACAAATGATCAACTGTTATAACCTGCTTTTTTGTATTTACCCTGGTACATACTTTGAGCAATTGCTCTTGACAAAAAAAGGAACTATAATCCACTATTTTACATATTCTCAAATGTGGAGACTGGGGACGTGAAAGTTTTTTTCATAACATTTCAAAGTGAGAAATTATGACAAACAAAACCTTGGTGTAGAATCAATTTTACTAGAAAATCTCTTCCAGGAGCACAAGAGCTTCAGGAATTATGCAAAATATTCCAGGGAAAGGTCTCTTCACTATCAGAATGCAACATATAGTAAATGCTTAAGGCCTTTAAAACAGAGAGGCAAGCCCTTTGTCTTTTCATTGCTGTTGTTTGAAATGATGTGAGGTTTCTCTCTGTTTTGTAATACTACATCCCACAGCCCCCTCAAAATCATACAGGGTCTTGCTGGCTTTTCACAGAAACTGCTGTGTTTATAAATATGGTGGTGTCTATGGATTCTCTTTTCTTTAGCCTAAAAGCTTACAAGGACAATAAAAACATATCCTGTGATTTTCAAAATTGCATACTCTTGCCTGTGCAACATTTGTGTGGTGAAAACTCCCATCTGTTGATGACAATTTACAAATGTGTCCTTGAGGTAGCCTGTACAAAAACAGATTGGTAATGGTCTAACAAGCATGCAGAAAACAGCCCACAGTGTGGTTCTCTTTCTGACTGCAGCACAGCAATGACCTCTGTACAACATCAATGAAAGTTTTATTTCAAAGCCAACACAAAAGCAAGATGAGTATCTTGCCAATTTTGGTGTTGGTACTTCAGCCTTATGCTATGAGACAGGAGGACAGATTTTGGCACATTGCACTTTACCTGTACTAACATTTGGGATCAGTCATGGTCCTGTTACATATCTATGCCAACTACTAAAATACTTGTTTCAATTATAATATCTAGAACAGCATTAATATGCTCTACTTCATCAAAAGAATAGGTTCACATGTACTTGGTTTAAAAAAAATTGTATTTACCTTGTTAAATTTTATCAAGACTAGCTCTGGGTGATGAAGCTTTCCAGTTAGGGACACTGATTTGAATCACTGCCCACTGATTTGAGTCATGATGACAGACAAACAGGCAGCTGCTTGTGGGATGATACCAAAAGAACTTCTCTGAATCTAGTCTCTAGAGGTGTATGTTTTGTATGTATCTAGGTTTGTATATGTTATTTGCTATCACATCTCTACTATTCATATCATCCTAACATACAGTTTTGGCATACAGGACAAAGGTAGAAAAAAGATGTGGGCATGAGTTTTCACACAAGCTCTACTCTTCTTGGGTGTCTGGGTAAATCTCAGTTTTGATATCTGACAGAATCATCTCAAACCTGTTCAAAATCTGAGTAGGTAGAGTGAAACAATCAGTATCCTGTAGATAAAGTAAAATTTACCACATATAAAACCACTGTCCAGGATGCAGTCTAAAACAATTCAGATACCTCTCTGAAGGTGACAGCTCATTTATAAATGGTTTACACTGATATCAAATAGAAAGTAGGAACACATTAGGATCACAGAAGTGGCAAAGCATTGTCCTTCTATTAGTGTCATAGAACCTTTAAAATTTATACCACTGAAGATGTCAAGCCAAAAATTTCAGGACTGGAATTATCCAAGGCAAAATGCCCAGAGGACAACACACAAGCATGTAGTATTATACATCTATGAGAGGTCTAAGAGTTTTCACTTTTACTTAGTCTTCATCTGAGTTGGCTTTCACTGATGTCTCCAGCTGTCTTCAAGGTGATGTAGATCTAATTTATATGCAGTAAGTGTCTAGTGCAATCATAACTATCATTTGACAGAAAACCATGGACAAAAACAAGGATGTTCCTAATACATGCACAGTAGCCAAACTGCCTCTGTACAATACTTTGAACCATCAACATCCTAAGTCTTTGTGGCACTTAAACCATGTGGCAAAATGTAGAACACCATCTGAGAGACCACTATCCTGATCATCTATTGAAAGTGATATATAAATTAACAGGATAAACTAACAGTATTTGGAAGGTGTCTTCCAAAGCAGTAAAAATGACAAATGTTTACACTTCTGTCTGAGTGAGGTTATTTAAAATAGAGCAGCTTAATTAAGAATATGAAATGAATTGCCTGTGACCATGCAAATTAAAATTTTGAGCTAATTCTGGATGTTATTTCATTCCAGTGCTACTGAGTTGAGGGAGTGAAGGTGAAGGAAGGATATGGCCCTCCTGGAGTACTTGTTTAGATTTCAAGATGCCAGGATTTTCCTCTCCCTGGAAAGTTTTACACAAGAGCAAATATTCCACAATTACTCAGTGACAAAAATATTCAAGAGCAGGAAAATATTTTTCTTTATCTTGCACTTATAAAAGGCACTGATCCACTTCAATCAGAGTAGACTTAGCAGGGAAGAGGCTAACCATTGGCTTTTCCTACTTTAATTTCATATAGCATAAATACTTAATTCCATTACTGAAGCAGCAAATGCAGCCTATTCCTTTAAATGTATTTATGGCATAATGGCATAATAAACCATGTAAAAAAACACCAAGGATTTACCATTTGAAAAGATTCTCGGTTTAGCCCTCCAAAAATAATAGATTATTTGTAACAGTCTACATGAAAAAATAACAAGGAGTCATAATTCCCCTTCACTATGCACCCTTTCATTATGAATAAGAACTTAAAAATGTAAGTGCAGCAGAAAAGCTCCAGTGTTTCTGACATCACAGGACCCCACTCCCTTTCCATCTGAAGCCCTTCTAGAGAAGATACTATGAACCAATATGTTGCTCTCTATTTTTACAAAAGCCCTTTGTTCATCTTGTTCTTCCAGTTAAGTCCTGGCTCACAACTGTGTTTCCTCCTGTTCCAAGGAATGTGGAGGGACATGGCAAGATGCTGGAAGAGATGCCAGCTTCTGAAGCTTAGGGTGATGCTGAGGTTTTGGCCTGTGGAAAGAGCGTCGGCTTTGTACACGTCTGGCTGCAGCAGACCTGTAATTCCCTTCTACATCAAGCAACATTTTCTTCTCTTGGGGCTCCTTCATGTAAGAGTCTTCTAGCCCTTCAAACATAAGCAGAGTAGTCTCTTCTTGTGAATTCTCTGACTTGAAGCTAACTTCAGAACAATAACCTGAGTTTACTGTCTCTTTGTTATTCATATCTGTACCCGATTCCCAGAAGAGATCAGGTACATTTGGGTCACATGAAGCAATGTACTCAGAGACAGCAGAAAGAGATATATTCCCTTTGTTTTCCAATGAAGAATAGTTTTGTGTCCAAGGCATTTGAAGACAAGAGGGGAAGAAATGGAGGGGATTCACTGAAACGCTTCCATTTTGGTTTAGTTGATCATCTGAAGAGGAGTATTCTGTCATTTCAACGTCATGGTCCATATCACCTAGAGAGCACAATTAAATAAAAACATTTGTTTTCTATTTTTACACATTTTATCTGTTAGTATGCTGGCTATTGGGCTTTGTTTTTGGCTATTTTTATGAAAGTCTTATGAAAGTCTTATGAAAGTCTTATGAAAGTCTTATGAAAGTCTTATGAAAGTCTTATGAAAGTCTTATGAAAGTGAGTGGTTTAAGATTTTTTTTTCCTGAAGAACACTACTTTGTATCCAATTCTATTTTGGACAACCTGAAGTGAATTAATTAAAGTTCTTATCCTCGCTGAATGTCAGGCAAAACTTAGCTCAGTGTTTAGGATGAATGACTGCCTGTTTCAGATAATTAGGA
Source organism: Prinia subflava (assembly GCF_021018805.1). Taxonomy (NCBI): domain Eukaryota; kingdom Metazoa; phylum Chordata; class Aves; order Passeriformes; family Cisticolidae; genus Prinia; species Prinia subflava. Next base: position 97,715,467 of record NC_086247.1, read on the forward strand.
GACTGAGCCATTGTCTGGTCACTAAGGTGTGTCTTTATCTTGAAATAGTCCTGATACTCAGCAAGGAAATATTTCAGAAATTTTTGAAGCAAATTGTACACTTTCAATCAAATAGCAGAGGGTTTGTCTCCATGGAGTAAATCTCTAATTGATCAGAACCTACGATCAGTTTTCTGTATACATTAGGTACGTAGAGAAACTTAATATTTCCACTCTTGGCTTCCAGTTTCCATTGTTTTTTAAAACCTTGTAATTGAAATTTTAGTATCATTCTCTTATTGTGAGAATTTTGTTAAGGAGATCATTCAGAAGACTGTTTCAGGCAGTAATCAAGGTGTATGCTTCTTAGCTTGGGAAATCTAACTTTGCAAAACACTTATTAAGAAACAGAGCAGTCAAAAATCCAATTATTTTGACATTTCAAAGATACCCACAAATGAACTTACACATACCACTTCCTAATAATAAAGTGGATTATAAATTAAGCAATTAAATGGAGTAAAAGAACAAAAACTATCAAGTAAATGTTCTGCAGGTCATATGTCAATATTCTATGACAATGTTCTCAGTGGGGAAAAATAAGTGAAGAGAATTTCAATGTAGGTAAATGCCAAGGAAACTTTTGGAATGCTGCTCATTGATCACACTTTTAATCAAGATATTGGACTGTAATTCATAGTCCTTTAACTAATCCTGTGTTTATTTTGAAACATCATTTAAAAAATAAACAAAGATGCATTATTGAGAAACTGAGTACTGAAATCAAACACAGACCTACAGGCCACTCCAGTAAAGAAAGTGATGTGCTTCCTCTGATTACCTTTGAACTATCATATCATCTGAAGAGACAGAGGCCAGAACAGAAGAAAAATGTAACTCCCTTTTCTATTTCTTTTCAGGTGAAATTCTTCTTATGTCAAAATTAGCAGTATTCCCTCTTAGCCTGAGGTATTTGTCTGAACAAAGTTTCATCAACCAGCTATAGAATACTTTCAACTTACAATTTTGTTGATGCACAGAGGGCACTGAGACATATATTGGTGACCACAGATTCCACAAAAGTATATTCATGATGACACTGACTTTTGTGTTCCATTGCACAAGCCCTGCAGTACCCTGTGTTCTATTCAATTACAATATCTGAAATGTGGACCTGACCCACCTCGTTTGAAGCACTGCCTGATGTGATTATAAAAATGAAAGCTGATTTTATAGTGTGGAAAATTTCCACACAGCAGAAGTTAAAGGGCAACTGGGATATTAATTTAACCCAGAGTCAATTTAATTTTAAGCCTCTAACACATTAGAAGCAACAAGTTATTTGCTGCATCAGAAAGCTAAGCCTTTTTCTAGTTTCAAGATAAGGTATGGATTAAGATAAATTAACAGTTTAAGGATAAAGTCCTAAATGGAATTCTTCTTCTCAACAATTCTGTTGTGTAATATCCCCATAAGTAGACTCTGATGCATTTTAGTAAACATGATTCATTTTAAACCCCTTTCTTATGTAATTTATTGGTACATCATTAGTGTCACTGAATAGTTGTATTGTAGCAGTGGGGCATTTTGCCTTCCTGGACACTGGATAAATAATCTGGACAAATATTCACAGCTAGCTCATGGCTTCTTAGCAACAGAGTCAAAAAATTTTATTCCCTTTAGGGAATTCAGGTACCAATTCTATCATCTAGGACTGACTAACCAGGAAACCTGAAACCTCTTGAAAATGTCTGCCCAATATTCTGGTACTTGGAATACTGTTTTCCTGGCATTTAAAATATTCAAGTGAAAACAAAGAGAAGGACCCTTATCTTGTAAAAGTAGCAAGACATTGGACCCCAAATACTTGAACAGCTCTTCTGCAAAAGGAAAATAGAAAGGTGTTTTGTTAATTAAGTTGGAGGGAAATAAAAGATGTTTAGTTGTACAAAGAAATCAGAAAAGAAAGAGATTTTCTGAAAGAAGAAAAAGCAGAAAAATAAGTTTACTTCTCAGAATTGGTAAGTTAAAAAATAAAGGTGATAATATCTTTTAAAACGTTACATATGTGTTGATTCTGGGAGAAAAGATCTGGGTTTGTCCTCTGGGCAATCTGCTAGCAGGAAGGAATCTGTTGATTTATTGCTGAGCCGGATTGGAGTGAGCCGTCTGAAGTTATCTGGAGAATATGGGAGCTGCACTCGGGCCCTTTGTGATGGTACCACAGTGTCTTCACTAGATAACCATGGTGAGAACTTCATGTAGATGCTTTGGTCATCATCAGCTGAAAATACTGGGTTATCAATTCCTAAAAAAAAATTCATGCGTGACAAATAAAAGTAATCAAAATAATTTCTTGGTAATACAGAAAGATGCTTTATAAAAGAAGGGCTGTTGGAAAAAAAGGGGCTGATACGCTGATAAGTCAATACACAGACCATTACACACACATGTACCTTGGTTATTGCTAGACATATATTGGGTTTCAATTAAAGAGAAAAACTGGTTGTCACATCAAATTTGCAATTATGTTAGGGATATCTTGAGACAAAAAATAAAATCAATACAAGAAATAATCAGTCCGCAAGTGTAAAGCAAGGGGGGGAAAAAAAGCACAGCATAAAATAACTGCAGAAAACTCAATTCAAATCCATAAAAAAGAAATAAGATAAGGGGAAAAATGTGAAAAAAAGAGAATAAAACTTCACCACTCCATAAGCAGATGAGTGTGAGTGAGGTAGCTATGGTGAGCCACAAAACAGTCAAAAGTAAGGTGTAGGAGCCTGTTCATACAGCTATCAAGTTTGACTAGCTTTTACATAAACATTTTGCATCTTGCCATCCACTTATTTCTGGGTGTCCTTATACATACTCAAACACAGAATTTGTCATGAAACAGTGTCATGCATAAACTGCATTTAAGGGTGTCTGACACAAGAATAGGAATACAAGTCTTTTTCTTCACTGTAAGCACTGTAAGCAATTACAAATGAAGCAAACAGTGGCATGCTGAAAAAATTTAAACACAGAAGTGCTAAAGAGAAATACTAAATTTTATAAGACCATAAATAATATTATATGATTTCTGTTATATGTAGTTATAAGCTTCCAATATGATATTTTGGAGTCTTTCAGGGCTGGAAATCAAGGGCACTGAGTACTCCAGAAATGCTGTAAATCTGCCCTTTTCAGTAACTTCGATAAGCCTGTAAGGATCTGATGGGATTGTGAATATAAAAGGAGAAATCTTGCCTGAAATAAGAAGAACAAAATTTATCACAACAAAGTTCCAATGCAAGTGAAAAGCAATTCCAGAGGATTAGTATTGACTGGTCTTGTGAGTAAGGCAATTCTAAAGTAACATTTTCTGCTGCTAGAAATAATTAGTGGCTTTAAAGCTGATTTAGGTAGTCATGTTAACAACTGCTATCAGTTTCAAATGTGGTGCTCTCCATACCTGAAGATATCCAAAAATCTTTATGTTAACATTAATAATTAGCAAATGTATTTTGAGATTGAACACATAAAATCCCTCAATCAAACAAACAAAAAAACCCAGGCTAATTCATAAGCATTTCTAGCACTTTTTTTTATGTTTGAGGAAAAAAAAACCCTTTGTAGGTAATAAATATTTTTACCTGCAGGAGTATCTGTGAAATTTTGTTTTGTCACATTAGCCAGGAAATCAACTCCTTTGCCTAGATGCAAAGTCTCATAATCATTATTTTCTTCTGATTCAGAAAACTCCAAATCTAGGGGGAAAAAAAAAGAAAAGAAAAAAGGAGAAAGTGCCATTTCATTAGAGATTTGTATCAGTTCTGATAGAAAATGCTATTTCCTGCTGGTTTGATGCTGTCATGGTTATCAAAAATACATCCTTAGCAAGGATTTTCATCACTTGACACAGGTCGGCATTAGTATAATGACTAGTTTCAAACCTAATGAGGTCATTGCTGTTTTCACTGCAGTACAATAAGCTTTGCAATAGCTGCTAAACCACTTGTTAAGACTGTCTTCCAAATAAACTTTTTTGGTTTTAAGTAGATTGTGGCATCTCTATGCAGAGTTCTTTAATAAAACAATATTGAATGACCTACTGATGAGTATTCAGAAAGCTCTTCTCAAGCAAAATACTTCTAGATTACACTTGGGGAGCCAGTCTGTACTGCTCCTCTCAGTCAAACAAAAATAACACTCAGTAAATGATTCAAAGAAGATAGATAAGGAAAAATATGTTTGCTTGGAGCTAAGAGAGAAAAGATAAATCTGAGAAAAGATAAATCTCTCTCTATTTTACTTGAATTGTCTTTGAGATCAAGGAGTTACAGGCATAGACAGAGGGAATAACATAAATCAAAGTTAGTTCAGTGGCTTCTAACCACATTTCAGTTTTGAAGTGACAAGTACTATTTATAACTGCATAACAAACATGTTAGCACCCATTACATCTTGCCATGTCTGACAGCAATGCCAAAAAATGGCTAAGGCTAAGGAAACAATTTGGGGCTTCATATGCAAAAAACAGCTTTTGCTAGGGATAGTCCCCAGGCTGGTCAGCTTCCAATTACACTTCCAAACCTGAACCATGTGATAGATCCATTCATGAAGGAGAAAGCAGTGCTGGAACTGACCTCCAAATGTGTTCCTTCCAAAGCCACACCCTCCTTGAATTATATCATGCTTGCTTAGCCTCAGCTCTGATTCAGACCCTTCTAAAACTGTGGACTCAGATAAAAATGTAATCTCAGCTACTGAATTTTATATGGCTGGGGTCTTAGGTAGACGTATCCTGCTGTGATGAAAAAAGTTAGCAGCTCTGTGTACCTTATCCAAACAGAAGCTGAAAGTTCATTTATACTGTAGCCACTGCATTGTTTTGTTTACAGAATATAAATGTGATACTTTTAAAATGTGAGCAAAAATGCCAACTAAAATTTGCTTGTCATCCAAATTCCTAAAAAACCCAGCTTCTATATTACCTGATATATCACTGCATTTAAGCATGAAGCAGATCACCACTCCAAGTTCTGAACTATGACTAGAAGTCCCTTTTTACTATCAGATTTGCTATGCCATATCACAAAATCTTTTAGTGATGCTTTACTGGAAATGTAGCTGGCATATTTCAGTTAATGAAAGAGTCTAAGAGTCTTTTTACCTTTTTCCTTCAAAGTAAAATCTTGTACTGGATTTTCTGAAGGAATGTTTCCATTTGGTATGACACTGCTATTTCTCTGAAAAGAAAGCAAAAAATGACCAAAAATGCTAATGTCATCTGATAACAATGGCAGTGAAATGACCCTTGACATGACGACTCCAGCACAATAACCCTGAAATCCATTATAAGATTTGTTTGAGACTTCAATATGGATGCCACTAATTTCCCACCTACATTTGAAGTATGTACAAACAGGGTAAAAAAAAAGAAACTTTGGCTCTTGTTATGCTGTGTGTTCCCTCTTAGTTTCACACAAATTTGGTTGAATGCTCCATGCTATAGAGCTATCTTGCAAAATCCCCCCACAGTGTAGTAACATGGTTCAGGGTCTGTTGTTTTTCACGTGATCAGAAATCTCTCGCCCAGAAGAAGAGTCCCAATGCATAGAGAAGTGCAGAATCTGAGAAGAAGCCCCTTGAGTTACCTCCTAGTTTAATCTCTTCTTGCTTAGGTCCTCTAAATTCATGAAGTTCTACAGGGCAGAGATAAATGCAGAACATAGGATCCTTCTGAGTCCTCCCTACCCTTCCCACCCATTATTTGGTATAATAGGTGGCTACATCTGGGTCCTTGTGAAGGTATTTTTACCCTTTTTTGGCCCCGGTCTCGTTTGTGGATTTTATTGAACTTCTTGGAATGGTTTATTCCTAGTTTGGTACTCTTGAAAGATTCTAAGCGCTTCCTCATTGTCCTATGGAAAATCTCCTTGTCTTGTTTCTCATCTTCACTGTGCATGATCTCATGTCGACTGTACAGGTGTTTGTGCTGTGGCCAGGAAGGGAAGACAATATTCATTTACTTAGAAATACAGATGAAAGCCCTGAATCAATGCATTCAGTCAGCATCACAAAAATGTAAATCACTCCATAAGAAAGAACGAACTAAAGACTAATCTGAAGGCATTAATGAAACTCAATTTTTTTTTTTTTTTCTTCATGAAACAAGTCCAGGAATTTTAAGTGTGTAAAAGTGAATTGTCATTCAAAGTAAGCATCTCCCTATAAGTGTCTGAAGCACTTCAGTTGATACACTTCATTTAATCCTGATCAGAACCTTTGCTGGACACAGTTCTGCATTCCACTGGCCCCAGTGATTTCAAAGGCACTAGTTCTTTTAAAAAGCCATGTTCTTAAAAATGAGAAATCACACAAACAGCCTATCTTCCTCAAGGGTGTGGATTTTGCAGTGGATTCTCTCCTTTTGAGTTTCACTTGCAAGTTTTGGTTCCTATTTCCTCTTAGTTTTAGATTGGAAAACAGTCCAATGCTAGCCTCTTGCTCTCACCTCCTGCCTGGGTTTATACAGGTACTGTTGTAGAGTGTGATGAGCGAGAGTATCTTCTGTGTCCCGGATACTTTTCCTCCTCTGCTCTAGAGCTTGCATGTCAAGGCAAACCGGTCCAGCTTTTTCTCTCCTAAAGAAAAACCCAAACAGCAGTTTTTAAAATCAGTGATTGCTTAAGTGGAAGAAAAAACAGGAAGACAAGGAATGAAAAGGAGAAAACAAGATGAAGTTTAAAAAAAATAAAAAGGAAGAGTAAGAACTGACTAAATGGCAATGAGTGAATAAACACCTAACAGGAAATGTGAAAAGATCACTGGTTTCTGTCTTTCAGGGGGATGTAGCATTAATTAATTTCACAGTTTACAAGACACATGGTCTGTTCAGTGACAGATCAATCAAAAAGTTAAGGAAGGGCCAATTTTTTTCCTCACCTCTCTCCTTACTTTTTCTGGAATAAACACAGAAATAACATCTAGCCCTGTATATAACAGTTGGTGAACCAAAGGCAAATGAAGCAACTCTAATGTGATGTCTGCTTCATCTTACCAGCCTTTACTGAAAAAAACTGTGTGTAAAATACAACATTATAAATCAATATATACCCATTTTCTGTGGGAGAAAATATTAAATAAAGTTAACAAAATTAGTGACTGAAGCCCCTGCAATTTGCATTTTTCAATTTTTTTGCAGTGTTTCTATTTCCTTTCATATACTACCCTGTCAGTCCACATTACTTACAATAAATAAGAGACAGAACTTTCCACAGTGCTTGGGAGTGGAGTGCTGAAATCCACATTTACCATGTTGTCTGTACTTGGAGAACGTATAAATGCCAGCGAACCTCTACGTTCTCCCTGGTCATGGAAAGAAATAAGGCATAGCACAACTGTAAAAACCTAGGACAAAATGTGTATCAGAATACAGATAATTTGTGAGACTCTATTTATGCCAATGGCAAAAGAAGCATGGGAGAAATTGTATCTAGGTAACAAATAAAAACCATTTTTGGTGGTGGTTTTATGGTTTCTTTACATTGAGTGACATTATCCCAACAAACAAAACAATGAGAGAATATATTCCCCTCTTAGGAACTGATTTTGAAGAGGTGAATGATTTCCTGTGACTCAATAGATTTGCAGTTTTACTTTGTACAATGTTGCAAGCCAAGAGCATAGGTATATACCTACAGATGTTCATGTATCAACACCACTACAGTATCAACACACTACTGTTTTCAAAGACACAACACTAAGTTCTCTACCAGACTGGAAGCAGCAAATATAAAGTGGTGATAGAAGTCCACAAGACTATTAGAAAGAGGTTACAGCATGACAAGATGAGATATTGAAGACATGACATTTTTTCAGTTTTAAAACTAAAGTCACGGAAGAGAACTGCTGGAAAACCTCAGTTTTATATCTTCATACCTTTTCTCTACACCTTAAGTAATCTCTTGCTTAGCTAAAAGGTATCTGTTGAGTGACATTGTGGTTACACAGGCTGAAACCATCTATGGTTTTGAATCACAGCAGAGAGAAATCACATAGCAGGTCTCTAGATTTTAAACAGTAATAATAAAGAGAAATAATCTCCCTTGTAGAACAGAGATTTTATCTACATTTCTCCAATTTTAACTTTACTGTGTTCCCTTTACATTTTCAAGATACATGGAGCAAACCAAAGAAATATTTTCTTTTGCTGTGATTACCCACATACATATCACAGTATATGGGTTACCAATGACATTAAGAAATACACTCTTGACCTCTGCAGGCAGAAAACCCGAGTTTAATAAAATTGAATTCTGGGATAACATAGTTGCATCCATTTTCTTAAGTGAATCTGACTTTCTTTTCAAATCAAGTTTAATGTTTCATACATACATCATACCATATCGTCAGTGAAAGAATTTTAGCCAGAACAAATAATGAACCATGAGCTTTTTAAGTCACTTTGCTTCAGTTGCTCTAGATTGCTTTCATTTTTCTTGGCTTAGGTTCTCCCCTCTCAACTGTAAGGAATTTACTTAGATTGAGACTGAACTCTCTGAACTCTTATTTATTATATAGATGCAGCATAGCAGCAGAGTTGAATAAAGAAAAATATATAAAATCATTTTTAAACTCCTCAGATTCTTGCAAGTAAGAAGAGAGTGACTAGCTGGTGGAGGCAGGTCTTGTCCTGCTTCAATTTCAGTGTCATCTTGTAATTCATGGACATTTAGTTCAAAGATATATTTGAAAAGTGGAGAAAAAGTTGTTAAACAGTGTATCATTGAAGCAAATATTAAAGTGAGAAAGGTGAAATGGCTTTAGGATTCACAACTCATAATTAATTTCTGCTGGAAGAAAATATGTTGCAAAACTTCTGTAGAACTTGGAGAATTTCAATTTCTTTTTCTATTATAATGAGTTCAGTAGACATTTACCCAATAGAGTTTATCTGCAAGAAACAACATAACACAAATAACATTTGGACTAAGGTAACAAAAAACAGTTCCCTTGTGGTTTGTCTCCTAAAAAATAATTAATCTAACTTTTAGTAATCTGTCTTTTCTATATGGGATCAAAGACATTGTTAGGAAAAAAATCTGATTCTAAATCTGCATTTGTTAGTGATCTCTAAAGCCCTTTGCATCTGTTAAAGAGAAGAAACACTGTAATGAATCTAGTGAATACATTCAGCAATGAATCTGAACACAAGTTTCGTGGTCATCCACCTCAAAGTCATTATCCAACTTTCTTCCTCTGAGGTGTGACCCAGAAAGTATTACAAGAAACAAAATTAGTTCTTGAGCTCAAATGATCTAGAAACCAAATGGATAATTTATATTTCAAAAGGAAGAATTTCCTTGTCTTGTGAGCTATTCTCCATCTTTCATACTAACATAACTTCTGAACTTAGTCTTGTTTTCTGGATTCAGTCTCCAAAATTATGCTTCATTGGAAGAAGACTGCCTGGCTATAATTAATAATAATAATAAAAAAAGCTTAGCAGTACTAGTAGTAGTAGTAGTATCAATCATAGTAATAGTTTTTATTCAAATTAAAGAAATTAACTGATATATCACCTAACTTTGAAAATTAATTCAATTGGAGATTATGGGCATGGATAGATCATAATTTTAAAGACCACTTTTTAAGATATTTCATTTAAAACTATCCTGTATCAATACTGCATATTCATGGCTCTTTGACCTAAGGTGAGTAGTTCCATACTGAAGAAGATTAGGAATTTTTACACAATCAGGCAACATTGCTGCAGTACTCCTACAGAGGGTCAAAAACCTTCTTCAAATCTCCTTTAAAATTTCTCCTGTTGCAAGTCTTAAATTTCCCTAACTTCATGATTCTTTGATTGCAAATGATATTTGTAGTATATTTAACCTTAATTGTTGAATCATGAGGGTTATGACTCCATTGAATTTGTTACCCTTTTTTTCTTTTTTTCTGCATGTTACAATTATCTGGCAAATTGAGATTAGCAGTCCCATACTTTGGCCACATATGCACATCATTTCATCATTTGGAAGTAAGCTTCTTCAAATCAGATTTGTCACCACATAGAACCACTCTCCTGCAAGAGCCAGACCCTGTTGACACACTTAGAAAGACAACACCCCTCCAGAATTACAGGTATTTTTTTCGTGTAATGAATGTTGAAACAAAGATATTCAGTAAAATGCAACAGAAATGTACACTGAAGTAAGTACAATACACTAGTATTTGGTGATCAGGCACAATACTAAGAACTACAGCTTCTCAAACCGGCAATACTGACACTCAAAACACATTAAAAAAAAAAAAAAAGGCAGAGCAGAGATTGAAATAGTTTTCCTTTAGGCATCTCCTGCAATATATCAACTTTAAGTTATAGTATAAATTTTAAAAAATCAAATTCCAAATGATGCTATAATATGTCAACAAGTGTTCATAAGTACCTCAGCCACATAGCTAATTGCATCCTTCAAGTTGAGCTCATGGAAAACATTAAGGATTTGGTCTCTTGATTTTTGAGCAGACCTTCTCATCAGTATTTTTCTGAGGAATTTCCTATCAAAATTGGACCACCTGATAATTTAAACAAACGGTGTTAATGGCAACAAGCAATTTTAATTTCAAAGCATTTTTAATTTAGCATAAATGATATTTTTGGATCTAAACACTTTGAAAAAAAGGGTGAACAATGGAATGTGAAGGATTTGTGTTCTGAAGCTTGTCAATTAGCATGTAAAGGAAGTCAAGGAAAAATCCTGCTACAGACTTATGCAGCTGTCACAACACATTTAATCAGTTCACTTACTCAACACTACTGCAAGAGTGCTATGATTACAGTATCCCATTTCAGAGTCAGTAGCACATTTTATACTTCAGGAGATCATGCTACCTTATTTTTCCACTTCTGATTATGTTAAATTTTCTTCTTTTGTTGGGAAAGTAATCTGCTTTTCCCTAGGTGTATTGTAGGAAAGCCAAACCAGAAAATCAGTTAAGAATAACAGTGCCCTTCTAGAAGCTCTACCAGAGGGCCTTATTCATGCCACTGATGTACTGTGCTCTGGGGAGAGTAACCAGGAGTATTTTCAATTATTTACACTTCCAAGATTGTCTGATAGTAGTGTATCTGCCTTGTCATGTTTAGGGTCCAAAAGATTAAAGGCAGTTGTACTTTCTTCTAACTTCCTCAACGCTTCATCTAAAGGGCACGATGCAGTTTTGGAGACTATTGCTGAGAATGACTCTATCCATCTCACCCAATGGCTATTTTGAGTTTACAGCTTTGGATTCAGATTGCTTAAACCTTTTTGCCCAAAATATTATTCACGTAATTAATAACTATTCCTCTTCTCTGGTCAGAACATCTGACCAGCAGGCTGTAATTCAGGCTGCCACACTGGAACTCAGTGAGAATGCTGGGGGTTGCCATTTCTTCATGGAAGTGGCATTTTCACTTTCATATACCTAGAGTCCAAAAGGCAGGGTTAAGATAGTTTCATTCAAAATACATTAGTATCAACCACATACTCAACCATGAATCTATATTAAGCTATTCTTTCTGTTCTTACTCAAGGGGATTATTTTCTGACATGCAAGAAGTCACATGTTAATCTGCCATTTTAAAAATATAGTTCTATCTTTGAGGCAATATGCCAAAACTGGAGATGTATTTGCCTATATTATATATAGCCTACTGAAATTCATTCCCAAGAAGTAAACTACAAACTTAGACCAAAAGAAAGAAGATGTTCTGAATGGAGTGCCTCAGGGAAATTCTTCACTGCATAAGTGAATGAAGAGCAAAAGGAAAAGAAGGAGATTGTCTCTATAACTGGATGCAGATAAGCAATTCTGCTTGAGTTCCAGTACAAGCTAGCTTCTGTCTAGGAATTGTAGTTTTGCATGATAATGCTAAACCTAAGCTTACAGACTCAGCTCTCAGAAAGCATTAGGGGTGTGCTCTGCAGAAAGCTAACACAACCTCATGGCTTTTGGATTGGAATTGGCATGTTGAGTCAGCAAGAGGTTGGCAGGTTGTAACTGTGACTGTTTGCACCTATGAAGTGACCTGATTCCAGGGAGAGAATGGCCTAACTTGAAATAACACTCTTAAGGATGATTTAATGTCTGGATTTAATGTCTTTTTTCCCACATTTATTCACCTAGGTATGGAATTGTGTTCATAACAAGGGTAACTCTTCACATGTACTTTAAAGGAATGATGTATCTTTCAGCTGAGTAATTCTGCTTCTGTCAAAATGAATCGATTATACAAAGAGGGAATGGTTAATTATTGGTTTCAGACTAATAGGCTGAAACTGTCAGAGCAATTTCAGAGCATCCTCTGCTGTAACTTTCAGAAGTGTTGAACACATCCTTGTAGAGATCGGATAAACAACTGAGGATTTTTAGTGCCTCCACACATCAATAGTGTTCATGATATGTAGTATTACAAAGAAAAACCAATATTAACATTCTAGGTGAAAACTTCTGCAAATGGTTCTCTAATCTTGAGAGAATGACCCCATATGTGAATTGAGGCACCTGCAAACACATATACTGAACTGTGGAAGAGAAAGGAAAGATTCTAGTTGTAAGGGGACAAAAATACACTGTTTTGACATTTGCTGTATTTCCAGTATTTTCAGTATGTAACCTCTGACTACATTTAGCATCCTTGCATTCCCTAGGCTCACAGGCTTGATGTACAGATAATATTTCCTAGCAGTATTTCAAGATTCTAAACTGGTTACTACTTACTTGTCTCTCAGATAATGATGTCCTATTTGTCCAGAAATGTCTTCTATTGCAGAAAGAATGTGGTCAAAGGCCTAGGAACGTGAGAGTGGAATTAATATCTTCACAGAAATAAAAAAGTCTAATTAGAAAATAGCTCAATTTATTTCAAGTTAGACCAAGCAGCTATGTAGAATAGTTTTATGGCTGTTAAAAAAAAAATTCTCATTTACAGAAGTACTAACTACTATGAGCTTTTCTTCAAAGGTCCTGAACTTTCTAATCAGTTCTTTATAAATCCACTAAGTATTTTTGAATTACAAGGGTCTCTATGAGAAGGTACTTAAACCTCCATTTTAACCTTCAATTTTAAAACTTTTATGGACTCATTTTACCATCTCAATCTCTGCCCTATGAAGTACATCTTACCACTATTAGTGTAGGTGATTATTTCAGTTGAAACATTCCCTCAGTGATTCTTTTCAGATGCTTCAAGAGTTTCAGAGTAGAAATAGGCACCATTCTTTTAATATCTAGGGCAAATTTTCATACTGGGTATATGAGATGGCTGATAGAAATCTGGAGGCTTATAACTCTTGACTCAAACCAAGGCAGCTGCAGGTACAATTTAGCCTTTTTCTGTGTATGGTTATTAATATTTCACTCTGAACATTGGAATGATTACTGCAGAATATACAGGTGCTAGATCTGGAACACTGTGACTGATATTTGGTAGTGGTGAGGCTGTATCTCAAGTCCTGTGTCTAGTTCTGGGCCCCTCATTTCAGAAAAGACATTGAGGTGCTGGAGCATGTCCAGATAAGGGCAACAAAGCTGGGGAAGAGTCTGGAGCACAAGTCTTGTGAGGAGTGGCTGGGGGAGCTGAGGTTGTTAAGCCTGGAGAAAAGGAGGCTCAGGGGAGACCTTATCACCCTCTACAACTGCCCGAAAGGAGGTTGTAGGTAGGTGGGTGTTGGCTTCTTCTGCCATGTCTCAAGTGAAAGGACAAGAGGAAATGGCCTTCAGTTGTGCCAGGGGAAGTTCAGACTAGATTTCAGAAAAAAATTTTCACTGAAAGAGTGATAAGCACTGGAATAAGTTGCCCAGGAAGGTGGTGGAGTCACTGTCTCTATAAGTGTTCCAGAGCTGTCTGGATGTGGCACCTGGGGATATAATTTAGGGGTGGTTATGGTGGTGATGTGTTGACGGTTGGACAGGATGTTCTTGAAGATCTCTTCCAGCGTTGATGATTCTGTGATGTCTTATTGTCTTCCACCCTTTAACCTATATTTGTATTAAAAGGTTATGTTTTCTTTTACTGAATGAAAACTTGATAATGTGGTGTGAAAGTGAATTGGAAGAGTTTGTGTTTCAAAATATTCTAGAAGAGTAAAGAAATCCAGGGACATAAAACATTCACACTGAATTAAAACTGTTGTCATTAATCTGGAATTTCAGAATATAGTTATTCTGTACTGGATAGGTGTTGGAGTCCATGTTTCCATGGATCCTCCGCAGAAAGTGACAAGTGCAGGGGTTGAATTAAAACCTTTAGAAAAATTAAAATATATAAAGCTACACACACATAAAGTAGAGATTTAAACTTCAGCTTTAAGCTTCACATACCCTAAGTGCTTAATTGTTAGTGTAGAAGTTCAGAGCTTCAGGCTTAGTGATATAGTTTAGACATAATAAAAAATATAGTAGAGTACTGTTTATAATTTTTGGTATGAATTTTGCACAAATAAGATAAAGTTTCTCACATCTGCTAAGATAGAGTTTTTACACACAATAAGATAGGATTTTTACGTTAGCTAGATAGAGTTTTTGCATTAATAGATATGTTATATGTGTAGATTTTTGATACTGCTTTTCGTAGCTTTTCGTAGTTCTACAAACATTAAGAATTGCACCTAGATTGGGTAGTGTGTAGATAAAGGCATGAGTATGCATTTGTAACACATGGATAAATAGCCTCTGGGTTGGAAGTGGAGGTATCGATCGATCAATCCGATCTATCGATCCAACCTCCACCTTCCACAGCCTCGGGAAGGAGCCCTGCCAGGGAGTCAAAACAGGATTCTAAAGGTACCATCTATTGTAGCTTTTGTCAAGTGGGATCAGGGCCCCAGGGTCCCTTTACCTTTCCTCCTTGCGGCGCTTGCCCCGGAACTCTGGGGCTGCCGGGGACTCTGCGTGGGTTCAGGACCCCAGGACCCCTTCCTGCCACTGCGACCCTGTGGCCAGGAGCCCTGTTTGGGATTTGTGATTTCAGGACCCCTTCCTGCCACTGTGACCCCACAGCCAGAAACCCTGCTTGGGATTCGTGATCTCAGGACCCCCCTCCTGTCATTGCGACCCTGCGGCCAGGAACCCTGCTTGGGATCAGGAGCTGGATATTGTTTTATCCTAAGGCTGGAATGTGACATTAAATTCCATGTTAAGACTACTGTTTATTCTGGTATCTTATTACTAAGACTTTATGGTAATAACCGATTGTAAGACCGCTCATTTAGGACTCTTTCACCTTCAGATATATGCTTGCATGTAATAAACAACTTTGTATAAGACTTTAAAAGGTTCTTGGACCTTTAAGATCTATTAACCTGTAGAGACAGCTCAGCAGATAGGAGACTCTCTTTCTAAGTAATAAGCACACTAAAAAGCCTGCTTTCATACCTTTTCCAAAAACTAACAGTTTTTTGAGAAGGAAAAATAAATTTATTTGGACATGTTTTACCCTAGCAATCATCAATCATTCTCCTCTTTTAGATGAAGAGAAAGAAACATATTCCATCTGTGCTGTTTCCCCAGTACTCCCAGCCCCACTGAATTCTCAAGTGAAAACCAGAACTTTCATATGAATATCCTTTCACAGGACTCAAACCAAAGAGAAACAGCAACTTAAAAATAACTTTTGAAATGTTTGAAGGATTTTGCTCTTGAAATTTGATAATCCACTCCCTTACAAAACCAGACATTTTCACTAACAATTTTGTTTTCTCTTAAGGTGCTCTGTAAAAATCCAAAAGATACCATGAGGGTTTTTTTAAAATATCTTACTCTGCCATGAAGTTTCTCATTCAGTTTTGGTTCTCTGTGTTCAGTTTTCTTCACTTTCAACCACTGTACCAAAGGTTTGATTGTCAGGCCCTAAGGATTGAAACATGACAATAAGTACTTGGAAGTCCTCTTAGACTTTCCTCCAGCTGGTTAAAGAGAAATAAAGCACATTTGTGTGTTCTTTGGTGGTTCTTATACTTTCTCAGTTGATTTCTATTCCTTCTAGAAGTTAAAATAATGCAGTACCCTCAGCTCCTATTACAAAGTTTTGAAAAGACAGCAGTGGAACAATATATCATCTGTAGGAAAAATATGGTGGTGGAAGAGTAGAAGTGTTTCTTATGCCACTGAATGTGGTATTTTCTCCACAAATCAGAAGTCTGTGAACACAATAAACTTTCTGTAATACACTTCAGAAAATATTGCAAGTTGCTATCAATTGACATATTTTCATTTAAATTACTGTTTTTTCATCCAGAAAGTGCTTTTTTGTTTGGATGTTAAAAACTTTCTTGTCCCACTGCTTGCTGCTACATTTCAAAACAAGGACTGAGGCTCAGATAGTTTGGCTTACTGACTGTATCTGGCCATTAAAAGCACTGTTCCCTATAGTTATTCACATGAGGAGAAGGATGTTTAATCAGATATTAACTTGACTATTAATACCAAGCAGCTAAGACTGAACAATTTTTAGCACAGAGGAAATTGTGTTTTGCCCCATGTGGTCCCACATGAAAACATAAAATAGGATCTTTGTTACTAAAATTACAAATTCAATTATGCTTTTAGTTCAGTGAAACAATATGCAACCTTCAACTGAGAACTGCTTTAAGCATTCAGTACTTTTGGGGGACTCCTTCTCCTTGCAAGAAGCATGCATAAGAAGTTAAATTACCTGGAATATAACAGTAAAAAACACAACAATGATAGTTGTGCTGACAAACAGGTTTCTGTCTTTCACTTTTTTCCCATCCAGAAGTGCAACAAGAGCAAAAGCAACTGCTCCTCGTAGTCCACCATACGACATCACCACCTGGTCTATTATCTCCAGCTGGACAGTTCTGTAGCGGTTAAGAATCCATGTCTGTATAACAACACCTGTAACAAACAAATGTCAGCATGTCTAGAAACGCCCTTATGGAATGTCAGTATCCCAGCTGTGTGTAACAGAAATGGCGCCACCAGACTGCCTTTATAATAATCTACGCCATCTACTTCCCCGTCTTATCATTGTGTTGCCCACTTAGTGGCTTCTCTTTACTTTGAGCCAAAGGAATTAAGTGAAGCTGCTCCTGTGAGCCAGCAGCTCTTCTGAGAGTGCTGCCCACTGGCACAGGCACTCCAGGGAAAGTTCTGCCATGTGTTGAGCATGGAAATACATTAAGAATAAATTTTCTAACACTGTAACTGGTCATATCCACAGGGTCAGTTAACAGAAATGGGTTAAAACAGCATTGATTTAGGGAGTAAGTGTAGTGCCCTTTGCAAATCACTGAAAATGACATTTAAGTCATTGTCTTATGAAGGGTTGTTTAGTTATGCTAACACTATCTTCAGACCTACATGTGAGGTACTGCCTGCTGCGGGAGACCTAAGACTCGAGAGGTCTCAATGTATCCCAGAACTCCCACCATACAGAGGGAAAACAGTTTCCCCACTCCTGTTGCTGGCATGGCATGTGTGTCCCACTGCAACAGGCCAGAGCTGTTAACCAGTGCAAAACAGATTCTTCTTTTTTCAGAGAACTTTGAACTTGTGCCAAGAGAAGTGTCTTGTTACTGTAAGAAGGGCCTCCGGAGGAGGGGGCCTTGGAAATGCTACCAATCTGACTCTTCCAGGGAATGAGAACAGCAATTATGTCAATAATTGCACAGTATCAGCAGGTATTTAGTAATTTGTCAGTGTCTAAAATCAATTACTTTAGTTCGTGCTTATTTTTATTGCTGAATATTTACTATTTACTTATTGTCACATCTATTACAGGATGGTTAACCACTCATTTGAGGAATACAGAAAGTGTCAAAGACAAGAAGGAAAACTCTTTCAGACACCTCAGGCACATTAGCAGTTACTGAGAGGCAGCTAAATGAACAATGCTTGCAGACTTTAGAAAAGGAGGGCAAGGAGCTAGGCACTTCATTCTGCTCAGAAGCTTCTAGACAGAATAAGAACACAATCTAGGAAAACTACCAGCTAGATAGACGTGTAGTGTGACATGTCATTTAAATGTAAGTAAAGACAAACAGGCAAATAAGCTAGTTTAACTTATTCCCAGGTGTAAGTACATATACCAAATTGCCGTGTGTGCTACTCTCTACAGGTACTTCATTCTACACCTTTTTTGCCATTTTTAGCAAAACTATAGCAGAGCTACGTAGCTGGGCAAATCATTGTTGGTATTTTGAAATGTTTGCAAACTTCTATAAACCCAGTAAATTGACAGTAGGTAATCCCTACCTGCCCCAGCCTTATTTACTCAGTTTTTCATCAGTCCCTGAGAATTATTTCTTAAGCCAGAAAACCTGCAGTGTAATTATGTATGCTCTGATATCACTGTGTGCCTAAAACCTGAAGTCAACCATAACATTAGCTTAAGACAATCTCTTTAGTGCCAAAATGAAAGCACTGAAGGAAAGATACAGCTGACAAGAGTCACATCTTTTGTTAGGCTGCAAGTTAAAGAATAAAGTCCATTTTACTGGGAGATTTTGCCAATACCATTTGCTGGGTCAACAAAGGTTAGCCACTGAATGACTCGTGTTAAATGCTGGGCTTTTGATTTTTCGTCAAAAATGAAATCCTCTCATATTTTCAGCATATGATGAAACTTATTGTAGAGCTTACTCTATTGCTCTAACCCAAACCCAACAATAAATTCAACTAAAATAAATTGAACGTTTTAAAAGGAACAAACCTGGAACTCCAAATATTTTTGGGGGAGAGGGATAAAAAATATGCAATTGCATCAGCAATACAATGCAAGAACAGGAAGGTCGCCCTCTTACCAATAACTCTATATACTGAGATGAAGACTAGAGTCAACAGAATAAAAGCCGTATTCCAAGTCCATATATCTGGATCTACAGCTGAAATACCCAGGAACATGAAGATAATAGTTTCTGCTCCACTGGCCATCATTTTCATAGTATATCTTACAGTTGTAGAAGACTGTTCAGATATGTTAGCCTTGACATATTTCTGACAGCAAATGCCACAGAAGGTTATCCTAGAAAAAAGAAGGAGCTGTTCAGAAAAATATCTGTTGCAACATTTAATACTATTTCAATCTGTCTGTCACATAGTGATAAAAACCTGCCATTAATTCCTAAGAAAAGATACACTCATTTACACTTGTGGAGTCTACCCTAGGTAAAAAGCCTATCTCAAACATACATGCTGATGTGACCTCAAGTGGCCTGAAGACAGTATTTCATTAGAACACAACAGACTGTAATTCTCTTTAGGTTGCTGTACTGCTTTCAATGCAAACCTTGTTTTAAACCTTGTTTACATTAGATATAATCTTGAACTAATGATCCATTTCAGAAAGATTTTCAGACCTTGAATACACTTACTGTACCATCTACAAACATGACAAGCAAAACTGAGAAGAAAAGTATGCCATGAATCAATGATACTAAGAGAAGAAAGGCCAGAGAGGTACTCAAGCCAAAACAGGCAACATTTAGGCAAACCTTTATGGCCAGCCAAACAGAGAGAGAGAACAGAGAATAGTGGCATTCACACAGTGCCTTAGAAAAATATTGCTTTAGTTTCAAATTATAGGGAAAGATGTCAGCACCAATGGACAAATGTTAAGACTGAAGTATTATTAATAACAGGGAGGAATGAGTCATGTCTGTATTTTGCAAAGGAGTTCTCACATTGCTCAGCAGATACTGGGAAACTTGCATTCCTTTTTAAGGCTGGATGACAGTATTTGCTAACTACAATCTAGTGCAGTATGAATATAGTATTATCCAGCATAAACTTAATGAGTGTTGTATTCAATAGTTATCCCCTATAATTTAGGTTTTCCTTTCAATGTTTTTTAAAACCGTATTCCATTCTCATCCCCTTCATAGGCAGCAATAAAAAGAGACTTACGCTAAGATGGCGGAAAGAGACAGCATCTCTGCCGTGAGGTAGGACAGGTAGGAAATTATAAACACAAATCCAGGTTCAATGATCCTCACGTGCTTGGTGAAACGACTGACCAATGAGAGCAGGAATGCAAAGAAAATGCCAACCAGTGTCCCACCAAGGCTCACCACAAAGAATGACACTGAAAAACAAAACACCTAACACAGCTTAAACCGTAGAAATATAATGGTTTGAACTAGCTCTCTTCTGGAGACAGCAAATGGCCAGTAAATCACAAAAAAATTTTGGAGGACATGTCATATTCATTTCTAGGCTCAAGGCTTTTGAGCACTTGGTACATGAATGCTGTAGAAAAACAAGGCTACTTCTGTTAAGCCTCATCATTTTACTTTTATTCAAACCCACTATATTTCTTGTAATATTTTTTCCCATGCTCTGTAAACAAAAGTCTTTACAAAAGCATGTTATAGAATATGGCAAAGTCACTATTAGAACATTTATTCATAATATAACTTAGTTTCATGCAATGCTTGGAATGGGAAATAGTGACTATATTTTCAGGCAAATTTTTTTGATAGTTACTGGTAAACATTACTTGGTGGTGATCAGTGATAAGGAGTGGCAATGCTTGTATGCAATCGTGGCTTTCCTGGAGTGCAGGGAGAGCACAGGCTGAAATTAAGGAAATGTTATTAAATACAAAGAAAAGATATATAGCTGTCAGGTTTGGTGGTCTCAACAAATGAACTCCACATCTAAGTCTTCTCAAAAGAAAACAGATCTGATTAAATTTCCCAAATATTCAGGTATATTTATTTATTTATTTTCTTAAGACAATTGCCTATGCCATGTAAGTGTATGAATATGAGTAATAATGGAAAGGGCTTAAAAATAACAGTTGTCAATTGCATAATAATAATATTTTGTTTAAAATAATGCATATATACACCAATTGTGTGATACAGAATTCACTTCTACTTACCTATGCCTTTGAGACAGTCAATCCCTGTCACATTCGTTGCACCGATCGCAACAAAAGAGTCAAACACATTGTACAGCACCTGGGAAGAAGAGTAGACTAATTTAATAATTCCTCCTGAACTGAGCCTATTAAAATAATCTCCTTAGGGGCCTCAACATTATAAAGTCTGAAATTGTATTTGACTGAGGGAAATTCTGTCTGGGGGGAGAATTTTGTCTTTCTCAAAATAAAAGAAATGTAGCGGGCCAAGAACAAACAAACAAAAAAACCCCCACCACTAAACAAACAAGAAAACCCTCACAACATTACATTTCTCACTCTAATATGTCCCTTATGTATAAAAAGCATTGTTACATATAGATGCATTTTCTAATGCAATTTTCGCTGTAAAATCCAGGTATTTAAAAGATTGATTTACTCACATGTATAAGATAAATAAGGTACTTAATAAGACAATAATAAGATACTAATAATATGCTAATAATAAGATACTGAATTGAAATAAGTTGAACATAGAATATAATAATTGTACTTAAACTTTTAAAATAATTGACAGTGATTTAGCTGAAAGCAAAGAATTCACCTTATCCGTACCTGTGACTAAGGAGGTTTATGTCAGCATAATTTTTGAGACATGCCAATTTAATCTGCTCTTAGTTCCCCTAGTGGTGAAGGAGGACTTTACTATGGCTTTCTCAGCTTTCCTTGTTGCAGCTGAACTTGATCATCCTTATCGTATTCACCCAGTCATGGTATACAGGTTCTTTTCTGTAGCAGTAGTCTTTTACATATTTATGTTTAAAGAACGTTATACCATCCACTTTCTTCTGTCTTCCAGTCTTTCCTTTTTCAAAGTAGTAACTCTACTGTTATGAATTTTCTCACAGGCTGTGCTTTCTAGCTCTGGATTATACTTGCTCTTCTGGATTTTACCAATGAACAATCAAACTTTCTTTTATTTGTAGACTGTTTGTGTTCATTTCACAGTAACAAAAACTCCTTTCCTTCTGAAAGCCAGTGATGTTGATACCTGGGTTCATCAGAGGTTTATTTCAATATTTGTTTCTGGCAATACCCCAGAAGTACTAATGATACTGATATCCAAGGGCAGTTAAGTTTCTCTGGAAGTCATACTGTCATTTTCAAACTCATGTGAACAGTTAGGCTGCTGCCAATGACCTTGGAGTGCTTTGCTTCCTTGGCTGCAAAAAGTTAAGTCACTGAGCCTTGTGAACATATCTTACCCTTCCTTCCAGATAGGCAGGTACAGGAATAGGAAATGATCCAAAAGTGAAGCTGCACAGCAACTTGGTTGCATAGCATCTTTCTGCCTTAAGACTTCCTGATCTCTGACCACTAACACTGCACTACAAAACTATTGACAATTTTATTCTGGGAGAAAAAAATGTAGGAAAAGAAAAGGTGTTTCATTCTAAATAAAGGAATCCCAAATTTCTGCTGCTGTTTTAAAGTCTATTAAGGACTTGCTAAAGTAAAAAAAAATTTGAAAAACAACAACAACAACCAAAAAAAAACACAAAAAAAAAAAAAACCAAAAAAACCAAACCAAAACAAAACAAAAAACAAAAAAACCCAAAAAAACCCCAAAAAAACCCCCAACAACAAAAACCAAAAACAACAACTAAGCAAAAACTTTCTAAAATGTCATACTTTTTTTTTCCAAATTGGCTCTTTGTTATATATCTGCTTGATAAATATCTGATCAAAGTAAAACTGAGAGAGCAGGCATAAACACTTTGAAGAGTATTCTTTCTCTCTCACTGGCTGAGATATGCACATAAATTATGGAATTTTGGAAAATATGGAGAAAAATGTATGCACATTTGAAAAACAACAGCAAAAGAAGGCTTAAAATCCCTGGAACGAGTTTCATTAAGTCATGAAAGCCCTATTTAAACAGCAAAGGCAAATAGAACATGCACCCCTGACACTTTATTTGAAGTGTCCAACCCGGGACTGTGTGTTTTATGTCACTTAGCAGCTCCAAATAGCTTTCATGCTCAAACATCTAGTGTTTGTAAGCAAGACAGAAAACACAATGAGCTGCACTACAATAGCCCGTGAGTAGACATAGAGAGTACAGTGTTTCTGAAAAGGGGAAAACACACATCAGAAGAAATCCCCTTGAGTTGAGTTGACTTTGGGATATATAATTTACTTACCACAGTTACCGCATCATTCAGAAGTGATTCTCCAAAAACAATGATGAATAGAACTTCATTGACGTGGACTTCTTCAAACACTGCCAGAACAGCTACAGGATCCACAGCAGCAATTAAGCTGCCAAAGAGGAGGAAGTCCAGCAACCCAGATTTCAGTTCACCTTCAAAAACAAAGCAAACAAATTATAAGCAGAATCATCTCTGTATAATCAATTATAATGACAGACTGGGATATTACAAATAATGCCAAATACTGGAAAACAGAGATGACAAGGTATCAACTGGAATGCATGTTACATTGACTACTTAAAAAGTTCTGCACTAAGTAATGTATCCTACAAGTTTTGCTGGATTCAGCATTGACCCATGTGGATCAAAGTTGTTTCTGAAAGCAGGACAGTACTGGCCTGTTCTTGTGGCAAGACAGTTCCAGATCTAAACTGGCTTTCTATTTTGTGTGTGACATGGTTTGTCTAACTTGACTAAATTATCCCAGGATAACTGAGAACTCACAAGATGTTAAGAGGGCCATACCAGCACTTCTGAAGTAAATGTTCCAAAATATTTCATGCCACAGGTCAAATTTGACTTTTGGTCACTAAGAACTGCTATAGTGGTGTTTAACTGCACTCAGTACAGCATAACTCCCGTTGTGGCCTCCTTACTCACTGACAGCCATAGTTAAGCCACTGGTTCCCAAATTAGAATTGATGAGGCTGTTAAATTGTCTGCAAGTGGACCAAAATAGTAGATGAAGGACCAAAATGTACCTCAACATGTTTGTGTTGTAGCCCCTTAGGAATTTTGGCAATGATTTCAAAAGTTTTGAAAGTATAAAACTCTGTTGACAGTGTAACCCTGTTGCATTTCTGTGAAATGGTATGCTCTGTGTCACCCCTTGAAAGTGTACAGTTTATTCCAAATCTGTAGCCCTCTCCTGAAGTATCATGTATCTGTAATCCCATTGGCCCTAGCCCTTTTCTGCACCCATTTTGAATCTCCCTCTTAAGCTGTGCAGGGAGATGAGAAATCTCACTCTCAGTCTCTCTGGCTCTCTGCCTCTTGCTCCTGCTCCCCTGCTCCCTACTCTCTCCCCCTCCTTTCCCCTTTCCCCCCTCCCTTTTTCCCTCAGAAACCATGCTGCTCCCCAGCATGGGACCTCCAATAAATCCTCCTCTAACTGGCACCCCCAGAAGCCATGTAGAGCCTCACTGCCTGCCTGCTGCCACCAACAAACCCAGAGCCTAAGGAGGCTCCCTAGGGAACCCCTCCCAAAATGCACTGCAACATAACCCGGTATTTTTTAAAACTTTCTTTTAGTTATTAAGGTTATTTTCTTCAGTTATGCAAACAGACTGAGACAAACATTCACTGTCATTTTAAAAGTAGCAGAAAAGGCAAAGCCACAAAAATCCCTTTGCTCAGCTTCCTAAATACCTTGCAAAATCTACCCTCTTCCTGAAATCAAGAGTGGTAACCCAGTCATTTTTTCTGGGGATCAGATTTCTGAACAGTAAAATTCTCTTTGTGTTCATTAATGGATGGAGGAAGCAAGGTTCATTAAGAACTGATGGTGCCCAAAATTATATGAGGAATAGCAAAGAAGGAACAGGTTGAGAATTCATTCTTTAAAATTCAATGCAGAGGCCCATGCTCAAAATTATCAGGCATGATTTCTACAGGTAAAGAAGAAATTCATCTAATTAAATGATTTTGAAGCATGAGTCAGAAAATGAGTCAGTGGCCGTCGCCACAGGATCAGTAGTGCCTCTAAGGTACCTCCAGAACAATATGGCCACACCTCTAGAAAGAACTCTGAAAGGTAATTTTTCAAATTAAAAATGGTTTGTGCTTAGAATGTAACAGAAACCAGTTTCCAAATATTTTTGATACAAAATGGCACAGGCTTATTTACTCAAGAAAAGGATACTTATAGAGGCAATCAGAGAGATCAGTAGACAATATCTTTTTATATGCGACAATGCCCAATACTCTAGTGGAGCTGCAGATATATATATTCTCTTGGCTGTTATCTGCCAATCAGAATATCTACAAGGTTTCCATAAGTTTGTAGGCATCTTACTATGGCCCTGAAAACAGAAATTCATAGCTTGTACAGATGTGTAAGTACCTTATTTTTTCAAGAAGATAAATAGTCTTGTTCACACTTGGACATATCAGGCTGTGGACAAGGACTGAGCCTATGAGTTTTAATGTGCAAGTGGGGTTGAGGCAGTGACGTTAAGCCTGTGCCAAAAATTCTGAGAACAGCTTTGAACCTAAAGCTAAGCAATGGTTCCACCAAATGTTGTCCTTCTCAGGCAGGCTTAAGGAAGGAACAAGCCCAATGACAATATCTATCCAATATCAGAGTATAGTAGGATGCAAGGTTTGAAAATAAATTGGCTTACTGAGATTGCTTATCTTTTTTATGTGTTGCCAATTATAATCATTAGTGCATTCTTTGAAGACTTGCAAAGCTAGTAAGCAAATATTTATGGGGAGATTACAACACATCTATAATTCCTAAAAAGCACTGTCAAGAGGCCTGGAGTTTTTAAATCAGACTTTCATTTAGAGTAATAACAGCAGTTATTTTCAATTGATACACAACCATGGCTTCCTCCAACTTATCACAGACACTTGACCAAGATAAGTTCACTGGGCCCAGTGTAAGATTTTTAGACACACTCAGCATGTTGCAGCTATGACCTAGACAGGAAAAACTATTCTAAGCATTAGTCACAACCACAATACTGCAAGTGTTAGTTCTCCAGCGGATGGTGAACAGTTCACTGCAATCAGCCTGGAAGATATAGTATTACATAATTCTTCCTATTCTGTGGAAGCAGACTGATATGACTGATAGTTAACAGTTAATATGCTAATCTTTTTATTTCAGTTCTAAAGAAGGATTTCTTCATCATTATCATCTTCTCCATTATTCTTCTGCAAATTCTAATATCTGCAAGGTATTGAATGTCAATAGAGATGTTTTTATGTTTATTTTTGTAGGAAATCTATGCAATCCAGTTTAGATTATGCACTCCTATATTGATGGACAGTACTACAGGCCTATTGAATGGCAAAGCTAGGAGTCATTTGGTTTTAGCTCATCTTAGTCTGTAGTGGATTTACATTTCTACATTTTAACGATACTACTTTTAGCATTATTCACCTCTATTGTAGATAAAGTGGGATAGAAAAAAATACGCCAAAGAACTTCAACCAGAAGGTACTATGAACTCTTTTAGAAATCAAGTAACTCAGCATTCTCCTGTCTTCAGCAAGTAACAATAGTAAGGGTTTTTACAAAGTGTGGTGGTTAGATCTTGTTGGCCTCTTGGAGGTCAACACAATAGATTTAGTGGATTAGTAAGCCTATGTCATATAGATATTTTAGACTCCTACTCAGCTTTGCTGGAGAATGACATAGTTTGAATCAGGGACAGCCTTGTCTGGCCTTTTTCATAGCTGAAATTAGAACTCTAGTAGGTCTTCATGGCAAAGACAGGTCCCCACACTATACCAATAATGCTCTTCCTAAATATCAAAGTTCACCAGACGTCAGTTTACTGTTTGTCTTTATTAACATCCCCATATATTTCTCTTGTACAGCTTTAGCTGTGACCTGTGGTAGGGGCTCATTCTGTGTAGCTGTAAGCTCAGAGTTCTAGTATACACTGTCACTAAAAGATTTGCATACTGATGAAGCAGAACATGTAACCAACAAATCCAGCTTTTGCAGTTAGCCAAGAGTTGTTTACAATCTGGAAGGAGATGAATAATTTCGGTGAAATTTTCACCTAAAAGGAATTTTTTTTGGAAAACAGTCAACTTTTCCATTTCACATGTTGTAAGAAAATTCAATCCTTTCCCTCTAATGACTTCTAACAACATATTTTTTAAAGTAATTATCATACATTATATTTCCCAGAACAGGATTTTAAGAAAATATTTTTGGTCATATTTTTTAAGTTGTTCCAAGCATCTTGGATATGTAAATAAAGAAATCCTTTTCCAGTCTGCAGTAGCAATATCCCTGTCATATATTTTCTTCCTGAAAACCTGATTTTAATTATAAATGTGATATTGTGGATGAAATATATTGCCTAAAGCACAGTAAAACTCTGATCTGCCTAAAAAAGTCAAAGATTTTTACATCTGAGCTGTCACCTTTGTATCTGCTAAAGAAAATATTTTTGCTTCTAGAATAAGAGTTATAATAAGGTAAATATCTAAAATGTATCTATCAAAGCTGTCTATATTACAAACATCTGCAATTACATAACATGAGTCTTAAATGGAATTCTGTAGAGATTAACTAGTGTTGTTCTGTGCCTATTTTAGCAGCCCTGTGCCCTTATATCTCAGTGTAACTAATACAAAGCATGTCTTAGAATCATCAAATGGTTTGTGCTGGAAGGGACTTCTTACACCCTCCTGTTCCACTGCCTGGGACACCTTCTGCTAGACCAGGTTGTTCAGAGCCCCATCCAACCTGGCCTTGAACACTTCCAGGTATGGGGCACCCACAGCTTCTCTGGAAAAAGCACAAGCAATAGGAACCTCTCACTTTTTGTATTTGTGGTCTAGGAAATTGCGTGTCAGCCACCCTTTCAAGCCCCTTTGGACTGTTCCCATTAAAATGGTTTCTATTTTTTCTTTTTTTTTTTTTTTTTAGTAAGACATCTGCTACATCATTCTGTAAAACTTCTAGACCTTCAGCTACAATTCCCAAACTCAGAAAATGCAAAAGAGACGTGTAGATCATTCATGCATATATACCCACTCAGTTGCCACTTAATATTGGGTAGCACTTCTAATAAATAACACTTAATTGCATTAATAACATTAAATACAGTAATAACATTTATTATTAAATAACAGTAAATGTAACACATAATACTAAAGCTGACTTCAGGGAGACACTTCCATTTCAGAGTAACTTTTAAGATTTCTATCACAGCAGAAAGAAACAAGCACTTTAATGTGTATTTTTCTCCAGATGTCCATTAGCAAAAAGAATACTGAGCTTTATCCTGAAAGTGTATGGACACATTTAGAGCAGGACAATATAAGAAACACGTATTTAAATAGCTTCTATACTTTCCTTAGGGAATATTTTTCAGGTCATTCTTAAATTTGATAAAGACATTACAAACTGCTCCCATTAAAATTTAATTTTCTGCTGGAAAGATTTGTTAAATTGTAACTTATCACCCATCTAACAGTATATACAGTGACATTCATAATTGTGCTTTCACAGATCAAACTTACCCATTATTCCTGTCAGATAGACACCATAGAGAGATAAACCAGTTGTGGCAGCATTCCAGACTGTCCCAATGACAGCATACAAAAGGATGGAGCCAAGATTTCCAAAGAACAATCTATTTGGCATAAAATATCCAGCATCCAAAACAATGGGGGGCAGCAAATAGAAGAAAAATACAGTTGGTGTCAGGGAGAAGGAGGCAATGTGATCTGCTGCCCATACAATGCCACCGAGGAAAAGACCAAGAACAATCAGCAGAGCACTTTCTGGAACCACCCGGGTGACTTTGTGGGACAAGTGGAAAACTGCAAGGAAACACAAAAACAGTGAGTTAGAAATGAAATGGAGAAACAACTGGAGCAACAACTGTTGTTAGCTTCCAATTTTGACTCCACACAAACTTTTTGTTTTCATTGTGGTTAGACCCTAAAGCGTGCATGGAATGTTTGGGATACAGGCACTTATGAAAATTAAAGAAAAAAAAAAGTCAAATTTTATCCATCATATTTTAACTTATATAAAGCAAATATTCCATGATATTTATATCCTTCGTTGGATTATCTTCTCTTAACAAGATCTGTTTAGAGAAAGATGATGTTCTGTACAAAACAATAAGTGCAAGGCTGAAAAGCAATGGGGAAGTCCTGGAAATGTATGACATCATGACTTATTTCTGTATCTAAAAATACACATCCAGCCTCCTAATAATTGTCTTTAAAATGATCAGTTTATTAACTGGCTTCTTGGAAGATGTGATAAGGATGCTAAAAGGAGAACTAGTTTCAAAACAATTCTTTTTAAATTTATAAAGAATATTCTAATAATGTAGCCTGCAGCAGGAACAGAATGAAGCTTATATCATGGGAGATCTCTTTTGAGCCTTTTCTTCAAGATGTCTCTAATAAGGATTTCTCATAATTCAGAGGCTTTCTGAAGGAATTGAGGCTTTAGCAGTTCCTTCAAATATGTATTTGTGGGGAATGGTTCTGCAACAGGCTGCTTTCTTTTGTATAAGGTGTCATGAAATTTGTATGTTACAATAATCTGTAAAATCTGTTAACAAAGATATATGGTATTTATCACAGCAAAACATGGAATGGTACAGTGTGGTCAAACTATTAAACTAGCCAATAATTAGAAGGAGGGAAAATTACTGAGTGCCAGGAGCAAATCTAAAGACAGAGAGATGGCATGAATAGACAGAAAAAACAGTCTGTTCAAGGTGACGGAAACACAACTAAGACTGCAAATACATGGATTTATAGTGCATTTGTTAGATATCAGATAAAAGAAAATAAAAAAGCAGAAAGAACAGAGAGAAGTCAAATCTACAAAGAAAAATGATACATAAAATAGGAGGAAGAGGCAGAAGAACCTGATAATAAGTAAGGATGGGTGGTTTAACTGATTTTCTCAGGATTTCTGTAAGCTTGTCCTTCAGTTTATCTTAAGTAATGATGTGTCCCAGATGGCCTGAACTCTGGTACTTTGTGAAACTGACCTAATAAATGTGGCTTTACTTACATAGATTTGTGTTGAAAATGTGAGTTACACTTCAGGAAGAAAATTTTAATAAAAGCCACCAAGTTTCTCCTGGTTTGAACATCAGCCGTGTTGAAGCTGTTACAATGCTAACACAATTTAGCTATGAGCTATCATGATGGATTCCACACTCTTAAGCCACAGTGGAAGAATCTTTCCTATGACTATGCAGAGATCTTAGACCAGGTTACTTTACTGAAAGACCATTGTTTTTCTTCCCATCCAAGTACTTGTCCTTGTCAAACATTTACTAATGTTTTAGAGTGTTTTAAGGGCCCCACACTTCAACTGTTGGCTTTTGCCTTGGCTGCATCTACACAGGCACCGTCCATCATTACAGCAGCCCCACAATAATGTGGTTCCTTAAGCTGTAGAACCTTCATGGTCTCATCAGAATAGAAAACATGAAAAGAAAAGTGACCACAGCCTACCTATGCCAATAATAAGCATGAATGTAATGTTCCTGAGCGTTTGCAGAAAAGACTTGAAAACATGTTAGAACACAGCTAAAAAAGTGGGGTTAATACAAAAGCAATCAGACATGAAATCAAAGTGCTTTCAGTGAAGCTGACTAAACCATGCCAGATGTCTGTGTCATCAGTGTCGTGTAATCAAAGATGAATAACACTTCTCAGAAACAAACACTCTGGTCTTTCTGTTAGTTTCCTCTCTTTGTTATAAAATCCCTTGGGCTTGCATTAAAAAATAAGAAGAGAGAGGAAATTTAATGACAAAAAATAAACTAGCTACTATTCCATGTGTACAAATTGGGGCATTTAGCTTCTTAACAGTCTTTCCTACCAATCATTCTTGATTCCTTGAATTTCCAGTCAGTGAATTATCAACTAATTTATCACCTCACAGAGAGGGGATTATCTCCTTATCCCTGAAAATGAATGTTGCTGAGCTAGTCTTACTAACCAAAGTCTGTTTTTCCTACTCTTACGTACCAGATAAGCACTGACTACAATAAGTTAAAGTTAAAAATTTAAAATGAACCTGTGAAGACTTTTCAAAACTAGGCATTTAGAAAAAAAAAAAAAGCAATGCCCAGCTAAACTTTATATTCTGTAGAATTTTCTCCTTTAAACCCAAACCAGTTTTGAAAGCTGGGAAGTCAATCTGATTTTGGTTGTAACATTGTCTCATCCTAAAAGTCGCATTTTCCCAGTGAATCAGCTCTGTCTTATCTGTCTCTGTCCCTTTTAACTCCAATCCACTGATTATCTGTACCAGATTTTAATACTATCTGCAATAAATTCTTCTACTCTATTAGTTTAAGGATGCAGGCCATGGACAGGAAAGCTATTGCATGAAGAAGCCTCTTTTCATTTTTGTATTTGGCCCAAGCAAAATCTGAAAACAAGACTGTATTCGTTTTAAGGTAACTACCTGGCTAACTCTTCAGGCAGTTATGCTATATGAATAATGGAAATATGTCTCTAAGCATAGAAAAATGTAAAAGGAAAACACTACAACTGATGAAATTCAGTAAAAGTGCTTCAGGCTGAGATGCAATTGGAACTTAGATTAATGTTTGAGCTCATATTTTCATCTACACAGATTGATTTTTTTTCTATGTGTATAAAATATATTTAATCATTATTGTACATTGTGAGTTATTACATTTGGTAGAGATAGATTCATTCCAAATTCACTCCTTAATATTTATTTTTGTAATTCATCATTCTGAAGAAATGTCTCCTATATATTCTGAGAGTATTACAAACTCACATAATGATAGCATTTCCATTTCATAAAGTTTGCTTTTGTTTGTCTAAAAGAGATCCAAAAACCATCCCATAAAATGAATTGTGTCTCCATGACAAAGGAGAGCTGGAAGTTTTAATTACACCTAAATGTCTAGCATGAGTAGGTGTTTCACTTAACTGAGGAGCAAAATACAATCCAGCAAAGTTTGTAAATGGTTAATGGACATGGATTTTAGTTTGATTCTGATGTGAAAGCAATTTCAACTGTCCGGAAGGAGGATAACATGCAGTGCTGCACAGATAAATTACTCTGTGACAGACCCAAAGATGAAATTGTCTCCTTTCACTTCTGTTAATAAGGAAAAGTACATTGATATATTTTAATGAGGAGAAGGAAAGGGTAAAGGAAGAACACCTGTAGACAGTTCATGGCAGAAAAGAAATAACTGTGCACAGGGCAATTTTGTAATATATAAATTTTAACATTTAATATTTTAATATTTAGCATTTGGAATTCTCCTGCCTAAGTCTAGATACAGTATTAAAGAAAAAGTTAAACATATGCGCCCCTTCCACTACATGCTGTACATGGTTTGAAAGTGGGTTGGACTGGCTACCGGGTAAATTGTGTTTAAATTCAGACTGATCACCACCAAATTAGAAGCCCTCTACAAAATTAAGAAGGAGTTGTGCAGTATAAACATCCTGTGATTTTTTTCAGATGCTTCCTTTGACATCCAGGAAAAGGGACTGTGGCATTTAAGCTATCCGATGAGGAAGACAAAACAAATTAGCAATCAGTGATGTGGTGGCTGGAACCACTTTCTTTTGACTCAAAGAATGAAACACACTTTAAGAAGTAAATTGGGATTTATGGCTTTTATAAATCCAGTAACTTAGATCAAACCCTTCAGTGGAATTTACAGCATTCAGTGAATTTTCTCTTGCTTTCTAAAGCCATCTGTGACTACATTGGAAGATGTGATTCAGCAGAATAACCTTTTTCTCACTTACTTAAGGAAATGAAGAGAGGAATACTGGCTAAAAGAAAGAAAAAAATAATTTAAAATAATAAAGAATAGATAGTGTACAATTCAT
Organism: Prinia subflava; assembly: GCF_021018805.1. Classification (NCBI taxonomy): domain Eukaryota; kingdom Metazoa; phylum Chordata; class Aves; order Passeriformes; family Cisticolidae; genus Prinia; species Prinia subflava. The sequence goes on from NC_086247.1 coordinate 97,748,143, forward strand.
TTTCAAACTGAAATATTTTTAGACACCTAAAATTTTTTTCTGAAGTAGGGTTTTCACTTTTTAAAAAATTATCTCTAACAAAACATATTTTTAATCAATATTGATTTTTTATTATCAAAGGAAATATTTTAATATCTTAGATCTAGATTTTTTGCATTATTTCCAGCTGAAATGAACAAGTCAATATAGATTTACATCCTTTTGAAAATACAGCACTGCAAAACCAAAAATCTGAAACTACCTATTTAAAATACTGCTAAATTCAAGAATTTATGCAGTCATTTCAACAGTATTTCAAATGAATAATTACATTTACATTAACTTTGATAGTGTAAAATCAAGTCTCTGAAAACAGTGAAATTATTTTTGCAGCTAGTATCAATGTTCTAGTCAATCACAAAACCTACTGCACGTGCACAGTACACAACGTGTCATCCAGAGAAATCAAGAATTGACCTATAATAATGATGGTAATTCTCTGCTGATTTTTTTTTCCATGTGTCTTTGGATAAAATCCAAGGACTCATAAAATAATTTATAAAATTAAAATATGACCAGCCTTATCATTTCCATAGTTTCCATGAAAGCATATATATGAATCTGCAAACATTTCTAAGCTACTCTTTCAGAGCCAGTGGCAGGCGTGAGGTCTGCCATATGGACTTTTACTAGTGGTTCAAATATGCACTGACACTATCTTTTTAATGTTTCCGACTTTTTAGTTTCACTTATAAAGTTATCATACTTCATCAAGCCATGGGTGCTTCTAATTGGAGCTCCAAGACTTGATTCACTGTAACTGGTGAAAACCCTTGCCATTCACCAAAGCAAGAGCAAGACACTAAAAGCTTCTTTGTGCCTCTTTACTTTTCAGAGATGCAAATAACAGTATCTCCAAGGCAGCACACAATCAGATTTTGTTAATAGCATGACAAAGAAACCTCTTAAGAGAAGGCATACTAAATTACACAGAAGAATATTCTGCCCAAAGTGAGAATCTTTCCTCTAAACATCTTCCAGTAGTTGGACACTGACCGGTAAGCATGAAATTTTTGTATTTTACCTTATCAACCTGTTCATGTTCTCCTTAACATTATAAAGGAAATTCAATTTAAAAACTGTTTCGTTCTACCCTTTTTGCAATTTTTCCAGTGGTGCCTTCTGCAGATACATGCTATTATTTAACACAAAAAAAAAAAATTCCTATAGCATACCTGGAAAAAAAAAAATCTGCTCTATCTTGCCTGTGTAATAGCTCAAAGTATAGTCAAATAACAGTATGTGACCTAAATTTTATCAACAGTAGCTGGTCAGTAATGTAGTTCAAAAGACTCTGGAAAGCTCTGATCCACCGCCATTATGTTGGTCTACCTGACTAAGACATGGCCAAATCCTATAAAATTTAATACATAGCATGCATTTTCAACAAATAATCATTTTGGTTCTCCCATCCCTAAAAGGCATTGATCCCTGGGCAGTCTCTTGCTCCATAGCCCCACATTTTAGATGCAGTCATGTAGCAGGTCACAGCTGACTAACCAGCTGCATCTTGCCATACCAAGAAAGAAATACATTTGGCCTACACAAGACCCTGCAAGAGATTGCAGCATTCATGGTGTAGAACTGTGTGTAGACACTGGAACAGAGACAACTGTGTATTCTCTACTATTTTTCCCCTGTTTTTTTTTTTAATCTGCAAACTCTTTTAAAAGACTAAAGTAGATTAGATTAGATTAGATTAGATTAGATTAGATTAGATTAGATTAGATTAGATTAGATTAGATTAGATTAGATTAGATTAGATTAGATTAGATTGGAGATTGTTTCCTATTGAACTGTATGAGTAGGAGCCCTGATATCTAAAAAGCAGCTGAGAAGTCACTGTTTTCAAATTACTTCTCACTCTTGGTTAACCAAGAGTCTCACTTAATCACAGAGTTTAATTTGCTCCCACTAGTGTGTGCTGTCCTCTCATAACACTGAGAGCAGTGTATGTCAGTCCCAGACTGCACATCACCTAGTCCAGACTAACAGTGAATTTTTCTTATAAAATGGACAGCACAAAATCCTTAGCATACTTCCCCCAGGTTTAGAAAATTGCTTACCAATAATGACTGTTAGTGTTTTCCTTTTTAATCATGTAGAGGGTTTTTATAAGTAGTTCTCTTCAATGCCACGGTTCCTTTCTCTTCTGTTTATTGGGCAAATTTATTTATACATCTACTACTTTAATCTCAAATTTCTCCAGATGTTTGGCTGATAAGTCTAATCGCTACTTATGCCACTCTTTACTAGGAGAAGGGTTTTGATACAATTTTCTGTTTAATGAACTTTTACTTGTTTATAATTCTCTTATTTTTTTATTATGGCTCTCTTTACTTCTCAACAGTAATGCCCACCTACTAGTTCCCTGATAAACCTCCTGCACGTCCTCATGCTGTACTTGATTTCTTTATACTCTCAGGCCTTTCATTTTCTGCTCTAGCCTTGTAATTTTTTAATTATTTTTACAGATGCACCAGTTTTACATCCTTCATTTACCTCAGTTGTACTGGCTCTCTTTGTTAAGATGTCTTTCCTGACTTGACTTCCTGAGTTTCCTACTTTAGCAAATACAGCATTTCTTGCCTGCAGAGCCACATCTTTCAACTAATTACAGCTGCTTATGTAGCCTGCACAGAATATCTGAGAATTCTCATCAAGAACCATAAGTACTAGAAGTGCTATTTAACTGTTTATCCAGACCTTCATTATCACACCATTATATTTAATGATCCTCATTTCAGAGGATTATTGCTCCAACTAAGTCTATATGAAGGTACACCACCAGCCCTCATCACAGTTAGAGACTTCATTCTGATTTCTAGTCTGAACTTGTTCACAGCTATTTTATGTTCATTTTCCTTTGTGGAAGTGATATCAATTTTCTTAAATGTCTGGTTTGCCCTAATATTAATGCCTTCATTTCTTATTGTATAAGCAGAAAAAAAAATACTGTCTTTTTGTTGCTTGTCTCTGGTTTTTTAAAGTAAACTACTTTTCAGTCTTCAGCTCTATTTCAACCTGAGTTCACCTTTGTCAATTAGGAGCCATTAGAAATATAGACGGCATTCTGCATGAGTCATAGTAGAAGTGAGTCCAACAGCATTAATAATTTCCTATCACAATCTATAGTTCAGCTACATTGTGGATTCTTTATCACACTGGTGACTCACAGTCACCCTGTATTCACTTTTCACAAATGTACCTCTCTTCCCCTTCCCATTCTCGTGTCAGTTCCTGTCATGGCCTCTGAGTGAAACTGCTCTTGGTATTACTGTATTACATCCCTCCCCCTAGTACTCAGGATTATATAGTTTTCCTTGTACAGGATATACATGATATACATGAATACTGATAATGCCTGCAGAAATGTGTCATCAGAAACCTTCAGTAGGAAGGCCCACCTCTTTGTGCAGTGATAAACCAAAAAAAGAGCAAAACCAAAACCCTCCATAACACCAGTCCAAAACCTAAACTCTAGTGACTTCCTCTGCCTGAAAAATAATCCTCTTTTAGTTTCATACTTTTATCTCATCTTTTCTTTCTTCGTGCAGAAACTGTTTTACCCTGTCTTATTTGCAGATGAATTTAGGCTTAAACCAAAGGAAAAAAAATTCTTCCATTGTGTTCAAAGCATTAGAGAAGTGCATTTCTAGTCTGTCCAGGAAGTGTTTGGACAGACTCATCAAAACTGAATCTGATCATTATTATCTATATTTGTCTTTCTAATCTTTATCAACAAAGTGTGCTCAGTTCTTTTTTTCCTGCTCAGGGGCCTGACAGTGTATTTTATAGTCTTTTGGATTCTGTTCTGTGGATCTTGCAACAACAAAACAAATGTTGTGAATTGATGTTGCCATTCTGAATTGTTTGTATCCAAGAGGCAAAAATCTCTTAAGAAAACAGATTTTAAGGATTTCTTCTAGCAATAATCCTTAGACAAATGTGAAATTATTTTATTAATCAGTACCTTATGCTTTTAGCCAATCTAAATATAATGAGAGATTTATTGAAAAAAACCTTGGAGTTATTTTATATCTGAAGAAACTCAGAGATGTAATATATATGTATATATGTAGATGTCATACCACAAGACGTAAAAGCCACTTTTGGTATTGGATCTTGGTATTGCCTTAAAATATACTACATGAGCATGCCTACTAATATTATTTATACTTAATCTTGGACACAGTTTTCCTAAGCAAGGCACAAAAGTCCTTGATATGGAAGGACTGGTTTGAGTTTGGTTTAATCCAGCTCAAGAAAACTTTCTTAATTTGTCATACATGTAATGGTCACCATTTACAAAGCATACAGCATTTTAATGAGCTCATTAAGGAACAGATTTTAGGGAGCTGTTCTCTTTAGGTGAACAATTAACAAAATATGTTAGCAATTAAAAATGTAACCAACATACAGGTCAAGGTTCCCAGCTGATAGGTCATAACATAATAAGATCGCCTCAAGTCAAATTTAAAGAAGTGTGTGAGTAAACAACTATTTCCTCTATAAGCACTTAGAACATAATGAAGTTTAAACGGTCAGGTAGAGTTTATCATAATTATGCCGACTGGTTCTTTTTTGAAGGAGCAGTCCCACTGCAGTGCAAGTGTGGTAGCATTTGGCCCTTATGGAACTGAATGGCACCAAAAGAAAAATGGGAACAGTCAAAAATAATATTTCAAAATGAGAGCAAAGTACACATTAGAAACACCTTGAATTATAGTAGAGGATATAAAACAGGACAGTAAAAGAATCGTAAAACTGCTTTACTTGCTATGTAAAGGTATTAAAATTAGGTTGCAATATATTGCAACTGCTCTGGCTTTCAAATTGTCTTCAGATTCACCAAAAGTTTTTGACAGTGAAAGCATTTTTTTGTTTTTAAAATACCAAACTGTTTTCCAGTAACATGGGTTAAATAAAGAAATGCCAAGAAGTGAGTTTCACACTATGAATTTTAGATATTTTTCCCTTTTTATCTCCATTTTAATATGATAAATTAATTGAAACAGACATCCTCATGGGAATGTTCTGGCATCTGCTCATACAGGCAAAAAACTGTATGGAAATGGGTTACCAATAATATGTGGAAGCAGTTGTTCTGTTGTATGAAAAATTGTGTAAGGAATTACCAAAGCCTGAATAAAAACCAGAACCAGTTCTCCCTGGTTGAGGTCTACTGTACATGAAGAAAAAGAAGATGAGGAAGAAATAATTTAATGAATACCAGTAGTAGCCTGAAACTCTGAAAATGTCCTTATACAGTAGGGACTTTTTCTTCTTCCCCTGTACTGCTTCCAGCAAGGCATAGTAAGGATTGTTGCTGCTAGGAAGGGCATGAGGGACATAATTAAACCCTAAGGGCTATGGAAAATAGCTATGAAGGCTGCTCCAAGTCATGGGGTAGGAAAGTACTTTTTTTCAGGCAGACTGGCTTGCTTCCTGCCCCTTACATTCCACCCTGGTAAGATTTTAATTAATGTAAGTGGAATAGCATGGAATTGCAGTGGAAGTATTCCCGATTACAGCAGTAAATTAAATAAGCGTTAGGGTATTTGGATTCACTAGATGCCCACAGATTAAAAAAAAACCCAACCAAACAAACATACATATGTCAAGTAGCTCTTGCTTAAAACAGAAAATAAATTTCATTTGAAAGAATTAACAAAATATGCCAGACTAGTTTCCATTGAAAATAAATACTACTGCACCCCCTGAAAAGCTTCAAAGTTTTGCCAGTCATATGTGGGAGGAGAGAGTCTTCAGCAGCTTGATAAGAGTTTCATGGTGGACTACAACTCCTGTATGTAATTTCAGGAACTCAAATATATTGTTTATATGTGCTAGACATTTGGTCATCTCAGATTTTCTAGATGAAAAACCATTTTTAACCAAAAAGTTAGAAATACTTTTAAGATAAACACTCCCTATTGACACAAAGTATCCAGAATGATAACAGATGAAGTCTCTTCCCAAGTTCAACACAATTCATCAGTATGTGCTCACAGCCTAGAAATCCACTTGTATTCCAGGTTGCATCCAAAGCAGCATGGGCAGCAGGGCAACATTCTGCCCCTCCGCTCTGCTCTGGTGAGATGCCACCTGGAGTTCTGCACCCAGCTCTGAGGCCCCCAGCAGAGGAAAGGCATGGACCTGTTGGAACAGGTCCAGAGGAGGCAACTAAGTTGATCATAGGGCTGGAGAACCTCTGCTGTGAAGACAGAATGTGAGGGTTAGAGTTGTTCAGCCTGAAGAAGAGAAGGCTCTAGGGAGACCTTATAGCACCATCCAGTACCTAAAGGGGGACTACAAGAAGGCTGGAGCAGAACTTTTCCCATGGACACATAGTGAAAGGAGGTGGGGGAAATGGCCTTAAGCTGAAGAAGGGTAGATACTAGGAAGAAATTCTTTGCTATAAGGGTGGTAAGACACTGGAAGAGGTTTTCAGAGAGGTTGTGGACTCCTGATGCTTAGAAGTGTTCAAGACCAGGCTGGATGGGGCTATGGTAACCTGGTCTAGGGGAAGATGTGTTTATCCATGCAGGAGAGTTGGGACAAGATGATTTTAAGCTCCCTTCCAACCCAAACTATGATTCCATGATTCTCTGATTTTATAGGGCTGTGGAAGTATCTCAGTGAATGTTTTATGATCCCAGAGTTTTGTCAGAAAATGGAGAAGCAAGTAAAAACTTTTGTCTGTAGGAATGTTCTAGACATAACTTGTCGCTTACCTGTTTCTCCATATACTATTATGGAGAATACATTATGGAATTTACTTCATGATAGAACAGCTCCTTTAACATTAGTAGTGCTAGTCACAAAGAATATGGTAAAGAACTGAGCAAGGTGATATGTAGGAAAGAAAGAGGCAGCAATTCTCATGTTACAACAGTTACACAGTACTCTGTCTATTAAGAAAACACCTTTTTCCCCAATCAGTCCTGTGAGTTTCTGGGTTAGGCAACAGAAAACAGAAGATCTGACATGCTTTGTTACTGAACGCACTCATTCCTGCCCATAGGAAAGTAAGTTTGCTCAGAAACCAAATTATGTGACTTATTTTACCTTAGACTTAAGAGCAAGGTGCATTTTAGCTTATATCACTCTAATTTTTTTCCTGCAAATAGCTCTGAGATACTGCAGTTATTCAACAAGCTTTAGCATGACTTTTGATTTTTGTCCCTACAGCTTCTCCAGTTATGTAACACGTTAACTCTAATACCTTCATTATCTCATTTGAGAGGTGATGTACATGATGGCAGCAGCAGGAAGAACTGTAGTTTGAACAGTGTCCTTATACTGCAAAATGTAGTACATGGAAAATAGCTTTGATGTTTTGAAATGCAGTAGGAAGGTGTTAAGACAGCTGGTTTTTTCAGTTATGCATTTGTGTTTTGTTGTGCATGCACAGGCAAAATGAGAAAGGATAGGGTGCAAAAAGAAGTTCACAGGGAGATTAGTTTAACATTACTTTCCCCAGTGGAGAAATAAAAACGAAGGGAACAAAACAACTGGCTAAAGCTGCATTTGAAGCACAGTTCACAAATCAAACATTTTGGGTACTTAAGACGACTGTTTATTTCAAGAAAAAAGAAAGGTAGAAATCAGACACAAATCCCTTCCTAAGTAAAAAACATCCCAGAATGCCATAGTACAAAATCATACCAACATAGGATTCTTTTCTTTGTACAATGTGTTTTATATAGTCAAATCCCTTCCAACAGGGGAAAAAAGATTTTGCATATATTCCTAAAAATATCTGTGCAGAAGTTATACTTTGGGAGCAGTAAGAATTCAGTATGAATCAAATATTACTAAATGATCCACAGTAGTGGCTCTTTTTTACTTTTATTACAACATGTATAAGAATTAAACTTCAGTTGAATCCTAAAGTAGTTAGGATTTGAAGAGACCTTTGAAGGTCATTTATTCCAATCCCCCTGCAACGAGCAGGGACGTCTTCAACTAGACCAGGTTGCTCAAAGATCTATCCAACTTTGCTTTGAATATTTCTAGAAACTGGGCATCTATCGCCTCTTGGGGTAACCTGCTTCAGTGTTTCACCGCCCCCATCACAAAAAATTTCTTCCTTCTATATAGCACGAATCTTTTAGTTTATAACCATTAGTCCTTGTCCTATTGCAGCAGACCCTGCTAAAAAGTCTGTCCCAGTCTTTGTTATAGGCACCCTTTAAGTACTGAAAGACAACAAGGTCTCCTCAGAGCCTTCTCTTCTCCAACTTCACAACCTGAACGCTCTCAGCTTGTCTTAATAGGAGAGGTGCTCCAGTCTTCTGGTCATCTGGCCTCCTCTGGACCTGCTCCAGCTGGTCCCTTTCCTTCCCGTGCTGAGGACCTCAGAGCTGGACACAGTATAGGCAGGCTCTCACCGGGGCGGAGCAGAGGGAGAATCACCCCACTTTGACTTGCTGGCCATGCTGTTTTTGATGCAGCCCAGGAGGTAACAGTAAAATAAAATGAGGAGCAGTACCAGTGCCAGAGCAGTACAGGGAAAAAGGTGGCTGATTCACAAGTCATTGTCCATCCCTCACAGAAAACCCCCAGCAATACCCTGACCCCCTCTGTCTCAAAACCCAACCCAGAGTGGGAACCCTCCCACCCTCCCCAGAAAATTACTTGAGGGGTATAGAATCACCTCCTAGCCATGCCCCTCCTGGCTACTGCAAAAATTAACCCTGTCCTGGCTGGATCCAGGATTCTGTGTTTTAGGCACTACAGCAGAAACCCTACCATTTGCTGTAGTACTTCTTCGCCTCCCTATAATCAGAAAGCATTTATCACATGAGGGCATATCAACCAGATTCTCCTGACTTTCAATACATTAGGGTCCTCCAAAATGCAACAGACAACACATGCTACATCAGGCAGCAAGAGGAAAATGCAAGACCATTCTCCTTTACATTTACATAGGTCTTTCCTGACACAAGCACTTCAGTACCCACAGACAAGCTGAACTTCCACTTGCAGCGGCAGGTTTATCTTGGACTGCTTTTAATCTTTACTCATAAATCACAATAAACAGAAGGAAACTTCATACTTCATACTTCCTCCTGCTGTTTTTACATCCTCATATTTTCAAACACCAAACAGCATTCATTATTCAAGTGAACATGCCTTAAGAATTATAGCTTTTAGTAAGGTCGACTGTGCTGTATGCCTTAAGAAAGTCTGAAGAATTAAGATGCTTTATTAAGTGCTCGAAAGTAATAATTTTGGTTCAAAAAGATTTAACTTTTCCCTTAATTAACATTTTCTTCAGTGAACAAATATTCAAGACATGTTCTTTTGTTTACTGAAAGTCTAGGGAACATAAGGTTCAAATAAGATTAATGTATTATGTACTAAGGAATTGCTGCTCTCCTCAAGTCCATGGTAAATGTGACAGTCCTTTTTTTTCTAACCTCACATAAATTGTAGTAACCTCACCCTCAGATCAGAGAATGTCTCAAAATTGATCAAATTAACTGGAGCAGGGGAGGAGGGAGGTGAGTTACAAAATTTTATTTTTTACTGACTTCAGTGCCTCATCTATCATACTGAAAAAAAAATTTGAAGTTTCTGAACTTACTATGTTCTTTATTTCTAACAAAAATTTTGGAGGAGTGTTGACTCTTTTCCTAAATTTTTTCAAGGAGAAGGTAACAAAACCATCCTTCCTTTTCCAGATACTTCTACTGCATAAGCAATGTAAGTTTTTACTGGTACAAGTTTCAGTATCTGTTATAGATGCTACACAATCACTTAGATATCTGGCCGGAGCAAGCAACTAACCTATCTTTTATTCTTGCCTTGAATCACAATACTTTGCTGCATGCAGCAATTGGCATATCCAACTTTAAATAGTCCAGAAGATTTATAGAATCTCTGGAAGCAGGTAGAAGAGTGGGTCCCTCATTTGAAGGAATATTGAGCATGATACTGAGCGGAAAAATTTATGCTGCCTATTCATCTTGTCTTTGAAATGCTGCCAGGACAGCAGGTACACTGTACTCACTCCACAGGATAACATGAAGAGCTACTGGATGAGTCTTCCTAAGGACAGATTGCCCAAGAGCAAAAGCAATCTTCTCGAAGCTCTATAGGGCAAAGTCCCAAAAATGTTATATTGCTAACTCATGATAAGACTTTATGATTAACAGACATTTTGATAGAATCTGTCAGGCAGTAGGTTATTACAAAATCTCCTCAATGAATAGAAAATATTTTAACAGAAAACCTTTAATGACAGTCAAATGCTTATATCTGTGATAACAAAGCAACAAAAATTGAGAAATTAATTAATACGTTTATATGTTTGTTAGGCTTTGAATATAAATACGGAGATTCTTTCTGCTCTTTTTCTTGTTCTTTCACAATCTAATTCCAGTGTTTTTATACTTGCATAACAGCACCTGTAGCTTCATCTGTAGCTTCCATCCTCCCTTCTTCTCATACCTTTTTCCTTACTGATCAGGGCACTGCTCAGTTCAAAAGCGTTCATATTGTTAGATCTAGACTATCTTTCTCAGCTCATTATATCAGAATGATTGTGCATAAAACTTCAAATCATTTTTTGCCTATAAAGTTCTTTATGATCACTTTTCTACATGGCTTCTCTGGTAGCAAGTGAAACAATGGAGAAACATGAGAATAAACACAGCATTTAAGCAGTAGTTCTACTTAGAAAAAAAAAATACATGCTCTTACACTAATGATCATCCACAGCATCTGATCTGAGCAAGTAACTGAGTTCAAAATATCTTTATCTACAATTCAATAATGTTTCTTGACAAAATATCAGTTCAATAGTTGAAATGTCCTCCTATCCAGAGTCAGAATTTCCACAGTCTTTTGTGAAGTGAAATGAAGTTAGCCAACTGAGTATCATTTTGGAAAGGAATAGAAGACCATTATGGCCATAACTTCAGGGTTCTTTTTTTCAGAAGGACAAAGGCAGTCTTCTTGAAAAAAATCTATTAAAAATGGACAAACTGAGATGAGGTTGATAAGTGCCAGTATTGTAAGTAGAAGATACAGAAGTAATAGCTGCATAGTACAGAGGGGAACCACAGAGGTGTGCTTAATGGCATATAGCTTGTGCACAGAAGCACAGGAGAGGGATTTGTAGGAAATAGGGTACAGTACAAATACCACCTCTGAGTTTACACATACTCCTGCTGACTCATTTAGCTGCTGCTTGAGCTTGGTACTGCCAGTTAACAGATCTCACTGCATGTTCCTGTCAAGTAATACTATTCATTAGAATATCAGATCATCCTGGAGAAAGCTTTGGCGAAAATAAGAGATGAAACTCACACTGTATCAGGTAAGAGAAGGCAGAAGGGTGAGTGACATGAGTGAAAGCCATTCATAACAAAGTTGAAGCCACTTTGATCAGAGAGCACCTGGCTTAGAGGAGAGATAAATTTTATGCTGGTACTTTGTCATTCCTTTATTTAACTCATGATGGCATGACCACTGAGGCCACTATATGGCCACCTTGTATTCTTCTCTCCTCTGTAGCGTGCAATTTTGTATCAGCTAACCAAAGTCTACCAACTGCATACAGAAATGTTGCTTTCTTTGACCAGGTAAGATGTAGATAAAGGTCCAGCCGTGTATGAGCACTGCTAATCCAAGGTTCTACAGATCTAACTGATGGAGCAACTAATTCTGTATACAGACACATGAAGGACAAGAAATTTCTCAGGAGGAATCAGCGTGGTTCACTACATGAAAGTGCTCGACTAATCTGACAACAATGAAGTGATGCACGTGGAAGATGAGGAGATAGCACTGTCTGGAGTTTCTAATGAGCCGTCAATAAGGCTTTTGACGCTGCCTACCAGACCAGCCTCAGGCTGTTGCTGTAGGGGCTGGATGGGCAGACAATGGGGTGGATGGAAAACTAGATGAATGGACAGACCTAGAGGGTGGTGATCAGTGGTACAAAGTATACTTGGAGGCTGGTAACTATAGGTGAACCCCAGGGGTCTATACTGAGTCCAGTCCTGCTTAACATCTTCATTAAAGATCTGAATGATGGAGCACAGAGTACCCTCAACAATTTGGCTGATGAGACAAATTTGGGAGGGGTGGCTGATAGGCCAGAGGATTGGGCTGCTATCCAGAGGGACCTTGACAGGCTGGAAAAATGAGCTGAAAGGAACCTTGTAAACTTTGGCAAAGAGAAGTGCAGAATCCTGCATCTGATGAAGAACAGCCCCCCACAGCAGTATATGCAGGGGACCACCCAGCTGGAGAACAGAAGAGGTGTGCGGGTGGCCAAACACTGGCACAGGTTGCTCAGAAGGATTGTGGAGTTTCCATCTTTGAAAAGAATCAAAAGTCATCTGGCCATGATCGTGGGCAATGAGCTGTAGGTCACCCTGGGTGAGCTGGAGCATAGGAGTAGATGTTGTACCTTCCAACCTTAACAAGCCTGTGATACTGTTATTTTATGATTCTGTGAATGCTATAGGAGATCCAGTATCCAACTGTTTTCCCTAGTTCACTATTGTCCCAAATTCATTCCCAGAACTAAATAGGATGGAATAGTTTAGAGACAGAACTATTTCAGTGGAAAATCTGGGTATTTATTTCAAACCAGGTCTTAGAGCACTTTAGATTGTGCATAGACAGAAGAGCAAGCATTCAAAGACTGCTTCAGTCATTCTGGAATGAATATTTTAATCACTTAAACCAGTAAGTAGCATTTATTAATTGAATTTCCTAAGCATATATCTAAGCTGCCAAGGTCTGAAATCTAGATATTCACCAGTTGTGGTATTTCACTGGAGTAGGATCGTAATATCTCCATACTATAGTTATATTTAGTTTTATGTGTGATCACATAACTCTACCTCCAGTACAAATATTAATAACAATATTAACATTAACATAACATTAACATAAGGCCATCTTATACTAACTGGTATCACCTAGTCACTGGAATGTTATTATATTACCAAACCAATATAACAAAGTTAATTTTAATAAAGGAGCTAGCAAGTCTTCCAACAGTTTACAATCTGTTTGCAGCTGGGAAATTTTCATTGTGAAATCTCACTGTCTCGAGACTTTTACTTAATTCTTAATTATTCAGTTTCTTAATATTTCATATTTTCCTTAAAGCTCAACTTATGAAATTGGCAGAATCCATAAAGTTTCTACTTTAAACTTTTTTCCCCCATTTTTAAAAAGCTGTAATTGAAGCAGAGAGAATCATAACTGCATGTTTTCAGAAATCATGTTTTTGGAAATCTACACTGAGATTTCCTTTCCTGGAGTGTGACTACTGCTATTTTAACGTTTGGCTTTGACAAAAACCAAGCCTTTTTTTTTTTTTTTTTCAATAGATAAAAGCAGAATTTCTCTCCTAGCACACTTTAGTGAATCCAGAATTACTGCTTCTATTTTCAGTTAATAGAAGGAGAATACTCTCCAGATCCAACTACTTAAAAACCCTATTATTGTGCAGGCCTTCCAGAATACCTTCCAGTTTTCTTCTTCCATGAATGAATATTAAATATTCATGCCTTAATTAAAAGTGTTTCCACTTGATGTCTTGCGTTCCATCTTGGTCAGCTCTTCCTTGTCAGCTTGTAGTTTCAGTATTTATGACTTTACGGTGATTTACATAGCAGCCAATTGGGTATGAAGTAATTTCTTCCACAGGGGTAAATACTCTGCAAATTGCCTTACAAAAGAAAACAAAATATTGCAACACAGCCAATCCACCATACTCTGTGGTTTACCAAGACTGTTTTAATGGCCTCTAGTTTTAATAGGTTGCCACTTGTCAACAAACCGAGTAACAATTAAAGACTCTAGTTCTTCAGGCCATTAGTTTAATGGCATTGCTGTAGAGAGAAGAGAAAAATCAGAAACATATTCCTGAAAGAAAAAAAGAATACTCAGATAAGAAATATTCTTCTATGACTTTGGACTCAACATTTCATCTTGGAATAGAGCAAGCCGTACAAAAGATACAGAAGAACCAAGTAATCCACTTGCCCTTTAATTCAGAGCAATTAAAACTCTGGTAAATAGCGGGGAAAGAGCCCTTCTAGTTGGATTCCAAATATTACTTAAAGCAAACTTGTGGTAACGCTACTGATTTTTGACAGGCTTCTAGTTGTACTTGTCAATCAAAGTGATAATTCAGGATTTCCAGTACCATCTTCCCTGCTAAGCATCTCTAAAACACAAAGGTCCACAAAAACAAAGGGGGACCTCAGAGCCTTTCATTTGAAGAACACCTCTGTACACCTGGAAGGGTTTGCTGCTTGCCCTTGTTTCTTGTGGGGCTGTGGTCTTCTGCATTACCACGTGAGAGATTTATAGTCTAAATCTTCGCGGGTTTAGTAGTGGCTTGAGCTCTGAAGACAGTAAATCAACGGTTTCAACAATCCTAAGGCTACAGTATAAAAAGGATTCCATTGTTTTGCAGAGAACGCCGAGCACTTTGCACACAGGTGCCTGCAAGTAATTGATGGCAGAGATCCTTCCTTAGGTATGCATGCCTGAACTGTATTCAATTCAGGGCCATTCTCAAAATGCCATTGTTTTCTTATGTAATTCACACAAGTTGCCATTCTACATTTGCTATTCGCCAGGGGATGTAATCTGAATCTTGTCAAATTATACTATCCTGATATCTTCTTCCCTGCTCTAAATAATTAAGACTTGAGACTTGCAAGGCTTGGAGGGGGAGGGGGAAGAAGACAGATGTGAGTTACACAGGGAGACAGGAAGTACAGGCAAAGGATGAGTAAGGCACAAGAGTAAAATGGAAGTAAAGTGTGGTAATAGGCAGTCACAGATGATAAATTTAATAAAAATATGGCTCACACAGTTGTTCCTACCATTGAAAATGCAAAGCTATTATTCTGTTTTGAAAATATTATTTTCAGCTGCCTAAAACTTAGAAAATGTTAGATACAAAAGGTAATTCTTTAAAAGATACTTTAAGGTATTTAACAGTCCTATCTCGCAGGTATTCTAAACAGGACTTTGCAAAAAGAAATACAGCATCTTACAAAAATGAAGACACCGCAGATATGTAACAGTTGCCAGCACAGTTTTACAGTGTTTCTGTGCATATCCGGGGAGGAAATGCTTAACCTGTTTCAGCTTCTACTGACTTCACAATAAAGGTAAAAGAAGCATTTTCCCATTCTTATCTTTGTCAGGATATGGGAGAAAATAGCCAAATCCAGACTTCTTAAGTCACAGTGTAAAGACTTTTTCCATATTATCACTTGCTGATGAAAGCAGTTTTTAAGAAGATCTATAATCATGAGGCTGGTAGTTTAAATTTTGCAGAATCTGGTGATATTTTCACCTTTGAATCTCTGACTCCATTTTCAGTTAAATACACCCAGTAAAGTTCTGCTAAGCATCCTTCAACATTTCTTCCTAACTATGTCATTTACTGAAGAATTGCCAACAGAAGAGCTAGCCTCACATTTTTTATTTATTAAAACAATACCTTAAATCACCATCTCTGTGTAACTGACACTTTTCAGTAGCTACAGTGCCAGGAAGAGAAACTTTGGAGTCAAATACGCTTTTGTTTTGACAGTTTGCTTTGGAGGGAGGATTATTGATTTCTTCAAAGAAAATATTGCCCCAGGAGTCTAAATTAGATGGGTGGTTAGACCTGCATTTCAGTTCCTTCCCTAGCCCATCCCTAACATGCTTAAAATTCTCCACAGCAATTGTTTGCGTTAACAAAATACTCTAAAGAGCTCCTTTCTCAGGGTAGTTTGAGACAATGTGAAGGAGCCCAGGCATGCAGAAACTAGACTGTTTGCGGGGACCCATATCTCTAAGCTAAGAAATGCATTGTACTGTGCAGCTCGTGTCCTACTGGGCTCTCAAGAGCTGATGGACTCAACAAGTCCATCTGACACTATCTTCACCAGCCTTCTAAGTATTTGTTCACTGTTATTGAATCATTTCTTCCCCCTCCTCCAAAGTACTGTGGCATTCCTGAAGACAGATTTACCAGCTGCCCTGGATTCAAGTTTCACTCCCACTTTTTAATTTCTTACATAAAAGCCTTTAGAATTTGTGTGCAACTACACTGAAATTAAAAAAAAAAAAAAAAAAAAAAAAAAAAAAAAAAAAAAAAAAAAAAAGCGCTTTTGTGACATTCTTAGACTCAGCATTACCTATATCAACAAAAATAGTTGGCAAGAGGTTTGACTCAGATAATGAAAAGGCTGTGCACCCTTCCTCATTCCTGTTCATAGTCACTTACTCTCCCATTTCTTCCAGTTGCTTATCTGCACACACTGAGCAAATCCTGGGGGCCAGACAGACAGAAAGGCTGCTATGTAGGGCTTTTTTTTTACTTCAGGACAATTATCTATTTTGCTGTAAAAATGTTGAAAAAATGTTATAAAAATGTTATAGTACAGAAAAGGGTTTAAACTGTAAGAAGGAATTTCACAATTTCCCCAACATAAGCTGCACTGAAGATATAAATGTAATCTCTCTCTGTTCCCTAGGATTTTGAACAAGTATAGAAACACATACTAGATGTCCCCCAAGTAGAATGCATACTTTTTTCTTTTTTTTTTTTTTTTTGCGCAGACATGGCCTCAAAATTATTGAGAGCATTGAGGGTATTGAGAAATACCTTTAAAAATTGTATTCAATGTTCAGTGATAAAAAAAGTCTTCTCTTAGCCATTTTTATCTTCTGAGCTCAGTATTCCTTTCCTACTACTTGTTTCCAAAGTTTTCTGATTTTCCACCAATTTCTACCTCTTTGTGTAGAGACTTTCCTGCCAAAATATTGTTTGTGTCTTCTATGCATCTATTTATTCAAAGTTTAATTTCAAGATATTATCCATGACAGACATATAAAGAAGAAGGAGAACACATGGCCAAGTGAACGTATAGAAAGAAAGAGTCTAGTCAACGTACAAATGTCTTTCTTCTTAAACCAGAATTGCATTGTGTAAGCATGTTGTTTAAAAATGGTACATCCTTTGCCTGCAGGGCTACAGCAAGGAAATGTCTGTACTGTCTGTAGCTATAAATGCACACATGTATGCATTTGGAGGTTATTATTTTTCAGTGGTATTGCTTATTTCATCTGGAGCACTGAGAAATCAGGAAGTGGACACCTGAAGTCCACTAGGAGGGTTCTCAGATGTACCTTATGTACCTTCTTCATGTAGATAAGATGTTTTTCTGGTTTAGATATACCAATATAATTAGTTTATTGGCCCTATCCCACAAGGATACTCCTCTGTAGTGATAAGACAGCCTATCAAAAGAGGAAATAAAGATCATTAGCTAAAGTAGAACATTGTGAACCTTAAGAATGTTCCACTTAAAGTGGAAGAATGAAGAGTGGGAATATTTCAAATAAAGAGGGTCAAATCAAATCAATTAGAATAAGTAAAACAGTAGACCAAGACACATCAGAAGTTTCATGGAACTCACAAATTTTTTATTTTCTATAATGCATGAAAGCCAATTGTATGAAGACTCTTTTCCACAGTTTCATTTGTAGCAATATTTAGTGTTAACCAATAACTAGACTAAAACTAAAAGACCAGTTCTCTTCTCCAAAAGTCCAAAACACTAGGCACTTCTTCATGTATTTGGGATTCGTATGAGATTTAACATACAATAGTTTGTGTTGCAGAATATCTTGTACACAACATGAACACCAAGCCTCAGAAAATCTGTAAAAATCTCCTAATACAAAAATACATCCCTCAGTAATATAACATCATAAACTGAAACTTGTTTATCACAAAAAACCAAACTTCAACACAAGTGAAACTAAACAAACCTAAAAAACCCTCAAAACAACAAAAACCCAAATAAACACAAAACTACTAACACTATTCTAATTCAAGAGAAAGCAAAGTATTCTCATACACCTTTATCCCCAGATATCAACTGCAATTCCTAGAACACTTTCTGCTGACCCAATGGTCTATCATCCATCAGTAAAATAACTCTCCCTGTAGCCATGGAGAAGTGAGCTTGCATGTGTAAGAACAGCTCCTCCCCCGCTGAAAAAACAGCACAACAAAACCAGCACTTTCTCTCCACTACAATTGACCTGCTTCAGGTAGTAAAGAAACCCAAGGGCAGATGTTCTATATTTTCTTTCTTGGTTCTTTTCTATCTGCTTTTTCATTTGTAAACTTTCTCTGATCCAACATAGGACTTCTGCAATTCAAAATCTTCTCATAGATTTCTGACCTACTTTCCAGAACCCTTGACACACCAAGGTAGATAGAAAGCTGAAAAGCTATTTTTTCAGTTCCCTTTCTCAGACTTACATGAACACCTTCATGATTTCTTCATTAAGAAGGTGTTGAACAGTGAGTGGACATTCTTGCTTTTCTGTGTGTTATTTGTGACTGGTGGGGAAAGTAGACACATTAATGGGCTCTCAGGGGAATACAGCAGCTCTCCATTGCTTGTTCAGAAACCATATCCAGAGTAGTATAGAATCAAAAATACAAATGTGAAGAGAGAAAAGAACAAAGATTGAGAGCTTTGGGGAAGAAAAGTGATGGAGCTGATGAAAGGTACAATCTAGTAATAAGTGACATGGTCTGAGCAGCTGTGAAAGCAGTACAAAGAATTTAAAACCAACATCACTCAGCTCTTGACACTAAGTGCTTTATCAAGAGTTTATATCAAGGACTTCATGGTAAAATGGCTCATATTAATCTCAGCTAATCTCAATCCAGGCCATTGCAATTTAAATGTAGTTTGGGTAGATTGGAGTTTTTGGGTTCAGTGGCTTTGGACACAAACTGATATGGTTGTGCACCACTAATATTACACTGTACTACCGTGCCACATGTACAAACACCAAAGCCTAAATAGCACAACGCCTTAATAACTATACTTACTTAGAAGAGTATCTCAAAAAGAAAGTTCAAACGAGCAGCCTGTGTATTACTTTATTTAGTAGAATTTTATAGGTACTCAGTGTTGTCAGTTGTTTCCTGTATATAGTTTCCCCAGCTTTCTAATTGTTATAACTCATCAATAAAAGTAAATTCAAACATAATTGTCTTTTATGGAATCTAGGTGATGCAGCAACTGTCTGAAGACAAACTATGTGTACAGTGTAGTCAAATAGGTTCAGGTAAAGTTATTTAGCTATATAGCTATGGATAATCAAGTAAAAGCCAAGACGCAAATATTGCTGGAAAATTATGTACAATATCACCCCAACTTATAACATACTAGTCCTTCTTAAAATGGTTTTTTTTGGGGGGTTGGAGACAGCATTTTCCATCCAGGTCTTTCTGTGCTTATCTTATGTGCTAGACAGAATATACCTAAGATACCTTTTTACATCTTTCATTTTCTGTGGCATGAAAAATCCATGGAATGTGATTCCAGTATACCAAATTAGTATTAGCAGTACAAGTTCGGGAAAGCCTTCAGTAGGATTTTCAGTAGGACCTTCTGAGATGAGACCAGAAATGAGATGATTATAAAAAAGATTTGTTTTACATGAAAATGGCATTTACAGTGTCAGCCAAACTGGATTTCAGTTTTTAGATCCAAAGGCAAAAGGTCTGAAAGTAATAGCATCAATCAAGTGAAATACATTCCAATTAAACTGTGACTTTTCTAGTTCAGAAAACTGCATTATTGATATACAAGATTGCTTTTGGACAAGCCACAAAGTCCAGAACTCAAGAGTTGGCACATTCATATAAATTCATTTAAACTACACTGAAGTTAGGTTAAATCCTCGTTTTTCACTTACTCCAATTTCTTGAAGAAAATTCTGAGTGCTCTAAAGCTTTTTTTTTTCAGCTACATCAGATGGTCTGATAATACATTACCTTTCTCTATAAATTATGCTCTTTCACTCACTCTGCAATGCACTTCAAAGCAGAGAATGCTAAGTTTATATGTGCAGTTTGCAGTGTTTATATTTGATATTACCTGCTGATATTGCTAACAATCATAATCAGGAGAAAAACATATCATAAAGTGGAATAGATATTGTGTAAGCAATAAGGCCCGATTTCTGTTTCACTTTCGCAAAAAAGTTTTTCCTGGGAGCAAGAGGAATGCAAGGTCTCAAGGAATTGCAAGGGTTTACAAGGCAGATGCAGAAGCCACAGTAGTGGGCGGTGAAAATGAACTAGGTAACCCGTCGAGGCTGGTGAAAATCACACTGCTAAGCACAGTGTAGGGCAGTATTATGAAATCAGGACAGAGTACAATAAACCCCCTGAAAACGGGTCAGCGGTCCTATGATAAGCTTTCTTCATTTACGTTGGGTGGGAGAAGGGCAAGGGGGAAGGGAATGAGAGAGGACATGTATTAATATGTAACTCCAGACTCACCGATTTTGGCCAAGCTGGCCACAAGTATCCAGAGTGCAATGATATACGGCTCCTTGACGTGATCCCATTTGAAAGAGACGATGGCAAAGCTTTGGCTGCTATTTTTAGGGCTTTCTGAGCTTCTCTGTCCCAGCGCCGCTGGGAGAGCCATCAACCCCAGGAGGAGAGCCACTCCAGATA
Organism: Prinia subflava; assembly: GCF_021018805.1. Lineage (NCBI taxonomy): Eukaryota > Metazoa > Chordata > Aves > Passeriformes > Cisticolidae > Prinia > Prinia subflava. The sequence continues at coordinate 97,768,727 of NC_086247.1, forward strand.
CCTGCCTCATCTTCACGCCACACAACAAATTCCTGCTTCCCCTTCCCGGAGAGATCCCGCCTCTTCGGAGGTCCTTGGGGGCGAGGTCCTTGTCCCTTCGCAGAGACGCGCCCGACGGCTGAGGACGGCGGGACAGCGGCGCGCGCGGCCGGCGGCGGCAGGGTCCCCTCCTGTCCCGTCCCGTCCCGCACCGGCTGCGCCAGGCGTCACCTTGCTTGGGGTGGCAAAGGGCGAGTCAGGGGCTCCGTGCACCAGCAGATGCTTCGAGCTGGGGTCCCGCTGCTCGCCTGCACCTGCCTTTATCAGGCTGTTGGCGATCGGGCGGAGGCGGAGCCTCCCGCCGCTCCCGCACAGGCTGCCGTGCGGGGACGACGATGTCCTGATTGACAGAGTGCCCAGGGATCAGCGGGCAGCTCCGCTCCCCTCGGCCGCGGGGCCGACCGCGGGCTCCGGGCTGTGTCCGTGCGGCTGTGGGCGGCTGGGCAGCGAAGAGCAGCGGCCCGAAGCTGAAGCTGCTGGCGCTCGGAGCCGGGGCTAGAGCGCTCCTGCGGGCATGTCTAGCGGAGCCCGGGGTCCGCGTCCACACTGAGTGCGCGGGATATCCCACAGGTCTCCGTTCGGGAGCTTTGGATGCTTTCTTATCAGCCTCCCCTCCCTCAGCCCCACTCTCCCAGCAGGCTGTCACAGAGGAAACTCACTCTTTTCCGCTTCTCAGCCTCGAGTCCCCTTCTGAGCTCGATCTAGCTCACCGAGGGCACAGAAGCATGTTTCTCAGACCAGCTTTTCCTTCTGTCCCAGAGAGCACCTCTTCCCACCTTGCTGGGGGAAAGGACACCAGCCGACATTTGGCTTTCCTCTTAGGTCTACTTGAGCTGCTTGTTAAGATGTGCTATATTTAAAACGCAAACTGGCTTAAAAAAAAAAAAAAAAAAAAAAAAAAAAAAAAAAAAAAAAAAAAAAGTGAGTCCTTTTAGGAGGTTCTACTCTCCCTCTAAAGCCTCTTTTCCTGCTGATAAGGTTTGGCTGCTATCCTGGAAGGTCCGTGTTATCATGGGTCCATGGTGCTGCAGGCAGGCGGACCCATGATAATCATCACTGCAGTAAAAGGGCAGCAAAGTATCCTGTTCCCGACAGACAGAGCTGAGGGCGCCCTTCCACACACCTCAGCAGCAGCAACAACTCCTCTCCGCCCTTGTGTGCTCCAAAACATTCCGTGTGCAGTCGGCTCCTTCTGTCACTTTCTGCAGAAAGGCACCACCTTTTTGTTTTCCTAACATGACAGCTGGTTTTATTAGTAGGTAAAAAATGAACAGGATAAAGCTGTCCTTTAAAATTATTGGAAGACAGAGAAATTATTTTGATTATTTCAATCACTACAGAGAAAAGCTATGTGTTTTTTCATAGTCACCTGTCCTGCACAGACACTCTATAAATCAATTAGCTAGTTAATTAAATTTCCACGGAATGTTTTTGTCGTTATTATCTCAAAGCAAGTGCAGGGTCCAAACTGGACCAACTTCAAACAATGAAACACCTTGAGGGCTTTATTTCCTTCTTCATTATTTAAGGGAAAGGAAATTATGTGGGAATTTTTTAAAGTAAGAGCGAATCTGAAGGTGGGATTGGCAACTGTTTTTAGGAAGCGTGACAGCAAAATATCTCCTTCACATTCAGTAAATGTTTTAGACAAAGACCTGAAGAATTCTTCAATGTCTAAAAACAAATTCTATCTACATTATCTATTTTAGAGCATGACCCGGGCACCCAAATGTTTAGAATTTGCTACTAAGTTCTGTAACTATTCTACAAATGGCTGTAACCGCTGCCTGAGTAACATTTTTGTGGATTGCCAGCAGAGACAGAAAAGTGTAGCCAGAAGTAGGTAGTTGCTGATCATCTGTTGCTGGGCCCTATGGAGAGTAGTAGTTCCTAGTCATTAACATGTATTCTGTTTGCTACTATTAGGAGAACCATGATCTTCAAGATGAAGTAGAGACAAGCTGTCAGCACTGTTTTTACTGTGGCAACTTATTCCAAGTATCCTCATACCACAATTAAACATTTCAGCTGCAGCTAATAAAAGGGCACCGCAATTGACAGTTACATTCATGATTCTTCCCAAATCTAGTTCCAAAAAATGCTGACTGGGTTAGGAAAAAATCTTTCTATTGAAGGTGCTGAAGTGCTGTGTTGTCCAGACGGTTGCTATTACCTATATGCTATTATCTATGTGTCATAGATCAAGAATATCTGCAGCAGAGCTAGAAAAATGAGAAAGCCTCCTCCAGTGGATCTTTTCTAGAGATAAGCAAAGACTTGGAGGAGTGGCAGTTGAGATCATGCCTGTAGGCAATATTCTACCCATGACAACAGTAGCCAAAGTTACATGCCAATTCTGAGTTTGCTGGTGGAGGAAAACAGTATTAGGGGAAAAAATGGTTGTCAGTACCATCTTTTAAAAACAAGGTTTACAACACTGTATTTCTTTTAACAACAAGAATAGTTCAAAGTGCATTTGTGACTGCTTATGGATTTTTTTAAGTTGGCAGGGTATCAAATGGTTGTAGATATCATGGAATTGTTTTATAATTCATTAATATTTCAGGAGGACACAGAGAGGACAGAGGAAGGACTGACAATTGTGAATCTTCTATAGGTACATTAATACATGCTAAACCAAGAGTCCACTGAATATATATGAGCTCATATACAAAATATGTACTTGTACAAGAATACATTTGGGTATATGTATTAATTATCAGAGTCCACTTTCTTGTATGTTCTTTATGGAAGCCCTCACATAGTTTCTTATAACCTGACTCTGTATCAGTAACAAAGACATTGGTTGAGTATTGTGCTTGCAATAAAGATATCATATCACACAACAGCTGATATTTCCTGACTTCACTTCCTTCACAAGGAAAATTTCTACTTACTCTAAAAATAATGATGTTGTGTCCTGAGTATTTTTTTTTAATATTGTGTACATAATGGCTTAAAGAAAAGAATTATGAGTATCTTAGTATAAGTGTTATACAAGTATCTTATATCCTTCACATGACCTGTGTCCTGTAAAAAATTACTTCTTGGCAATTTTTTCAAAGCTGACATAAAGAAAATTTTGGTTAAAAACACCCCTAAAAATTGTATGAATTTTCTCCAAAAAGCACACACAGTATTTCAGTTATGTGAAATACAGAATTTAGATGTATAAGCCACAATTAATTTTTAATATTAGCATTTGCCACAAATCTGTTTAAGGTGATATGAAATTAAGAAGCACATCCCTGTCAAACTGAGAACTCTCATGAAAGGAAAAATAAATTAATAAATAGCAAATATTTGGCAAGTGAAGCATGAAAAAAAAATCTCCTGATGCAACATAAACCATCATAAAACACTTATTATCACTCCTGTCTTTCCTCTACAAAATGCACTCTTTTTATATTAATGTCTACTAAATGCATAAGCAGGTTAAGATTTGAACGGAATAGTTCCAGTACATATTTTTATGCCATAATGCCAACTGTATACAAAGCTAGATAGAACAGTAATTATTGTGAATGGCATTGTACCAATATAACTGCACAATTTGGTGAAAATGAATGTGGTTTATATGCAGATGAATGCAGAACCACAGGAATTTATAGTGAATTTACTTTATTCAACAGCTGACATTTTGTCAACCGCTCCCCAAGTGAAATGAGTGCTGCTGTGCAAGTTTATGCTGCAAGGAGTTGGACAAATACTGCTGGATTAAATGATATTGCAGAACACTGTGTTACAACATTATAAATACAACTCTCTGAAATTAGAAAGTGTATTAATTCAGCCCACACACATTACTACCAGCTAAAGTGAATAAGATGAAGACTAGGGTGAGAATGAATTAATCAGAGAGGTAGCTGGAAATAGATTTAGCTGGGAAATAGGGTGGAAGAGGAAATTAGCTGAAATCTTCGTGGACTCGTTTCAAGACTCACTTTAAGGACAGTAAGTGAAGGGGATTCTTACTAGAACCTTCACTTTTAGTCTCAAATATTTTTGAAATTGGCAGATATTTTAGGCAGATTGCGAGATTTTTCTGGTGTGTCACTTGCAATTACTGTTTTTAATGAACCTTCACATTTATATTAGATTTGAAGCTAATCTAGGAGGAGTGGGACAGCACAAATGACAAACATTGACACAGCCCAGAATTTTCCTTAAGGAGAACAATGAAAAAGAAATGTGACAGAAAAAGAAGTTCTTACATATCACCAGATACCTGATACTTTTTATCATTTATGTTCAGGAAAAAAACTCATATGTTTTTATAAAATGCCATGTGTATTAAATTACTCTTTATTTCAGTTCCATTTTCAAGGAAAATTCTTCTATTTTTTATGAGGAGTCATCTGGGCTTGCTACTAGTCAAAGATGGCCACACAGATTTCCACCTGTGACACTCTGCATCTTCCACACTTTCCATCTTGTACCCACCTCATTCCCATGTTATTGGCATCCATGCATATTTCTCTTTTCTTTGTTCTCCATGTCTCTGCTCTCCTTCCTTTTCATGCTTTCTGTCAATACTTACTAAAAATCCCTAGTAGTGAGACCTAAGGAACACTCAAAATGCAATTTGCATATGATCTTTCAACCCAATACTTAAGATACGATTGTCTCTCTATCCCTTCCAATTCAGCTTTGTCACTTTTAACCACATATACTCCTTCCAGGTACTCACATCAGCCTGACCAACACTAATGTTTATACTAGACACAAGGCACAGGTGATTACTGGTTTCTCTAGCCATAATGGAGATTGTATTTGCTGATCTTTAAAAATCATCAATTTGTTTTATGCTAAAAAAGCTGGGGGAAGACTGGGACAGAAACGATAACCACAGATTTCAGAGATCCGGTGGGGAAAAAAGGAAAATAAAGATGCACCTTGGCATTGTTTCTGTGTACAGGTATTCAGCTTCCTGTAGTTTAACCTGAGAGGAAAAGCAAAACATATTAATTTCTTAGGAAAAACAGAAAGGCTCTTAAATAACAAAGGCAGATAAGTAGAATAATTTTAATTGCTAGTATGATAATTTTACACCTATTTCTTAAGTTTATGAGTAGACTCTGGTGCTTCTTGATCTTAATTTTTGTCTAATCTATGGAGATGGAATCTTTCCTTTTCCTGATCCTCTATCTATCATGCCTCTGTGAAATCCATCATTCATGCCTCCCCTGCCTAGCTAAATGTGTGCATGTTCACATGAAAAGGTTCAGCTGCTTTCACCTAAAACTGCTCCAGACTCAATACACGATGGTATTGAATCTGTGCTCATGTTTTGTCAGGCACATAGATGGATTGTTCAAAATCACCTGTGACACCTGCAGGTGGAGACACTGCCAGCCTCGCAGAAGTGTGTCCTGCTGTCCCTGCCCTCCATGAATTATGTGCTGAGGTCTGCTCATCTGGCAGCAGCCACTGCCCTGCAGTGATTCATACTCATTTCAAATGGTAGGCCATGAGGTGGATGTGGACAGTTTAACCAGTATGTGAAAACCCAGCCACATAAATAAATTTACCTCCCTCTTGCAATACAAAGCTAATTCCAGCAGAAGGTGGTCTGCCTGGGCTTGAGGGCACTCAGTCACCTGTGAGGACAGGGCTTCCTTAAGCATCTTTGATCTGATGATAGTTTAAAGCTATTCCTACCTTTAGGATGCTTCCCAATGTCTAAATTCCCAACAAAAGCCTTCCCTCTGTCATAACACATAAAGGAATTTTCCTCTAAAATATTTCTACAAGGCAATTGAGATTTTATGAGTGCAAAATTTCATGTGTTTTTCCTTTATCTAAATTGTGATAAAGGAAAAAGTGAACCTTGGCTGAGCAGCAGCAATAATCTTGTAATAATTAGCAATTCATTTGAAGTTAAATCACATAAACCAAAGAGTCAAAGAATTAAATTAATTATTATGCAAAAGAAAAAAAAAGAGCCAACAAAATCTATGGCTTAAGGTATTGATTATGGCAATTTTATAGACAAAAAAACACGTAAATGCCAGGTGATACTACTTTGTTGTTGATTTATACTTTAAAATCTCTTGCTATTTAAAAACAATGCATTCGTTGTAGTGGAGATTTTTGTTAGTTGATTCCAGTTTACTAAAATTCAAACATTTAAGTGTAACATATATTTTTTTGTGACTCTTTCCTTTGGAAGTCTTCACATGATCAGAATGGTATTCCTGGCTCAGTCACAGAGGAAGGAGAAACTTCAGAATTGACAATATCAAGAATCTGCCTAGTTTAGTGCAAAGGTATAACCTTGCTTCTCATATATTTCAGGTGAATGCCCTGATCATGACTCAGATTTTAACATGGTTCTGATTTTATTTTATTCTGTAATGAAGCAAAAGCAATTGCTGAAACTTCAATTTTTGAGAAAAAAAAAGTAAAGTACTTTTCCTCCAATTTGGTTTATTAAAAACAGTTACTATATTATTACACAAATCTTCACTAAAAGTTACAATCAATTTGGCGAAGTTTGCAGGTGTCATTTCAAGTGTCAGTTTAGAAGGAATGCTGTACTTGTTTTGCAGTCCATTGGACAGCAGTGGAGCGGAATGAGAAGAGACAGTTTCTTGCTACTGGTGTAAAAAAAGTGACAGAGATCCTTTGAAGTCGAAGGGCACTCCACTTTGCATTGGGGGAATCTGAACTGGATTGCTGCTTATCTCACTGACGTTCCAAAGGCCACCAGGTGCAGAGTATACATAGTATGCACTTCCACATTACCAAAATAGAAGCCATAAACTAATTGACTAAGGTTAGTAAATGAGTAAGTAAACAAACAGGAAGAGGGATGTTGTCCAAATATGCAAAATAATTTGACACTATTATATTTTATAACTAACTACGTCACTCTGCTATGAAAAATTTTTTGGCATCTGGAAGCCTTGATCAGAAATATTATTAAGTGAATTTTCAAGGATATTATTTAGAATCACAACATGATAACTTTAAAGTGAAAACAAGAAAGAAAATGATGAGACCATTACTCTCATGAAGCTGCACAAATAAAATTAAGTAAAATTTGAAGCTGCACAAATAAAATTAAGCAAAATTTGTCAGACTAATGTAATTTAAACTGCTGTTTCCTACAAAGTCTCCTTATTGGAAATACAGAAAAATATACTGAACAGTTGCAGAGAATAAGTACTAATTTCATCTCCTACATGAAAATAAGAATCCATGTAGTAAACACATAATTTGGGAAATCTTTCTAAATTTTAACTGTTGTACCACCTTTTCGACTCTGAAACGATGACACAGGCATGCATCCAGTGTTGGGAGCTGCTGGAAATTTAGTTTCTGGGACTAAGGATTCAATCCTATCACTTGGCCTCTGGGTGCACATTCTTACAGTTTTCCTTCTATTTCCTTGCTGGACCTTTTGATAACCCATTTCTCACTGCAGTGCTGAAGTGAGGTGACACTAACATTGGAGGTAATTGCTCTAAAAGGCACTCACTAGCTTAATCTTGGTTCAGAACATCACCAAGTTTTATGGACTGTACTCTCATCTTAAAATGTGAAGAAACCCCCACAGAAATGCAAGTAACACTGAAGAGAGATACATTGACTGCCCTGGTCACTAAATCCTGTGTCCTGAGACTACAGGCACGACATTGCATATTTCCTGCATACATCTGCCACACATTGACCTGAAAACCTTATCTCAAATACTTTCCTGCTGGTTAAGCATATTCATATAATTTCTTGCCTAAACTTAATCAGAAAGTTTGCAATCTATTTATTCTTGTGTGAGTATTGTCCTGTCCACTGTTTCTTCTTCTGTTGTTTTTTACCCTTTAAAAGAAATCATACACTTGAAAAGAAGTTTTAATTAATCCTTCTTGAACAAAGCCAACTAGGACACAGACAAGTGAAATTTTGCCAAGCCTTGTAGGCTGGCAACAATACTCCTCATCACAAAAATACCACCTGAAGCACAAGTGAATGGTATGTGTTTTCAATGGCCACATCCCAGAACTTATCACAATGCCCACACCGAAATCCAGTAATATACCCAAGTCCTACCCTTTTCCATGGGTTTCAATGGATGAACCTATAGCTAACTGATTTTTGTATTGCTATTGTATTTCTTTCTTTTCATTACATTAAAACTACCTGAGTCCTCAGTACCACCATGTGCTTTCCATACAGTCTTCATCTATATGGATGGTGACTCCAAATTTTGCATTATCAGCAATCAGTTGTGGATGCCAAAAGCACTAATAAAAATATGAAACAAGTTAGGCTGCAAAGTATAGGGTTGAGGCATTCCTCTTTTGGCCTTCTTCCAGCCTGATTATCACTCTACTTTTTCAATAGTTGTTGTCCCCACAGATCCTTGCAGTCAACAGAAAATAGCTTAGCACCTTGACAAGATGAACACCGAAAATGTGATGCATCTGCATCAAGTTGGGGTAAATATTCACATGTCCTAAGCATATTCCCTGCAAGAGTGGGAAACCAGGATCACATGGGCATCAGCAAAATCCTGCTTTCCCCAGTGCTTCCTGTCTCATAAATGTCTCTTAATTTTTCTTTCTCTGAATCCTAGAGCTCTTCAGTGTCTATTAAAGCAAGCATCTGTTTTCACGTGTCCAGTTTTATTTTCTTTTTTAACTACTTGCTTGAGAGAGAATGAATGAAACTGCTTGTCATATTTTCTCTTTATTTATTCTGGTAGACATAGTCTTTAGATAAGATTGAATACTCTGGATCATCAGCAGTGGTTTATCTACAAGAAATATTAGTAAACATCTCTGTTTCTTATTTTTATCTTGAACTGTTTTTCTCTCACATAATAAATTATGGTAGATTAAATTTTGCTCTCTTTATATATAAATAGGTTTATCATCATTTAGCTGATGGTATTAATATGGGACACTATTCCTAAAACCATATTTACTTTTCAGTTATATCAATAGAAGTATGTTTATAATGGTTTGTAGGCTGTGGGAGAGAGGAAGATGAAGAGGCTCATATGTAAAAAGCTACAGAGAAAGAAGTCAATCCCAGTCAACTAGTACCAAAGCACCTTCAAAACCTGCAGGCTGCTCGAAATTGTAATAGGAACTGGAAAACAATGTGCAGACAAAATTCCAGGAATAAACATACAGCTTCCTTCCAATAAGAAATACCAGGGACATAATTATCCTCTTCCTGAACTCCTTACTAAGCAACAGGTACTTGCCACTCTAAGAGAACTAGGTGACTGGTTTGAATCAGGGTGACCTTTCTTATATTCTTATGTTCATATCTCATTTAGCTCTAGCAGCAGTGCTTATCAGTAACACTTAATATGAAGCTTGATGACCTAGAAAATACTCTAACAAAGAAAAAAGAAGCTAAACAGTGTCAGTTTCTCATTATAGGGGAGGTTTCTGAAAGGTCAGAAAGTTTCTGAAATAGAAAGCAGTAGTGTATGAGCAATACAGTTTAAAAAAATTAAAATCATCAGCAGGGGTGGGGTCTAGACAATATTTTGGATTATTAGCCTTTATATTAGCAAAACAAATAAAAAATTAGGAGACATTAAAGCCTGGAAAATTGTAAGAAAAATTAAACAGACAGGATTTATACTTACAGACCAGAGCATTCAGTGATTTCATTATTTACTTGAAATAATGTGACTCATGCTCACAATAATTAACTAACCTCTTTGCCACTCCTACCTCTAATTATTAGGATTGTAGTTATGAGCTGAGTGGTTTTTTTCCTGTTCATGAGTTCTGAGTTTATTATCCCACAGTTTCACAGAACATTTCCTTGTTAGTGTTATTCATAGGAAGAACAAAAGATTCCTCCATTGTTTCCGGCATTATTCTACCATGTTTATTTAGGATATACACTCTTACTCACTTTTCTCTTGAACCATATAATGCTATGAACCTTTTCTTTAGATGCAAGTATTTTTGCCATTCTTCCCAAATTCCTCAGTGTGGCTTCATTCTGAATTATTGCATCAATATTTTGGAGTGGGATACAATTTAATTTAAACTTACATTATATTCCTCACTGAAGTTAGTACCATACTCACTTCAGCATTCCCAAATCAATGGAAAGATACAGGCAGTCCATAGGGAAACTCGGGATATCCCAAAAGAAAAGTTAACTTCTTTCTGGAGATGCCTCTTAATGTTAAAATTAGAGTTAAGTGGTCTGATTTCATAATTCAGCTATTTCAATGATAATCTTATTATGTGAGATCCATGTGGACTGAAGTTAAAGATAGTGAACAAAATATTCCAAGTAAGATTGTCATTTCTCTTTTTCTTTTTCTATTTTTAAAAGTAATTGTAATTTCTGTTGAATACATGCCAGGTTATTTAATTTGTTGGTTTGGGGAGGAGTGGATTTTGAGTTGCCAAGAAATTATTACATACAACCTGTACAGAGGATGACAAGATTTACTTTAGAATTTTCTGAGTTGTTCCTCACAGTTATGTCTTTCTCTGACTAGTTTCTGTAAAACAATATCACTTGGATACTTTAAAGTGTATTAAATTGGAAGTTATTACAATTTAAGTATATTTGAACTTAAAGCATCTTTAACCAAGGAGTGATTGATTTCAATAGGCTTAATTTCCACTGTTTCAATAGTTCTTAATTGCTACAAAGAAAACCATATCAGTTGAAAATGTGAAATAGAAAGCACTGTTTAAAAAGCTAAAATCTCTTTGCATTTTCATAGTTATATAAAAACTACTTGTATTTTCTTTTGAACAGATGAGATTGTGATCCTATTTTAGATCAAATAAGACATTGCTTTAGTTTGCAAACTGAACCTTAGTCCTTAGTAAACTCAAATTTTGGCAATGTAACAAATGCAGCAACAACAAAGCCACTTCTGCATGTTGTTCTTCCTTGCAGCTTTGAGGAACTTCCCATATATCAAACACAAAGCCTAATATAATCTTGGTCATTCTTCTCCCTCTTGGGTGTCTTTGTAAATTGTATTGCTTTAGAAAATTGAATACAGTGACTACCCCACCAAAGACATCACAGAAGAGTGGGGAATACACACTAAGCAAAAAGATGTGTTTACTTGTAAGACCTCTTTTTCCTCCTGGATATTATCCTTTTGAAGCTATGTTGTTACCTAGTATATTTGAAATGTTTTAGCAGAAGCTAAGAGATTTCAATCAAAAGAAAAAAATAGACTTTACTCTTATGATTTTTTTCTCAGAAGAAGTGCTTTATTGCACTTAATATTGTATTTTATATATATATACACCCACACATATTCCATCATCACCATTAAAATACTTTTCATAGAAAATATATTTGAAAGCAGATTTATAGCTCATGGAAGGAAAGCAAATTCTGCATCTGGGATTCTGTGAAGCAGACAGCAATATTTTTGCTTGTAGCCTTTGACAATCTTTTCCCTGGGATCATAAATGTATCTAGAAATTAAGGCTTTTCTCTTGTGGTTACCTTTAAATTTCCCTTAAAATATAACCCATGTCATATTTAACTATAAATAAAAAATATGGAAATGGTCAGCATATATAAAGTAATCGTTCTTCTGATTTGCCTTAAAAATTTTTGAAAATCTTGAAAACAGAATTAATTCGTTTTTAGTCTTTTCCTGCCATGAGTGTTAGCTTTTTGGTATCAATGTGTTAGTAAGATAGATTCTGAATGCAAACTTATACCTGAGTACGATCCAGATTCCATTTTCATTTTTACCAGCTGTTTGTAAACATTGTGGGATAACTTGATCCGAAGATGATTGCTCTGTACTGAGTTCATTTTTGGCAACCAAAATGGATAAAGAATCAAAGTGTTCCATCATTATTCCTCTGGATATAGTGGAAAACTAAGTTTTACTGTTATTGATTGTAATACACAGGAAAATAAATGAAATTACACTGATCAATAGGAACAGTAATATTTAGAGAACAAAATTCTGTTACATTAATTCCAAATGTTGATCCCCCACCACATATCACATAATTCTTACAATTTATGATAGGTATCTGACTAGGTAGAACTTGTTATTCTGATATAGTACTATGTGAACAAGTGAGCTAAAATTTAGCGTAACAGAGAATGAGTTAATTTCGAAATGTTGCTGTCCAGACTACTAAAACACTTTTTGTTCTGAAGCAGGTGTGAAGTACAAGGAGCTGTCAAGTTCCCTGAAAAGCAGAGTTTGCTTACTCTTGTTTACATTTGGCTGGAAAAGGTCTGGCATTCTCTTCACTTACTTGTATTCCCAGAACTGTAAGGAAAGTGCCCCAGGTGCCTTGCAGCTGCTCGAGGAATTTAAAGTTCAGTAGCTTTCGGTTTTCTTCTAACAAATTGATAATCAGAATTGACAGGAGCAACAATATATCTGGGCAACCTGTGTGGGCATCAAAACCTGTCCTCAGGGTAGACCCCATCTGCAGGCTGCCCAGAAGCCACAGACCCATGAAACTTACACTAACACTTCATGATCCCCAGAGTGTAGGAGGGAGATTAGACTCCCAGGACTTTCAGTGCCAAAGAAAAAAAAAAGCCAACTGATGTTCTTCATCAAGAAATCAATATTTTCTGACATTTTTTTGTTTCACTATAAGGTTTATACTAACTGTGGTATGAAGAGGATTTGCCAGTGAGTGAGAAGTGTCTATGAAACTTCCTCAAGAGATCCCAGGAAAAGAAAACTCTGCATGTTCCTCTCTACCAAGGAAAGTTGAGGTGTAAACTTATTCTTCTTTCTTATCTCCTCACACATTGAAAATCCACATCACCTATCACCCATCCTCTAGGAGATAGGGATGCAGAAATGATCACAGTGCCATTATTTAACATTTAAATAACTACACGGTGCAGTAAGAGCTGGCAAGGCTTTGCTGGCATTTCAGGTTTTGTCAGCCTGGACATATGGGACTAATTGTGAATATAATTCTTCTCACTTTCACACATCCCAGGTTTTAGGAGTTGTTCTTAATGTGAATAACCCCGGCTTTTGCTGTCAAGATGTAGCCATAGGATGCTCGTTTACAAGACTTTTAAGAATGAGAGGAGATACAAACGGGAGAAAGTCAGAAATTTGGTTTTCAGGTATTAAGGGAAGGTACAGTATAAGCAGTGTGAGTAGTGTAGAAAATTGGAAAAACCTGAGATGAAAGACAGGGACATGATGAACACAAGGCAAAAGAAAAACACTTGCTTGGAGCAGCAAGAAAATGGCCTGAAACGGAAAGTGGTGTGTGTGGTGGTTTAGGGACCATGATTCTGGCACACACTTCATGTCTTGATGACTGTCCATAATTTGATCTCACTGGGAAGCAGCTTTATACTGATTCTTTTACCTGGAATGAATCTCTAGCCTCTCAGTAGGTCATTGATGGTAGATTTTGTAATGCTAAAGACTGAAGCTGAGAACAGAGGCAGATACAGTAATAGGAAAAAATGGTTTTTGCCATTCCCTTCCTTTCACTGTAAGATTTGTGATACTGTTGTCCAGTTATTACAGCTGAAGGAGCATATGACATTATCAGACTTCAATGGGAGAGAGAACAAAAAAATCTCTCTTTTTTTTGTTGATTTTTACTTTCTCATGAATGTAAATGAGGAGGCGAATATCTTGGCAGATTTGATGAATCATGTTGTCCATGCAAACTCTCAGACCCAAGAAATCATACTTCCTTTTAACGATGCAAGCAGAGTTCAGTAATCCAAAATTAATCTTCTGTTAGGAAAAGTTGTATACTATTTCTGATACTCTACAGGAAGAAAAGTCTTCTTCAAAAGTCAATACATACCTAACTGTATACTTACTGTAACTTCATTATTTTCAAGAGAGTGGATCAACATGCTGTTTTATGTTACAGGAAAATGGCTTCTTACTGAATTTTTCAGACCTTGATTTCTTAACAACAATAGTTGATACTATTTCCATCCAGTCTTTCTCCTCTATTTAACATCCTCCTGAAACAGAATTGCTTCTGTTTGCATTATACAAGTAGGCTTTGCTGGCTGTTCCTTCTACAGCTGTAGTTCATATCTAAGGTAGTTCAGGAGCCCATTAAGAGCAGCTATTAATGAAAGCAAGATAGTTCAGCCATCCCATTCACACATTTCACTGTATTTTGTCAATGGTTTACTTGCATTTGGGATTTCTCAGCTTGTTTACTCATAGCCATGAGAACACATCTTTATTGAGCATTGTTGTTCAAACTCCTTTTAGCTACCACTCCCAGAATAGTTCAAATTGCATGTCTGGGTACCACAGTTATCCAACAATCTGTCCTGTCAGGCAGAGATTTTTCAGACAGAAAAAATTACATGAGTAAACAATTTCTAGACAAGAACAAAACAAAACAAAACCAGGACAGCATCAATTATAAAGAGATCAAGACAATGAAAGGATAAATTTTATATGATTATTAAAAATAGTAAAAATGAAAATTGCAATGAGAACAGTAAAATTAGAAAAATAAAATTATCCTTTCTTCTATTACTCACGGATCAAATAAAAAGGGGTCTTACAGCATAAACAGTATTAAGTGCAGATATTTGCTAGTCACTGTTCACCCGTACACTTCAGTCTAATGGCTTTTCTTTTAAAAACAAGCTTAAATTTCCTTAGGCAAAGCCTGCACTGTTTGCTTTTTCAGAAGGAAACTTTGTTGCTCCTGAGACTCCTCCTATTCACCTGACATCTCCTATTCATCATAGTCAAGTCAGAATTTTGAAAAATAGCAGTCGATAAAGAAAGTCGATACTGTCACTGAAGAGAAGTATGCACATGATTTACTACATGAGAAATGAAATACCACTAAAGAATCATTCACTTAAACCTTTTCCAGTGGTAATGTTTCCCACTTGTAATAAATTTGGTATATTAATTCATGGTTTTGGTGTATGTAAAATGTAAATATGTTTTGTGAAATAAAATACAAGCAAGTTGGTCACGAAACCAACTAATTTTAGGATGGGTAACACCCAGGGGCTGCTATTCTGGGAAGGACAATACCTTGCCAGGAAATCTGGAGCCCGCTATTGACACCAGAACAAAGGGTAAATCAAGATTGAAACCAGTCCTCCAGGGCAGCAGAACTGTGAAACGCCCAGCCATCACGAAAAATACAATCAGGAGGACGCCTCTCATTCAGAATTTTGCTTCCCATTCATACACCAGACGAATGAACTTAGCACCCATCTTTATGCAGGGAAACCCCATTCAGCAGGCCTGACGGCAGAGATGAGTATGAAGAAACCAACCCAAAGACAAAGAACTGTGAGGAAATCCTCCTCCGCGGGCCAAAAAAACTGTATAAAACTGGGACCCCAAAAAAGATCAATTCGTGAACGAGGGGAATTACGGTGCAATAGAGGCCGTAGCTGATATTCTCCCAGTGTCGATCCCGGGCATTGGCACTGTGCTCCAACTGCTGGTTTGCCCAGATTTTTGTCCTGTAATTCTTTAATTAATAAAATTTTATTTTATTAATTGGAATTGGCTTGGCATTTGTAACACACCTGTTGTAACAGATTAAGAGCTCAAATAACCATAACCTAAGTCAATCTATCTTTTAAAACAACTTTAGTTGGCTATTATGGAAATATTCTAATTGGACTGAGATTTTGAGTGAATTACTTCAAATCAAGTCTTTTGGTTCTGATGAGCCTAGACAAATTAAAGCACATTGATATTGGTATTCATGTACACTCAAATCTTTGCTTAAAAATAATATGTAAAAGTGTCTTGACACATGGAGGTATGCTGGGAAAATCTGCAGCTGAGAAGGAGAAATATTTTCTCAAACTGCAGAACAGAAAAATACTGATGAGTGCTTTTACATTTGTGAAAAGAAAAAGGATGGTTATTGTCAGAGACACAAACTACACAGCTCCTTGTTTTAGAACACCATGTAACACCAGCACAGTTTCAGACTGTGTTTTCTGAAACTATTTGTGGCACTAAAAAGGAATAGTCAGTGTTCTGCATCTCTCTGGGATCAGCTTTCTGAAGTGAGCCTTCACCTTGCACTGTTCCAGGGCTGCTGCTGTCACTTTCTGGCTTCCAAGGCCAAACAAACTGGATGAGCTAATGCTGTTCAGAACTCTCACTGCATCTCTGCACTGTGCTGCTCAACACATCTGCAATGTTAGGTGCAGACAGCAGAACTGTACTGTGGCACAAGCAGTGTATTTACTTGGGCCCTGTGCTGTATTTCATCTCTAGTGCCCGTGTATCTTACTCCTGTGAACCACTCATTAACAAACAAGTGGGAATTACTTGTGAACACATATGGTTGTCTTTATACTGTGCCCAGGAGGAAAACACTTCAGTGCATTATTTCTACAGGAACAGAAGTACACATAAACCAGACAAAACACATTCCTGCATTTCTTAAAGTTAGTATGCAGACCCTCGAATAAAGATTGGCAGATGCAATGTGTTCTTTCAGTACCCATTAGTAACTGGTCAGTAACTTACCAAAGGAGGACATTAAACCATAGTGTCTTTGTTGTTAAACCACATTTATCTGTTATGAAGACTTTTGTGGAGTGAATCACTTCTAAAAGTTACTCCCATTTTGTAGACACATTCTTCCTTGTGACAGGATTGTTAACAGACAATTTGCAGTTTATTTTTGTGTGGGTTTCTGCTAGTATTTTAGCAAATCTGCACGAACTGGTACAAGATATACATATTTGTCATTCACTCTCATCCTTTTATATTTGTGGGCAGACTTCCTATAATAATCACTTGCCAAATGGAGGTACTTAGTTGTTTAATAATTATTCTGATATCAAAGTCAAACAAAATAATAAGAAATCACTCTCCAGCTGCTGTAAAAGACCAATGCGTGGATATTCCCATTAGGAACATGTCTCTGTGTATTATCACCTACCACTGTGCAGAGTTGTTTACTATTTTGTTATCTTCTGTATTTCAGGACATTGGAATATTAATGTTGTCAATGAATCAGGGAGCTGTATTGGCCATAGCCTATCATTAACCAGGGAGAGCAAAGGGGCATTTTATGACCTTTGGCTCCTACGTGAGAATCTCCCTCTGAATAACCTAACTGAAGTAATACGTGTGGAGGCTTAATAATGACTTTTGAGAAGTTCTGGGATGCTAATTTTTGTATTGAGTATACCTATTTGTATCCTGTAAATTCCTTAATTGTTAGTATCAGAAGACATGACATTATGTGAAATTCTCTCCAGCCTACTTCTCAAGAAATATACTTACGATGTGCACCAAAGCTTAACAACTACACCTGGCAGAGATGTGCAAACTGAAAAATAGAGAGTATTCACTCTGCTGCTTTCAGTAACCATCAGTTTAGGACATCCAGCAAATTGCCAGTGATACTGCAGATATTAAGACATAGGACTCCCTAATGCCTGCCGCAAGCCATACGATAGCTTTGGAATAAAGAATAAACAGTACAAAATGATGGCTGAAGCAAGTCAGAAGCTTCCTAGTTTCAGGCAGACATCTTTTACACAGTAAAATTCCCGTAACATAGAAATGCTCCTCAGAAAACTTGTAGAAAATTATGGCAAAGAAGTAATTATTACTGAATATTTTAAGTAACAAGTAGCATGGGAAGAATGCATTCACATTATTTTTGAGCTTTATTTGGCCACATATAGAGTCAATCAAAAATTCCTAGAAGGATTTCCCCCATATGTCATGTATTAATTAATGGCACTATATAATGGCACTAAGATATACTACAACATCCACATTAGCAGCCAGATTAAAATCTGGAAAAATATTGGAAAAGACAAGATACTAAATCACATTTGGCCTCCACAACCACATACATAAAGTAAGCAGAGCAAAATCAAAAGCCCATCATCCAAATCATGAATCCTTTAATGAATAAACAATCCTATAGAGAATATGTCTGATAAAGGGAAAGTTTTCTGCAGCCCAGGTTACTACCATCATTTTGCATCAGTTATCTGCCACTTTGATATTCAAAGCTCAGCCACCTCTGGGAAAGCCAAAAAAATATGCAGTGAAACTGAATGTCATCTGCATCTTTACAAAACCAGAGTTCCAGAAGCCACAGCATTTCACCTACAACCAAGTACAGTGCTACAAAACTGATCCAAGAATATGTGAACACTAGTCAGGCTTTGCTTTGCACCCTTACAGCAGAAGACAAGGCCACCACTCCATTTCTTGGCTGACTGCATACAGCTAAGGGCAGAAATAAAAGCCAGAATTTGCTTCTAAAAGATACCCTTGGGCACAGCCCTAAGCAAAGGTTGGTGTTTAACCTTCCAGTGGGAGTCACAGGAGGTAATGTGTCCCAGAGCCACACCTCAGGGGCCAAACTTAAATACATTGTTTCCTCATTGCTTCAGGGGGGTAATAATTTACTACTCAATCACGAGCATTGCCCATCATGTTGCAGCATGTGTGATGCGAGGTTCAGACTGCTTCTCTTCCATGTTTTCTGTCTGTCTCCATGCTCTGAAAAAGTTGTGCATGTTGCCATGGAAGGTTGCCTGCACACAGGAAGGAATGGAAGTGTATAAGAGACAGTCTTTTTTTCTAACTACTTTTGTATGTGCCTAGTCCAGATAAGTCCCCAGAGCACTGAATCTCTGTGGAATTTATAAAGTGGAATTTATAAAGACATTCTCCACAAGACCTGGCATTTCCTCATGGTACTTACTCGTCTTTTCTATATAATTTAAATTTATTGCTTTTTTGTAATTCCTTATTTTACCTAGCTGTAAGCAAATGAATAGAAGGCAGTATTTACACCCTTGGAAAAGGGTGATCAAATAAGGCTTGGAGGGGAGAAAAACATACTTGTTTTTCTCCTTTTATTTGTTTCATATGAATAACCTAAAAACAATCATATGCTAGACTTTATTTTATTATATGTGAAATATATAGGAAGAAATAAATATTGAAAAATAAAAGAGAAAGCTTATAGAAGGTTGCATACTCCACTAGGACTTACAAAATAGTTGGAATCCTAAAAGTATTGATTTAACTAAGGTTTTTTCTAAATTTAGCCAGATACCTTAGCATCTAGGAATTTGCCTTAGCTTTTGTTTTGTTGGTTCCTTGCTTGGAACCTTGAAACTTGCTTGGAAACTTGAAACTCATCAGCCCATAAAAATTCTCCTGCCATGAAGAAAAACTTGCTTCTATTGTATCAAAAAGACAGTGCATGTACTTCAATTCTTTCTATTAAACCTGAAAAAAACCTTTCTCTCTTTTTTCCCCCATTTTTTTGTTTTTTGGTATTCTACTTGCATTATCATCTTTTAGGTAAAGGGTTAAACTAATTTGAAGAAGGGAAAACAAAACTATTTAATAAAGTTTTAGCACAAAAATGTCTTACAGATATACACAAATTTCCCTTTTCCATTAAGAAAAAGCTGACTTTAGGCTCCCTTTCTATCATGTTTTACTGATTGACAGGGTGAAACTAAGTTAAAGAACTGGCTTCTCTGACTTGTTCCTACTACAATAAGTTTTGATAGAACTCAGCACCTGCTAGTTTTAGAGTTTCTCATTCTCCTGAACAGCAATCTTTTACAGACTTACAGAATGTTTTCCTGGGCAAAATTTGGTCCAAATACCAAACTATCAAACTATCAAATTTCAAAACTATCATTGCTTCTAGTCTCTTATGATAGCCCACTAGGAGTACTGCCTTCAGCTCTGGGGCCCTCAGAAGAGAAGAGACATGAATATATGGGAGTGGGTCCAGAGGAGGACCATGAAGATGATCACAGGGACAGAACACCTCTCAACAATGAGAAGAAGCTGAGAATTTGAGTTGTTCAGCCTGTAGAAGAGAAGGCTTCGAGGAGATCTTGTGGCAGCCTTCCAGTGCCTAACTGGGACCTACAAGAAACCTGAAAGACTTTTTTTACAAGGGGATAATGATAGCTTGTGGGAACTGACAATGGTCAGATTTTAGGCTTCAGGTACTGGCTGAAAGACAAGCCAGCGACTCTCTCATTCTGGCCTGGGAAAATCTAAGGAGGAACCCAAACAATCCTTGGAAGGTGAAAAACAATTGACAGGTGGTGCTTTTCTAACTTGTTTACTTGCAAAAATGTTTACAAAGAGGTGTGGCCTGTAAATGACCAATCATATTCATTGTACTGAAGTACTGTATAAAAAGAGGGTTTTGAAGAATAAAGATCACTCTCCTTTTGCTGTGAGCTGAGAGCCCGTGTCGTTATATAGTACTGTCCTTAATACAATAGCGACAATAGCACATGGGGTGATGGCTTTGAACTGAAGGAAGGTAGACTTGGATTGGATATTAGGAAGAAATTCTTTGCTGTAAGGGGTGGTAAAGCACTGGAACAGGTTGTCCAGAGAAATTGCAAATACCTTGTGCCTGGAAATGTTCAAGGCACCTGTTTAGTGGAAGGTGTTCCTGTTCATAGCAGGGAGTTTGGAACTAGATTTTTCTCAAGGTCACTTCCAACCCAAATTATTCTATGATTCTTTTTAAAACCCAACTAGTTCCTGAAATTGTGGAATACTGATCTTGTCTCATCTAGGTGTGGCTCCCTTCAAGAGCTACTGTGTTCACTCGCTCTTACAATTATACAGAAGGATTTAGGCCTTCCTTCCTCTTTCTATTGATCCTTTTCATTCTCCTCCTTATCTTGTTTTATCTTTGGAAATTTGAAAAAGCTGATGAGATAAATAATGTAGAGGGGGCATGAAACCTCAAGTATGATATGGCAGGATGTGTTAAAGTTTTGACCTAACAATACATGGAAGAATATATGGTCTGATATTAAAATTTAATTTCCTTCTAAATCTGTAAAAGGAATAGAATTGACTGGTATGAATAAACCTGGGTTAGTTTAGTCACATATTTGTTCATATTTGTACCAGAACAAAATATACCTTAGACTGATTGAAACTGCTTTCTTACCTGTCATACAGACTTCCTGGCAACTGGATAACCAGAACAATTATACTACTGCAATAGCTATGGAAAGTTATATATATGTATAATAGTTATGAAAGTTATTTGTAACCAATAGGTGAAGACAGGCTTTATAATTAGGTAATTTAAAATCTTGATTTTATTTTTAAATTTTTCTGTAGACTGCTGACTTCCATTAACAACAATCGAGGAAGGACACCTTTTGTCACTTATTTTCAAGAGCATACCAACTTAGCTGAAGTAGGAAAACTTAGAAGCCTGGACATTGTTGGAGTAGGACCATTCTTAAGAAATGCACCTTTAATACATCCAGTTGTGAAACTTTTTAATTTCTCAAGTAAAACATGGAAATGTTGGGAAGGATGAAGTAGAAAGACCTTGCAAATATGGTGGTTTAGATTCTGGGAGTCTGAGTTCAGCAAGCGAGATAGAAATGAAAGCATGCTTTGAAATTTAAGGTGTAGGGTACAGGGCCATCAGCTTGTGAACAACGATGTGCTAAGCTGAGGGCCAGCTCCCTTGATTAAACAATCCCCTTCTGCTTGCCTTAGGTAATGGGACATTTCTATTGGGTGTAAGTAAATGTTGTTATCTTGTATTAGATTGGTTGGTCCAACACAGACTATTCAACTTAGAAAGATATTTAATGTACGGTATTCGGGACCTTGCTCTCTGCTCTCTGTTCCTGCTCTCCTGGCCTGCTTTAGCTGTGCCTAGCAGCTACAAGCAAGGCCCTCACAATAAGCCACGTACTACCCCTGCTACTTTGCTTATAGAGATACTTTGTCTCCGACTCTACCATCACGGAGATACCCCTTCATGGAAATATGACCTCTTTCTGAATGCAAAATGTACACAGTACGTTACTATTGTAATTCATGTGCAATATAGAATCGTAGAACAGTTTGGGTTGGAAGGGACCTTAAAGATCACCTTGTTCCAATGCCCTGCCGTGGGCAGAAGCACCTTTCACTAGACCAGATTGGTCAGAGCCTCATCCAACCTGATCTTGAACATTTCCAGAGATGAGGCAACCACAGCTTCTCTGGGCAACATATTCCAGTACCTCACCATCCTCACAGGAAATTATTTCTTTCTAATATGGGGAAAAACTCCCTCTCCAGCTTTCTTATAGCCCCCTTCACACAATGAAAGGCTGATTGAAGCTCTCTCTGGAGATTTTCCTTTTCAGGGCTGAACAATCCCATTTCTCTCAGCCTGTCATTTTAGGAGAGCTGCTCCAGCCCTCTGATCATCTTCATGGCCCTCATCTGGACTCACTAGCACTACTTTTATCATGCTCATACCAGTGTCCAGGAAAAAAGAACAAAATAGTCTTTATTTTGGTATCTAATGCATTCCAAGTATCAATCTAGATATCTAAAGTACAGTTGGATGAGTGGAATGTTCTTCCATTTTTTTTATCTTTCTACAAGCACCTAAAATCTTTCCCCTTGGTGCATAACAGGAAGTAGTATATCAAACTTTGCCTGATCTGATAGTACACAATGGACTGGTAACCTTGAAACCAAGATTATTCCACTGGGTAAATCATCATATCCTTATTCAACTTCCAGTAAGACAGAATTTTCTTTATTCATTTGCCATATTGACATGAGCAGATGTCAAACTCCAACTATTATTTTTCTGCTTTAAAGCTTCTCTCTTATAGAGGTGTATAAGGGAAAACATATTGTTAGGCTATAATCACTCTACAGTTTGGTGAGGTGGGTTTTTTGGGGGGGTGGAGGGGCGGGGAGAGCTTCACTTTAAGTACCTGAAGTATGTAAGTTTGGATAATAAAAATAATAATAATAATAATAATAAGTGAAATTCAACACTGAGTGTTATGAATTGACAGAATATAGTGCTTTGGGGAAGCACCTATAGCTACATTTACGCTATGAAGAATGACTTGGAGTAGAAGATGTTAAGCCAGAATGAGAAAAAGACTGAATAAAATTATAAATACCAGTTTGTATTTTATGCTGAATGTATGTATGAGGTTGCCTGCAACATTTAATGTGCTGTATTGCTGACAATTGACACACTACAGGGAAGCTTGATGTCTCCAAGAAGGACTATGCTTGAGAAGCAGTGGGATGGCAAATTAAAGTGGTGATAAAGGAAGTAAAGTCTTGCTGGCAAGAGATCTTTTTCTGATCTAAGATACTGAGAATCTGGGCTCACATAGAAAGTGAAATCAGACTAGGATGAGGTATATCTTAGTGTTTTAAAGATAAGATGACTTAAAAAAATTCTTTGCTAAACTTCTGTTTCTGAATTTCCAGACATGCTGTCCCTAAAGGGATTTACCTAGAAGTACTGGAATTTGACCTGTAATTCCACCAGTGGAAACAGCTGTGTTCCATATAGTCTTGCCTGGCTATCTGCCCTACAGGATACAAGCCCTCCCAGTACACAGTGGGAGTTGGTCAGGCTCAAACAGATCTGTCTAGCCCATTACAACATAAATTGTAACACGTCCCTCTATAACACCTGTCTGCTCTTCCTCACTTGCTTGTGATTTTTCTAAAGTAAGGCCAAATGTCCCAGAGTTCTTAGCTCATCTGTCACTGTCTGTCCAGATCTCTTACATGTAAGGGGATAATGTATTCTGTAAAACAAACCTTATTTAATAAGCTCATCATGAAAGAAAACTGATAAACGTGGCCAACAAGGGCTCAAATCCATTTGTATTTGTATAGAATAGTCCAAATATAGGAATTCACTAACTCATTACCTAATTAAGGAAGTTGCTAACTCAGATGTTCTTCTGAGTTAGAATTGTAACTTGTAACCCATGCACCTACGAACAAAGTAGTTACCAAGCTGATGGTGAGAATGCTCATCCTTCCTCCTTCCCCATGATGCATACACTCACTATATTCCACCAAAAAGCATGAAAACTTTGGGAGCCCATTTGCTACTGGATCCACCTCAAATTTTTGGGGCATAAATGAATGTATTTATACCTTCCAGTTTGGAAGTCTGGTCTATTTCCATCCATTTTTACTGGACTCTGAGGAAACTTACAGAAAACTGCTAATGCAAAGATTCTGCAGGAGATCATAAGCTGTGGATGATAGTGGCTGCACAATGACCTTTAGCCATTTCTGCCCAATCATACCCTGCCTACTTGTTACTCTCATTTTGAGCTAATGGCACTGGTCCCAGCATGGCCTTAGCATGACCTATGTGACAGCCAAAATTTGAGCAAGATTTGAGTGAATAGTCACGCTCTATTTAGGCATAATTTTCTGTTCATTATTCTGCTGTCGGTGGTAGGACTACTCAAAGAAAGGTCTACATATTTCTCTACTCAGACATGAAAATGATTTGTGAAAAAAATTTAAAAGTTCTGGAGATCATTTTCAGAAATGGAACTCCGGCAGACATTCTTCCTTTTTTCTGGCAAACCGTATTTACTCTCTAGAAACAGAGTTTAGCAATATGCAGCCTAGTGGCATTTAATTCATGCCTATTTTAATTTCCAGTTTGTATGGGGAGTGCAATACTTGCAATGTTATATATAGTAGATGTAGATGAAAATACAGGCTTTTAACCATAATAACTGAACAATTATGTGTAACTTTCCTTCAGCACTGTGTTCAAATTGGCCTGTTCTTAATAATGATTGTGTTATTATGCAAATTAGTTCTATAAATTCTCAAGCATGCAAAAATGAGAAATGCACAAGAAAGCATGCTCTGTCTTGTCTCTACAGAATAATCACTGTACTTGCAGTCTCGCTCTATAGCTAAATATGGGGTTTTATTTACCATTGATAGATGCTTACTATTATTAGATGTTTATCTATGGTTAGAAGTTTATTATTGTTAGCTGTTTATTATTGTTAGATACTTATTTGTTATTGAACACCTATTATTAATACATATTTAGAATAGAGACTCGACAAGGAAAAGGCCTTGTCAAACCTCTAAAGAGGGGAAATGATGCCTTAGGTTTTAGCTTTCATATTTTCAGATTCTGTGCTACCTAGGTATGTAGTTCTGAGCCTCATATTAAGTGCCAGTAAGCTCTCTCCACAGAGTAGGTAGACAAAACAAATCCTTTTCCTACAGATGACCAAGGACAACTTTCAAGCCCAAAAGCACAAACAATGGTGGGCTGAAGGGAGGAACAAGAAGCATGGAACCTCACAACCTGAAGCTGTAATTGGACAATTAAACCCCAATATGCAAATGGACCAAAACTTCTAAAAATGTAATATCTCATGACCAGTCAGCCATTTTATGGCCATTCTTAGTCCACCCTGGGTACAGCCTTGGTCAGATTCCTGTCCTGCTCAAGGTGGATCCTGGAGGCCTTTCAATAAATACATATTTTATTCTCTAGCTCTGTCCAGTCTGTGTTTCAGGTCAGCCTTCCAAGGCATCAATTATAGGGAGCCAAAATAATATTTTTTTTAGCACTCAAAAGGAGAGATTTCACTTCCTCTTCCCTCCATTTTCCTTCTTTAATCAAACACTCTATTCACCTTCTGTTAATGCTGGCATTTGTCTGCTTACATTGTGAACAGAGTTAAGCTAACATTCTAGTTAAACACACAAACATTTTTGCTCAGTTAGGGAACTGAGTCATCTTAGCATGTGATCAAAGAAGTAGTGCCAAAAGCCGGGAGGAGGCAACTACACAACTGAGAGCCCAGAGACAGAGATCTCAGCTGCAAGGTGACACCAATTTGGACACACACACAAACACACAGTCTCCATGAAAACTTACTATTACTGAACATCTTATTGTAGGCAAAGTCATTACTGGAGCAAGGCATTGTGTTGCGGTTGATTTTACTATCATACATCATGGCTACATAGCTTTTACATTAAAAAATCTTGTCTACATTTGGATAGAATTTGTTTATTTTTCTTTCCAACAAGTGCCAACAGCTAACAGCATGCAAATCGATTCTTGCCAGTTTATTTTGTAATACACTTCATGTAATCTAGCATTGTATTGGTAATTTTTTCCTAAAAAATGGGAAAAAAATTTGCAGTCATTTGTGCTGATTATAAAGTGCTTAGGTGGGGAAAAGCAGAGGGAAAGAGTTTTTATTGTTAATAGGAGACACTATCAAAAGAAATATTCAACACAGAGAAGCAGAGTTACACAAAAACAACCAACGCATCCATCAGCTCCCTTGGCTTATTAAATAAATGCACATAAAAGACAACACTTAATAAGATACTCAATAAGTGTGTCTCCTGAAATATTGATAACAAAATTTTCCAAAAGAAGATAATGGGCTAAAACTCTTCTTTTACATTCCCATAGGTGACTTCTTAAAGCTCAGTCCTCTCTAGGGGTCAAGGTCAATCCTTTATATCTTTTAAGTGCTATATATGTCAGAGTATAGCACAATGACAGTACTATTTTCAGGGCAAAGAGCAGAGAACAGACCTGTGCTGAGCACTGAGAAGATAGCAGGTTGCAACCTTAATAAAAATAAGGTAGGCTCTGCCCTTCCAGGATTGTGATAGCTGATTCCATACTGTTTCTGGGGAAGAAGAATAATTACTCATTTACCAGAACTGACATGAAGAAACATGTTCCTTAAGAGATGCATTCCAGGAAATATTTGGAGTCTGAAATTACAAGTAGATTTGGATTAGTTAAGGAAGTTTTACACTTTTATCCCATATCCTTCTAAAACATATGATCAAAAAACCAAGACGATACAATATATAAGCATTGAGGTATAGAATACCTCTCTGCAGCACAGGGAACAGAGTTTCCAAGATATATATTCTAACTGAAAACTAATTAGCCAAGAGGTCAGCATTGTGGCTACTTCAGTGTAAAGCTCTGTTGCTGTGCAATTATTCTAACTGTGAAGCTGGGTATGTTACTGAGATTGGAGTCTGAGCTGATGTCAGTTAAGGCTCGTATATTTGTATGGTACTGAGCTGCCCTCTGTAGACACACCAGCTTACTCAGAACTAGCTCCAGCTTTACATGTAAAGCTGCCCTCTGTGATGGAGACATATGCCAAGTTTCAGGTTTTGGACAGAAGGGTCTGCTTTATGATCCAAGTAAGGTGCATTGTACTGCTCCGTTACCTGGGGGAGTCTGTTGCCCATGTAACGAGCCATTTATTAAGCACACTATGGAAAGCACCATGTTGCAAGTCCATCTCTGCTTGCTGTTTGAAGCAGTATAATCCAAGCACTTGAAAGAGTCCTAAAGGAGTCAGGAACTCGCTAGACGTGAGAGAAGTCATGTTGCACGTATTTACTGGTAATTACTCAGTCAGCATTAACTTACTCATAATTGAGATAAAGCAGATAAGTGGATGGGCACAGCATTTCAAAGGAGTTCTAATAGTCCACTAGCTTGGCACATTACTTGGTTTTGGTAAAATACGTGAACCATCAGCCCAGTGGAAATATGAGAGATATAGACTATAATCAAGAAACTGATAAACGGAGATGCAAAAGGAGAAAGGTTATTTTAAAGCAGCCACCCTACCACTAAAGCTGACAGAACTGTTGAGTAAAATCTGAAAAAGGGGGCCCACTGTTCATTGGAAAAAAAAAAAAACCAACACACAAAAAACCCCACAAAACAAAACAAAACAACAAAAAAAAACCACCTTGGAAGCTTTGATATAATATCTTGCAAATGATATTTCACTGTGTCCAACTGAAGAAAAATCTTAGTAATTTCTGTTCCACAAAACTATAATTTACAGAATACAAAACTCACAACAAGTTGAAAACAGAAATACTGTTATTGTTTTTACTGCATATTAAACATGCCGTGTAATAGCAGGAATTCACACTAAGAACATTCAAAGATGGATGCACAGTACAGGCAGCTAACACCAACACCTATTTTGTTTCTTTTCAGAAGGCATTATCCTGTGAAGTCCCATAGCATGCATTTTCAGGTCTATGGAATTCCAGTCCATCAATATCATCTTATTCAGATGTGCAAAGTGATTTGTAGGGCTTTAACCACCTGATAACAGAATATTTCCATGGGAAATCACCAAGTTAATACAGGTTTACATCTCCTCACTACTATTTAGCATTGTTGCAAACTTTATGATGAAGAATTAAAGATAATAGAAACACGAGGAAAACCACACCAGACCCAGATTTTAGGTCTGTCAAGCACACTTAGGAGATGCTACACAAAAGGAAGAATAATGTGTCAGAAATAACAGACCAGATTCAAAACCAGTTAAGATATACTCAAACCCCCATAATATCATATCTAAAAGGAAATGCATTAACAAAAGAAAAATTGCTTGCCAGGCACTAACACACAAGCAAAGACATAACTCAGGTGGCACATCAGGTTTCAAAATCCCAGTAGCAGCATTGACTAAGTTATTGTTTTATGCAGGAGAAATAATGTATATTATGTTAAATGTATTTTAAATACCATCTCCCAGAATGATGCTTTTATCTCATAACTAAACTGAAATATAAGTAAAAGACATGGGTCATCTTTAAGCATTTGCTGGCCTGTTTGTTTTTTTTTTTTTTACTTTTCAAGGAAATACATGAGTTACTAATAATTTAGAAAGTTTTAAGATTACTTTCCATTTTCCTAATGAATTGCTCAATACTGCTCACCAACACAAGAATGAACAAGAATTTGAAGTTGTATTTAATGATCTAGGTTGCAGCACTATACATACAATTACTGGCAATAAATTTTTTTTTAAGTTTGAGCAATAAATGATTTTTTAGACTTGAACAAATTATTTCCTGTAAAGTTGTATCTGTGCTTGTAAATGTTCTTGTGTAAAAGACAAGCTCTTCTGAATAGAAGTATTTTCCCATTCATCATCTATACACATCATATCTCTTAGCCAAATTCACATTACAACTGAATTTTAAAAAGTGATCAATAAAGAATCTAAGTGTCGGAGGGATATGTTTCTGTCTCTGCCTATGCCTATATTTCATTTAACATAAATGCCTAGGATAAAAAATGTCTATGATTGCCATGATGAGGATTCTTAGACCCTGGGTTTTAACAAAAAGAGAAACTGAACAATACTCTTACTTAGATTGTATATGGAGTTTGTTAATATGCTGTGGAAAGAGGTCTAAATCATTATAATTTGCATATCAAGCCACAATGACGTAAAGAGGATTGCCTAAATTCACTGGCTACCTCAAAAATGAAGCTGAGAACAGACCAGGCCAGCTCCCTGGCCCAGTCATTGCTTATGAAACTACAGACTTAGGACTGCAGGTCCTAAGGAGGGATGGTTGCAATCAGGATTTGTCTGTGGTCTTAAGCAATGCAGAAGCATGTCCTTGTCATTCAATTTAATGCAGGACATGTGAAAGGAAACCTTGTCACCAAATGCAAGTTAAACAGCATCCTTCTGGCATTACTATGCACCTTAGGAGAGCAAGCCAAGGTATTTTAGTAAAGTTATATCAGCTGAAAAACTGTGTTAAGAACAGGAAATTGTTTTTTACTTTTTCTTTTAAAATGCAATGCTACAGCCAGCTTTCAGAACTGGATGAATCCTTTGAAGTCTGACCTTAAGTGTGGAAGCAGAGGTGCCCTGTCACAGTACACACAACAGGGAAAAGCTAAACTATCTAAGTGACCTAGTGACAGCAGAGCTGTGGGACCTCTAACAATTCCAAGAGATAAAAAGAATTTAAAAAAAGCTACCATTGTTCTTGGTTTGCATGATGTAAACACAAAAACCCCATCTGTAAACACAGAGAAAGGATTTCCCACAAGTTAGGTGGGGTATTCAAAGGTTGTATCTGAAACAAATTGAGCCAAAAACGCAATAATTCTTAGGATATTTAGACTCCTATACAAGGGATTGTGCCTGTGTCTGTATGTGCACATGTAAGTAAAATCCTAAGTGCTACCTCTTAACTGTTGCAGAGGTAATAACAATGTTTACACAACAATAGTTTCCTGTTACTAATATTTATGTATTTTCTTTTTGGAAGTTAAACTCTGGAGCAGGTACAATCTTGGTTTTACTGTCTGAATCACTGAATGTGCTGTCAATTGTCTTATTAGACATCAGTAAATTATATCTCTGATACTAGAATGTAAGAACATATTCATGTTGATATTTTAATTAACATATACTGTGGTCTCAAGAGAGCACCTGGTAACAATTCGTACAGCTGGCAATGAAACCCTCAGATCAGCAAAGCTGGTCTGTGCAGACTTGGCAATGATTAAATGCAGTTTGTGTGGAAGTTTAAAAATGCATTATTTTTCAAGCTAGCTAAACACATATTAAATGGAACTCTGAATTGTATACTTTAGGAGGGCTTTTAGTAAATGGGAACAAGAATTTCCTCAAATATGTGATTTTGTAAGATGATGGCATAGTAGGGCATAGTTGCTTTATTTAGCAAAGATGGCTTACAAGTTCCCCCTTTCCCAAATCTCATGCCTTCTGGCTGCAGAAGGGCAACAAATTTCCAGCACTATGATTCATTGAATCCCCTTGTGGGTGAAATGTTTCCATTAGGATCCCAAATTTCTACTAGGAGAGATGTCTAGACTGCTGGATCTCTTCTGCTCAGAGTACCCAAATCAAGAAGTACCGATTCAAAACTAAACATCTGACACAGAGAAATGCTCATAAGGCTTTGCCTCTTGTTGAAGGATGGAAAAATAAAGGCCAAAATCACAAGTTCTCATGAAAAACTCCAATACCAGGCTTGTTCAACATTTCTGTAATTATGATCTTGCTAAAAAAATATTTTGCTAAACAAAACTAATAATCATATATTTCATTCACATAGAGATGGAGAGAGACTGTCTTTAATGTAGTTCCAATCAGCATTGCACCATCATGAACATGTGAGTCTTAAAATTAAAGAAAAGCCCTAATTTATTGCTCAAGCAGAAGCTCTTTGGCTGCTTTGTAATTTCACAAACTAAGTGAATTACTCAACTAGGTGAGTTGAACACTGGTTCAACTTTTTTTTTTCTTTATTCCTTTTAAGTAAAATAACCTTTTGCTCTATTGGTGAAGAAACAAAAGCAGGAATTTTCCTTAACTTCTGAAAGAATATGAGTTAGTCATATGTCTACATACCTGACAAATCTATTTTTTCAGGAGTCAGCATTTGCCTGAAACTCATCTCAGTAGTTTCTTTGCTGACAAAATGCCATACCCTCATATTACCTGATTAGTGAAATATATATTTTAACTGAGGTAAATACTCCTTTTTCCCACTTGTTTCATCAGGTCTGCAACTGCTGTCAGCTGAGCTCTTATCACGTGTCTAACCCCTGCTGAATCTGCATTCAAACTGAATGGCATCGTCTTGAGAGACAATGCTCATCTCTGAACTATCCCAAGTGAATTCTCTGTGGTCAAGAAAAAAATGGGATTAGATAAGGCTCCAGATCTATTTGCAAGGATTGCAGGAACAAAACAGTTGGTCTGCCTTAGGAATTAACCGTTTCCTGGCCCAACCTTAAGAACCTCCAGAGTTCATGACAACAAAGGAGGAACAATACCATCTTAATTACTCTTCACACTTGTTCCAATGTGGCTGACTGCGTTTTTAAAGAACTATGTGACAGCAAATAGCACAATTAACACATTTATAGTGTTCAATACTTCCACGAACTGAGACATGCTACAGCAGGGAGCAGCAGACTATACTGAGGATCTAGATTAATCACAGGACCTTGTCTGCCTCACAATCGCTCACAGATCACAATTATTTGCTAGTTATGCCCCATAGCACTATGGTATGTTCATGCCCTTTCCTCATCTTAAAATATATTAGTGAAAAAGTGAAATAACACTGTAAAGTGTTTTTTGCTGCTACAGCTGCTCATTATGTTTCCACAGCTTGGTGATAGGTGGATACACAGCATGACAGAAATAACTTAGAATCATAGAATCACAGATTATGCTGAGTTGCAAGGTGTGAAAAATGTGAAATGGTTAATTCACGTTCCTACAGTAAACAGGAAAACTGTAAAACTGTATAAATCTGTATTAGGTAAAAGTCTATATTTTGGGGGACTTTGCAGCAGATGGTGAAACTAACAACCCTGAAAAAGCAGGCACCTCCATTCAAAAAGGAACAAAGGACTTTCCGGAAAAGCCTGCAGCCTTCTCAAGTACCTGGAGGAGACCTATTGAGATAAGGTGGTACAGCAACTCACACCTTGGTTGCCACTTTCACAGATCATCAAGCAACATCATCCATATCTCGATCATTCATCAACCATAAGGATCTATAGAAATTGGACACTAACATTTGAACTGAGAAAGGAACTCTTTTCTGCCTGGTCAGGGAAACTCCTGAATTTGTATAGCTAGTCGGGAAACAATGGGGAATATGGGGAAATATTGCCGAGGGCAGAATAAAGTGTATAAAAACCAAGCCCTGAAACGGGCAAATTTGTGAACTGTTGGGGCAGATAGCAGACTGCCAGACCCTGTATCTCACGGTTCACCCTTAGCATTTTCCCGGGAAAGCTCTGTCAAGTTTCTCTGCTGTTGGGGGGTTTTCGAAATTCTGTGATTTGATCTTTATTAATAAACTAAATTATTATTTTAATTGGAATATCGTATTGGCATTTATAACAAAGGGAACCATCAGGGTCATCGAGTCCAACTTCTAGCCCATGTTGAAGACAGAGGAAGAATGCATTAACCACTTCTGTTTGACCTTGTTTGTGAGATGACCATCCTTATCCTGCAATGGGCTGCAACTGTCTTTTGCTATTAACATATTTGAGAAAACCTCCTTTTTTTTGCCCCACCACAGTTCTTGCCAGCTTCATCTGTAACTGAACCTTGGCAGCACAAATTTTCTCCCTACATTGGCAAGTAACATCCTTGTATCCTTCCCAGGTCACCTGACCTTGCTTCCACTGAACATAACCTTGCTTTTCCATCTTACTTCCAAAAGAAGATTCCTGTTCAGCCAAGCTGTCCTTCTGCCTTGTCTGCTTGACTTGTTACATTTAGGAATAAATCATCTTTTTATAGCATAAAACTACTCAGAGCCACCATAAAATTATATTCTTTTTTGAGGGCAAAGAAAAAGAACCAGAATGAATTTTTCAAATTACTGTAATGAAACACTTCTATGGCTTTTTTGCACTTACACCATTTCTGCACTGAGACAGAATTTTTAGTTCTGATTCAAACTATGTAAAGTTTATGACACAGCCAGTCTTTGGAAAACAAGAAATGCTGTCTTCCTTGGAGTAGTATGTTTGTTCACATACTCCACAGTGAGTGTAAAGCTCCCAGTAAAACAAGCTCAGATGGGATCAGAATAAAAAGCATGAATGAAAAAGATAGGGAGCATTCATACAAACAGCTCTGTAAACAGATTTTAGAGGCTTTGAATAGCAACAGGAGCTAGCTGGCCACTAGGAGCCAACTGCTCCTGCTTGGGAGTAGCAACCGACTTCCTTATCTCAGTAGCTAAGTGATTTACACATAAAGCTTGTATTTATAAACCTAGAGAAAGGTATTATCTCCAGAACAACAGTGCACTCCAACAAAGTTTACGTGTATTCTAAATATTCCTTCCAGGAAATCAAGAAGTGTGTGCACAAGATAAACACTTACCTAGAGTGGGAAAGGTTAGTCTGTTGTGGCAGCAGATAACTTCTTGATGTCTGCCAAAGCTTAAGTACTCTGTGTTTCAGGAACTTGGCATTACCAGTGTAAGGAAGGTCAGACAGCCAACTGTGTAGAATGTGTGTGAAAGAACTAGTCTAGAAGCCAATGACCTGTCATATTTTTAGTCCAACAACAACTTCAAAGATACAGTGATCACTAGAAATATGTCATTGACACTGAAATATCCATCCAGACTGGCAAGGTGGACAGGACCTAGAACTGATTGAATTGTCGTGGAGCAGGGTCACAGCAAATCATTTTGATATCTTGGGCAACTTGCCAGGTCTTGCCTAGGAGAACTTTTGCTTTCTACAGGCCTGTTTTGAGCAGGTGCAAGGAGAATTCAAGGCAAGTCCAGCACAATTTTTATACCTCTTCTCTATCTCTCCACTCAGAGAAGCCAATCTTCAGCACTGTATAGTAAGAGCAAACAAATTCACATTTGCTGGGGATGTGGAAGATACCTATGAGAGTGGGACAGCTGGTCACTGTTCAGGAGCCAACTGGTCCAAAGTCAGACTTTGCCTTTACAATTGCAGTGTCCACATGGAAATTACCTATTATAGGATGCTGCTCACCAGTGACCCATCTTGTCTCTGTCCTGCTTATCACAGCAGATGGAGCAGGACTCTGTGTGATGTCTGTGACCATTGTGCAGGAGTTAACTCATTTTTTGTTGTCTGACTTGGTTTGTAAAAAGCTTGTTGTGCACATTTCCACTGCCCAGTGGGACTAATTCATCCAACCTTGCAGCTCCTCCATCATTAGCAAAGTTTACCTCCTATTGGTCTTATTATCCTCTTGGTTCTATTACCCTATTTCTTTTTCATAGTGAATTCAGGCTGTCAGGAGGAAATTACGATGTACACAGATAGTTGTTGCCAACATATACAAAGTGGAAGGTAACTTGTGAATCAGGATGACCTGTGAAGGAAGGCAGTGCCTTCAGGCTCAGTCAAAACCAAATCATTTTACAGAGCTGACATTCTCTAAATCAGTCCTACCTAATTTGGTAGAGTTCCATGTAAGAGCTATGTAACATAAAGATTTGCTTTTCAGAGTGAACAGTGATCTCTGCTTTTGGTTTCCATGGCTTGCTTTCTGGAGTTGATGAAAACACAAGTCATGTTAGTTCTTTGTGCTGCCAATCAGCAGAGAAGCTGCTGCAGACCCTCTCTTGCCTTATCCATTACTGGCTTTTACGCTGCACCTTTGGTGTCTTTCATGTCCATAGAAGGAGAACTAAAGCTGTTACTGCCTAATTTACTAAGTTTCTGTGATAGATCTATGTAACATAAAGATTTGCTTTACAGAGTGAACAGTGATCTCTGCTTTTGGTTTCTATAGTTTGCTTTCTGGAGTTGATCAAAACACAAGTCTTGTTAGTTGCTTGTGTTGCCAACCAGCAGAGAAGCTGCTGCAGACACTTTCATGCCTTATGCTTTCTTTGCTTACACTCTGTACCAGTTAGTGTTTCCCATGTCTATAGAGCAAGACCAAAGCTGTTACTGCCTAATTTGGTAGAGTTCCATGTAAGAGCTATGTAACATAAAGATTTGCTTTACAGAATGAACAGTGATCTCTGCTTTTGGTTTCTATAGTTTGCTTTCTGGAGTTGATCAAAACACAAGTCTTGTTAGTTGCTTGTGTTGCCAACCAGCAGAGAAGCTGCTGCAGACACTTTCATGCCTTATCCTTTACTTGCTTACACTCTGTACCAGTTAGTGTTTCCCATGTCTATAGAGCAAGACCAAAGCTGGTATTGCCTAATTTGGTAGAGTTCCATGTAAGAGCTATGTAACATAAAGATTTGCTTTTCAGAGTGAACAGTGATCTCTGCTTTTGGTTTCCATGGCTTGCTTTCTGGAGTTGATGAAAACACAAGTCATGTTAGTTGTTTGTGCTGCCAACCAGCAGAGAAGCTGCTGCAGACCCTCTCTTGCCTTATCCATTACTGGCTTTTACGCTGCACCGGTTGGTGTCTTTCATGTCCATAGGAGGAGAACTAAAGCTGTTACTGCCTAATTAACTAAGTTTCTGTGATAGAGCTATGTAACATAAAGATTTGTTCTACAGAGTGAACAGTGATCTCTGCTTTTGGTTTCCATGGCTTGCTTTCTGGAGTTGATGAAAACACAAGTCATGTTAGTTCTTTGTGCTGCCAACCAGCAGAGAAGCTGCTGCAGACCCTCTCTTGCCTTATCCATTACTGGCTTTTACGCTGCACCTGTTGGTGTTTTTCATGTCCATAGGAGGAGAACTAAAGCTGTTACTGCCTAATTTACTAAGTTTCTGTGATAGAGCTATGTAACATAAAGATTTGATTTACAGAGTGAACAGTGATCTCTGCTTTTGGTTTCTATAGTTTGCTTTCTGGAGTTGATCAAAACACAAGTCTTGTTAGATACTTGTGTTGCCAACCACCAGAGAAGCTGCTGCAGACACTTTCATGCCTTATGCTTTACTTGCTTACACTCTGTACCAGTTAGTGTTTCCCATGTCTATAGAGCAAGACCAAAGCTGGTATTGCCTAATTTGGTAGAGTTCCATGTAAGAGCTATGTAACATAAAGATTTGCTTTTCAGAATGAACAGTGATCTCTGCTTTTGGTTTCCAGGGCTTGCTTTCTGGAGTTGATCAAAACACAAGTCTTGTTAGTTGCTTGTGTTGCCAACCAGCAGAGAAGCTGCTGCAGACACTTTCATGCCTTATGCTTTACTTGCTTACACTATGTACCAGTTAGTGTTTCCCATGTCTATAGAGCAAGACCAAAGCTGGTATTGCCTAATTTGGTAGAGTTCCATGTAAGAGCTATGTAACATAAAGATTTGCTTTTCAGAGTGAACAGTGATCTCTGCTTTTGGTTTCCATGGCTTGCTTTCTGGAGTTGATGAAAACACAAGTCATGTTAGTTGCTTGTGCTGCCAACCAGCAGAGAAGCTGCTGCAGACACTCCATTGCTTTATCCATTACTGGCTTTTACGCTGCACCGGTTGGTGTCTTTCATGTCCATAGAAGGAGAACTAAAGCTGTTACTGCCTAATTTACTAAGTTTCTGTGATAGAGCTATGTAACATAAAGATTTGTTTTACAGAGTGAACTGTGATCTCTGCTTTTGGTTTCTATAGTTTGCTTTCTGGAGTTGATCAAAACACAAGTCTTGTTAGTT
Organism: Prinia subflava; assembly: GCF_021018805.1. NCBI lineage: Eukaryota > Metazoa > Chordata > Aves > Passeriformes > Cisticolidae > Prinia > Prinia subflava. The sequence goes on from NC_086247.1 coordinate 97,805,499, forward strand.
GCTTGTGTTGCCAACCAGCAGAGAAGCTGCTGCAGACACTTTCATGCCTTATGCTTTACTTGCTTACACTCTGTACCAGTTAGTGTTTCCCATGTCTATAGAGCAAGACCAAAGCTGGTATTGCCTAATTTGGTAGAGTTCCATGTAAGAGCTATGTAACATAAAGATTTGCTTTACAGAATGAACAGTGATCTCTGCTTTTGGTTTCTATGGTTTGCTTTCTGGAGTTGATGAAAACACAAGTCTTGTTAGTTGCTTGTGTTGCCAACCAGCAGAGAAGCTGCTGCAGACACTTTCATGCCTTATGCTTTACTTGCTTACACTCTGTACCAGTTAGTGTTTCCCATGTCTATAGAGCAAGACCAAAGCTGGTATTGCCTAATTTGGTAGAGTTCCATGTAAGAGCTATGTAACATAAAGATTTGCTTTTCAGAGTGAACAGTGATCTCTGCTTTTGGTTTCCATGGCTTGCTTTCTGGAGTTGATGAAAACACAAGTCATGTTAGTTGTTTGTGCTGCCAACCAGCAGAGAAGCTGCTGCAGACCCTCTCTTGCCTTATCCATTACTGGCTTTTACGCTGCACCGGTTGGTGTCTTTCATGTCCATAGGAGGAGAACTAAAGCTGTTACTGCCTAATTAACTAAGTTTCTGTGATAGAGCTATGTAACATAAAGATTTGTTCTACAGAGTGAACAGTGATCTCTGCTTTTGGTTTCCATGGCTTGCTTTCTGGAGTTGATGAAAACACAAGTCATGTTAGTTCTTTGTGCTGCCAACCAGCAGAGAAGCTGCTGCAGACCCTCTCTTGCCTTATCCATTACTGGCTTTTACGCTGCACCTGTTGGTGTTTTTCATGTCCATAGGAGGAGAACTAAAGCTGTTACTGCCTAATTTACTAAGTTTCTGTGATAGAGCTATGTAACATAAAGATTTGCTTTACAGAGTGAACAGTGATCTCTGCTTTTGGTTTCTATAGTTTGCTTTCTGGAGTTGATCAAAACACAAGTCTTGTTAGATACTTGTGTTGCCAACCACCAGAGAAGCTGCTGCAGACACTTTCATGCCTTATGCTTTCCTTGCTTACACTCTGTACCAGTTAGTGTTTCCCATGTCTATAGAGCAAGACCAAAGCTGGTATTGCCTAATTTGATAGAGTTCCATGTAAGAGCTATGTAACATAAAGATTTGCTTTACAGAATGAACAGTGATCTCTGCTTTTGTTTTCCAGGGCTTGCTTTCTGGAGTTGATCAAAACACAAGTCATGTTAGTTGCTTGTGCTGCCAACCAGCAGAGAAGCTGCTGCAGACACTCCATTGCTTTATCCATTACTGGCTTTTACGCTGCACCGGTTGGTGTCTTTCATGTCCATAGAAGGAGAACTAAAGCTGTTACTGCCTAATTTACTAAGTTTCTGTGATAGAGCTATGTAACATAAAGATTTGTTTTACAGAGTGAACTGTGATCTCTGCTTTTGGTTTCTATAGTTTGCTTTCTGGAGTTGATCAAAACAAAAGTCTTGTTAGTTGCTTGTGTTGCCAACCACCAGAGAAGCTGCTGCAGACACTTTCATGCCTTATGCTTTACTTGCTTACACTCTGTACCAGTTAGTGTTTCCCATGTCTATAGAGCAAGACCAAAGCTGGTATTGCCTAATTTGGTAGAGTTCCATGTAAGAGCTATGTAACATAAAGATTTGCTTTACAGAATGAACAGTGATCTCTGCTTTTGGTTTCCAGGGCTTGCTTTCTGGAGTTGATCAAAACACAAGTCTTGTTAGTTGCTTGTGTTGCCAACCAGCAGAGAAGCTGCTGCAGACACTTTCATGCCTTATGCTTTACTTGCTTACACTCTGTACCAGTTAGTGTTTCCCATGTCTATAGAGCAAGACCAAAGCTGGTATTGCCTAATTTGGTAGAGTTCCATGTAAGAGCTATGTAACATAAAGATTTGCTTTACAGAATGAACAGTGATCTCTGCTTTTGGTTTCTATAGTTTGCTTTCTGGAGTTGATCAAAACACAAGTCTTGTTAGTTGCTTGTGTTGCCAACCACCAGAGAAGCTGCTGCAGACACTTTCATGCCTTATGCTTTACTTGCTTACACTCTGTACCAGTTAGTGTTTCCCATGTCTATAGAGCAAGACCAAAGCTGGTATTGCCTAATTTGGTAGAGTTCCATGTAAGAGCTATGTAACATAAAGATTTGCTTTACAGAGTGAACAGTGATCTCTGCTTTTGGTTTCTATAGTTTGCTTTCTGGAGTTGATCAAAACACAAGTCTTGTTAGTTGCTTGTGTTGCCAACCAGCAGAGAAGCTGCTGCAGACACTTTCATGCCTTATGCTTTCTTTGCTTACACTCTGTACCAGTTAGTGTTTCCCATGTCTATAGAGCAAGACCAAAGCTGGTATTGCCTAATTTGGTAGAGTTCCATGTAAGAGCTATGTAACATAAAGATTTGCTTTTCAGAGTGAACAGTGATCTCTGCTTTTGGTTTCCATGGCTTGCTTTCTGGAGTTGATGAAAACACAAGTCATGATAGTTGTTTGTGCTGCCAACCAGCAGAGAAGCTGCTGCAGACCCTCTCTTGCCTTATCCATTACTGGCTTTTACGCTGCACCGGTTGGTGTCTTTCATGTCCATAGAAGGAGAACTAAAGCTGTTACTGCCTAATTTACTAAGTTTCTGTGATAGAGCTATGTAACATAAAGATTTGCTTTACAGAGTGAACTGTGACCTCTGCTTTTGGTTTCTATAGTTTGCTTTCTGGAGTTGATCAAAACACAAGTCTTGTTAGTTGCTTGTGTTGGCAACCACCAGAGAAGCTGCTGCAGACACTTTCATGCCTTATGCTTTCTTTGCTTACACTCTGTACCAGTTAGTGTTTCCCATGTCTATAGAGCAAGACCAAAGCTGGTATTGCCTAATTTGGTAGAGTTCCATGTAAGAGCTATGTAACATAAAGATTTGCTTTACAGAATGAACAGTGATCTCTGCTTTTGGTTTCCAGGGCTTGCTTTCTGGAGTTGATCAAAACACAAGTCTTGTTAGTTGCTTGTGTTGCCAACCACCAGAGAAGCTGCTGCAGACACTTTCATGCCTTATGCTTTACTTGCTTACACTCTGTACCAGTTAGTGTTTCCCATGTCTATAGAGCAAGACCAAAGCTGGTATTGCCTAATTTGGTAGAGTTCCATGTAAGAGCTATGTAACATAAAGATTTGCTTTTCAGAGTGAACAGTGATCTCTGCTTTTGGTTTCCATGGCTTGCTTTCTGGAGTTGATGAAAACACAAGTCATGTTAGTTGCTTGTGCTGCCAACCAGCAGAGAAGCTGCTGCAGACACTTTCATGCCTTATGCTTTACTTGCTTACACTATGTACCAGTTAGTGTTTCCCATGTCTATAGAGCAAGACCAAAGCTGGTATTGCCTAATTTGATAGAGTACCATGTAAGAGCTATGTAACATAAAGATTTGCTTTTCAGAGTGAACAGTGATCTCTGCTTTTGGTTTCCATGGCTTGCTTTCTGGAGTTGATGAAAACACAATTCATGTTAGTTGTTTGTGATGCCAACCAGCAGAGAAGCTGCTGCAGACCCTCTCTTGCCTTATCCATTACTTGCTTTTACGCTGCACCTTTGGTATCTTTCATGTCCATAGAAGGAGAACTAAAGCTGTTACTGCCTAATTTACTAAGTTTCTGTGATAGAGCTATGTAACATAAAGATTTGCTTTACAGAGTGAACAGTGATCTCTGCTTTTGGTTTCTATGGTTTGCTTTCTGGAGTTGATCAAAACACAAGTCTTGTCTGTTGTTTGTGTTCCCAAGAAATAGAGAAGCTGCTGAAGGCGCTTTCCTGCCTTTTGCAGTACCGGTTTACACTTTGCACATGTATGTGTTTTGCTTGTCACCAGACCACGAATAAAGGTGGGTACTTCCTAATTTGCTTGATTTCCATGAAAGAGCCATGTAACAGAAACCTTTCCTTTGACACTCCACCGGTTGATGTTTCTCATGTCTATAGAGCAAGACCAAAGCTGTTACTGCTTAATTTGCTAAGTTTCCATGAAAGAGCACTGTAACATAAAGCTTTGCTTTTCCGAGTGAACAGTGGTTTCTGCTTTTGGTTTCCATGGCTTGCTTTCTGGAGTTGATGAAAACACAAGTCATGTTAGTTGTTTGTGCTGCCAACCAGCAGAGAAGCTGCTGCAGACCCTCTCTTGCTTTATCCATTACTGGCTTTTACGCTGCACCGGTTGGTGTCTTTCATGTCCATAGAAGGAGAACTAAAGCTGTTACTGCCTAATTTACTAAGTTTCTGTGATAGAGCTATGTAACATACAGATTTGCTTTACAGAATGAACAGTGATCTCTGCTTTTGGTTTCTATAGTTTGCTTTCTGGAGTTGATCAAAACACAAGTCTTGTCTGTTGCTTGTGTTGCCAACCAGCAGAGAAGCTGCTGCAGACACTTTCATGCCTTATCCTTTACTTGCTTACACTCTGTACCAGTTAGTGTTTCCCATGTCTATAGAGCAAGACCAAAGCTGGTATTGCCTAATTTGGTAGAGTTCCATGTAAGAGCTATGTAACATAAAGATTTGCTTTTCGAAGTGAACAGTCATCTCTGCTTTTGGTTTCCATGGCTTGCTTTCTGGAGTTGATGAAAACACAAGTCATGTTAGTTGTTTGTGCTGCCAACCAGCAGAGAAGCTGCTGCAGACCCTCTCTTGCCTTATCCATTACTGGCTTTTACGCTGCACCGGTTGGTGTTTTCATGTCCATAGGAGGAGAACTAAAGCTGTTACTGCCTAATTTACTAAGTTTCTGTGATAGAGCTATGTAACATAAAGATTTGTTTTACAGAGTGAACAGTGATCTCTGCTTTTTGTTTCCATGGCTTGCTTTCTGGAGTTGATGAAAACACAAGTCATGTTAGTTCTTTGTGCTGCCAACCAGCAGAGAAGCTGCTGCAGACCCTCTCTTGCCTTATCCATTACTGGCTTTTACGCTGCACCTGTTGGTGTTTTTCATGTCCATAGGAGGAGAACTAAAGCTGTTACTGCCTAATTTACTAAGTTTCTGTGATAGAGCTATGTAACATAAAGATTTGCTTTACAGAGTGAACTGTGATCTCTGCTTTTGGTTTCTATGGTTTGCTTTCTGGAGTTGATCAAAACACAAGTCTTGTTAGTTGCTTGTGTTGCCAACCACCAGAGAAGCTGCTGCAGACACTTTCATGCCTTATGCTTTACTTGCTTACACTCTGTACCAGTTAGTGTTTCCCATGTCTATAGAGCAAGACCAAAGCTGGTATTGCCTAATTTGGTAGAGTTCCATGTAAGAGCTATGTAACATAAAGATTTGCTTTACAGAATGAACAGTGATCTCTGCTTTTGGTTTCTATAGTTTGCTTTGTGGAGTTGATCAAAACACAAGTCTTGTTAGTTGCTTGTGTTGCCAACCAGCAGAGAAGCTGCTGCAGACACTTTCATGCATTATGCTTTACTTGCTTACACTCTGTACCAGTTAGTGTTTCCCATGTCTATAGAGCAAGACCAAAGCTGGTATTGCCTAATTTGGTAGAGTTCCATGTAAGAACTATGTAACATAAAGATTTGCTTTTCAGAGTGAACAGTCATCTCTGCTTTTGGTTTCCATGGCTTGCTTTCTGGAGTTGATGAAAACACAAGTCATGTTAGTTCTTTGTGCTGCCAATCAGCAGAGAAGCTGCTGCAGACCCTCTCTTGCCTTATCCATTTCTGGCTTTTACGCTGCACCTTTGGTGTCTTTCATGTCCATAGAAGGAGAACTAAAGCTGTTACTGCCTAATTTACTAAGTTTCTGTGATAGATCTATGTAACATAAAGATTTGCTTTACAGAGTGAACAGTGATCTCTGCTTTTGGTTTCTATAGTTTGCTTTCTGGAGTTGATCAAAACACAAGTCTTGTTAGTTGCTTGTGTTGCCAACCAGCAGAGAAGCTGCTGCAGACACTTTCATGCCTTATGCTTTCTTTGCTTACCCTCTGTACCAGTTAGTGTTTCCCATGTCTATAGAGCAAGACCAAAGCTGGTATTGCCTAATTTGGTAGAGTTCCATGTAAGAGCTATGTAACATAAAGATTTCCTTTACAGAGTGAACAGTGATTTCTGCTTTTGGTTTCCATGGCTTGCTTTCTGGAGTTGATCAAAACACAAGTCTTGTTAGTTGCTTGTGTTGCCAACCACCAGAGAAGCTGCTGCAGACACTTTCATGCCTTATGCTTTACTTGCTTACACTCTGTACCAGTTAGTGTTTCCCATGTCTATAGAGCAAGACCAAAGCTGGTATTGCCTAATTTGGTAGAGTTCCATGTAAGAGCTATGTAACATAAAGATTTGCTTTACAGAATGAACAGTGATCTCTGCTTTTGGTTTCTATGGTTTGCTTTCTGGAGTTGATCAAAACACAAGTCTTGTTAGTTGCTTGTGTTGCCAACCAGCAGAGAAGCTGCTGCAGACACTTTCATGCCTTATGCTTTACTTGCTTACACTCTGTACCAGTTAGTGTTTCCCATGTCTATAGAGCAAGACCAAAGCTGGTATTGCCTAATTTGGTAGAGTTCCATGTAAGAGCTATGTAACATAAAGATTTGCTTTACAGAATGAACAGTGATCTCTGCTTTTGGTTTCTATGGTTTGCTTTCTGGAGTTGATCAAAACACAAGTCTTGTTAGTTGCTTGTGCTGCCAACCACCAGAGAAGCTGCTGCAGACACTCCATTGCTTTATCCATTACTGGCTTTTACGCTGCACCGGTTGGTGTCTTTCATGTCCATAGAAGGAGAACTAAAGCTGTTACTGCCTAATTTACTAAGTTTCTGTGATAGAGCTATGTAACATAAAGATTTGTTTTACAGAGTGAACTGTGATCTCTGCTTTTGGTTTCTATAGTTTGCTTTCTGGAGTTGATCAAAACACAAGTCTTGTTAGTTGCTTGTGTTGCCAACCAGCAGAGAAGCTGCTGCAGACACTTTCATGCCTTATGCTTTACTTGCTTACACTCTGTACCAGTTAGTGTTTCCCATGTCTATAGAGCAAGACCAAAGCTGGTATTGCCTAATTTGGTAGAGTTCCATGTAAGAGCTATGTAACATAAAGATTTGCTTTACAGAATGAACAGTGATCTCTGCTTTTGGTTTCTATGGTTTGCTTTCTGGAGTTGATGAAAACACAAGTCTTGTTAGTTGCTTGTGTTGCCAACCAGCAGAGAAGCTGCTGCAGACACTTTCATGCCTTATGCTTTACTTGCTTACACTCTGTACCAGTTAGTGTTTCCCATGTCTATAGAGCAAGACCAAAGCTGGTATTGCCTAATTTGGTAGAGTTCCATGTAAGAGCTATGTAACATAAAGATTTGCTTTTCAGAGTGAACAGTGATCTCTGCTTTTGGTTTCCATGGCTTGCTTTCTGGAGTTGATGAAAACACAAGTCATGTTAGTTGTTTGTGCTGCCAACCAGCAGAGAAGCTGCTGCAGACCCTCTCTTGCCTTATCCATTACTGGCTTTTACGCTGCACCGGTTGGTGTCTTTCATGTCCATAGGAGGAGAACTAAAGCTGTTACTGCCTAATTAACTAAGTTTCTGTGATAGAGCTATGTAACATAAAGATTTGTTCTACAGAGTGAACAGTGATCTCTGCTTTTGGTTTCCATGGCTTGCTTTCTGGAGTTGATGAAAACACAAGTCATGTTAGTTCTTTGTGCTGCCAACCAGCAGAGAAGCTGCTGCAGACCCTCTCTTGCCTTATCCATTACTGGCTTTTACGCTGCACCTGTTGGTGTTTTTCATGTCCATAGGAGGAGAACTAAAGCTGTTACTGCCTAATTTACTAAGTTTCTGTGATAGAGCTATGTAACATAAAGATTTGCTTTACAGAGTGAACAGTGATCTCTGCTTTTGGTTTCTATAGTTTGCTTTCTGGAGTTGATCAAAACACAAGTCTTGTTAGATACTTGTGTTGCCAACCACCAGAGAAGCTGCTGCAGACACTTTCATGCCTTATGCTTTCCTTGCTTACACTCTGTACCAGTTAGTGTTTCCCATGTCTATAGAGCAAGACCAAAGCTGGTATTGCCTAATTTGATAGAGTTCCATGTAAGAGCTATGTAACATAAAGATTTGCTTTACAGAATGAACAGTGATCTCTGCTTTTGTTTTCCAGGGCTTGCTTTCTGGAGTTGATCAAAACACAAGTCATGTTAGTTGCTTGTGCTGCCAACCAGCAGAGAAGCTGCTGCAGACACTCCATTGCTTTATCCATTACTGGCTTTTACGCTGCACCGGTTGGTGTCTTTCATGTCCATAGAAGGAGAACTAAAGCTGTTACTGCCTAATTTACTAAGTTTCTGTGATAGAGCTATGTAACATAAAGATTTGTTTTACAGAGTGAACTGTGATCTCTGCTTTTGGTTTCTATAGTTTGCTTTCTGGAGTTGATCAAAACACAAGTCTTGTTAGTTGCTTGTGTTGCCAACCAGCAGAGAAGCTGCTGCAGACACTTTCATGCCTTATGCTTTACTTGCTTACACTCTGTACCAGTTAGTGTTTCCCATGTCTATAGAGCAAGACCAAAGCTGGTATTGCCTAATTTGGTAGAGTTCCATGTAAGAGCTATGTAACATAAAGATTTGCTTTACAGAATGAACAGTGATCTCTGCTTTTGGTTTCTATAGTTTGCTTTCTGGAGTTGATCAAAACACAAGTCTTGTTAGTTGCTTGTGTTGCCAACCACCAGAGAAGCTGCTGCAGACACTTTCATGCCTTATGCTTTACTTGCTTACACTCTGTACCAGTTAGTGTTTCCCATGTCTATAGAGCAAGACCAAAGCTGGTATTGCCTAATTTGGTAGAGTTCCATGTAAGAGCTATGTAACATAAAGATTTGCTTTACAGAGTGAACAGTGATCTCTGCTTTTGGTTTCTATAGTTTGCTTTCTGGAGTTGATCAAAACACAAGTCTTGTTAGTTGCTTGTGTTGCCAACCAGCAGAGAAGCTGCTGCAGACACTTTCATGCCTTATGCTTTCTTTGCTTACACTCTGTACCAGTTAGTGTTTCCCATGTCTATAGAGCAAGACCAAAGCTGGTATTGCCTAATTTGGTAGAGTTCCATGTAAGAGCTATGTAACATAAAGATTTGCTTTTCAGAGTGAACAGTGATCTCTGCTTTTGGTTTCCATGGCTTGCTTTCTGGAGTTGATGAAAACACAAGTCATGATAGTTGTTTGTGCTGCCAACCAGCAGAGAAGCTGCTGCAGACCCTCTCTTGCCTTATCCATTACTGGCTTTTACGCTGCACCGGTTGGTGTCTTTCATGTCCATAGAAGGAGAACTAAAGCTGTTACTGCCTAATTTACTAAGTTTCTGTGATAGAGCTATGTAACATAAAGATTTGCTTTACAGAGTGAACTGTGACCTCTGCTTTTGGTTTCTATAGTTTGCTTTCTGGAGTTGATCAAAACACAAGTCTTGTTAGTTGCTTGTGTTGGCAACCACCAGAGAAGCTGCTGCAGACACTTTCATGCCTTATGCTTTCTTTGCTTACACTCTGTACCAGTTAGTGTTTCCCATGTCTATAGAGCAAGACCAAAGCTGGTATTGCCTAATTTGGTAGAGTTCCATGTAAGAGCTATGTAACATAAAGATTTGCTTTACAGAATGAACAGTGATCTCTGCTTTTGGTTTCCAGGGCTTGCTTTCTGGAGTTGATCAAAACACAAGTCTTGTTAGTTGCTTGTGTTGCCAACCACCAGAGAAGCTGCTGCAGACACTTTCATGCCTTATGCTTTACTTGCTTACACTCTGTACCAGTTAGTGTTTCCCATGTCTATAGAGCAAGACCAAAGCTGGTATTGCCTAATTTGGTAGAGTTCCATGTAAGAGCTATGTAACATAAAGATTTGCTTTTCAGAGTGAACAGTGATCTCTGCTTTTGGTTTCCATGGCTTGCTTTCTGGAGTTGATGAAAACACAAGTCATGTTAGTTGCTTGTGCTGCCAACCAGCAGAGAAGCTGCTGCAGACACTTTCATGCCTTATGCTTTACTTGCTTACACTATGTACCAGTTAGTGTTTCCCATGTCTATAGAGCAAGACCAAAGCTGGTATTGCCTAATTTGATAGAGTACCATGTAAGAGCTATGTAACATAAAGATTTGCTTTTCAGAGTGAACAGTGATCTCTGCTTTTGGTTTCCATGGCTTGCTTTCTGGAGTTGATGAAAACACAATTCATGTTAGTTGTTTGTGATGCCAACCAGCAGAGAAGCTGCTGCAGACCCTCTCTTGCCTTATCCATTACTTGCTTTTACGCTGCACCTTTGGTATCTTTCATGTCCATAGAAGGAGAACTAAAGCTGTTACTGCCTAATTTACTAAGTTTCTGTGATAGAGCTATGTAACATAAAGATTTGCTTTACAGAGTGAACAGTGATCTCTGCTTTTGGTTTCTATGGTTTGCTTTCTGGAGTTGATCAAAACACAAGTCTTGTCTGTTGTTTGTGTTCCCAAGAAATAGAGAAGCTGCTGAAGGCGCTTTCCTGCCTTTTGCAGTACCGGTTTACACTTTGCACATGTATGTGTTTTGCTTGTCACCAGACCACGAATAAAGGTGGGTACTTCCTAATTTGCTTGATTTCCATGAAAGAGCCATGTAACAGAAACCTTTCCTTTGACACTCCACCGGTTGATGTTTCTCATGTCTATAGAGCAAGACCAAAGCTGTTACTGCTTAATTTGCTAAGTTTCCATGAAAGAGCACTGTAACATAAAGCTTTGCTTTTCCGAGTGAACAGTGGTTTCTGCTTTTGGTTTCCATGGCTTGCTTTCTGGAGTTGATGAAAACACAAGTCATGTTAGTTGTTTGTGCTGCCAACCAGCAGAGAAGCTGCTGCAGACCCTCTCTTGCTTTATCCATTACTGGCTTTTACGCTGCACCGGTTGGTGTCTTTCATGTCCATAGAAGGAGAACTAAAGCTGTTACTGCCTAATTTACTAAGTTTCTGTGATAGAGCTATGTAACATACAGATTTGCTTTACAGAATGAACAGTGATCTCTGCTTTTGGTTTCTATAGTTTGCTTTCTGGAGTTGATCAAAACACAAGTCTTGTCTGTTGCTTGTGTTGCCAACCAGCAGAGAAGCTGCTGCAGACACTTTCATGCCTTATCCTTTACTTGCTTACACTCTGTACCAGTTAGTGTTTCCCATGTCTATAGAGCAAGACCAAAGCTGGTATTGCCTAATTTGGTAGAGTTCCATGTAAGAGCTATGTAACATAAAGATTTGCTTTTCGAAGTGAACAGTCATCTCTGCTTTTGGTTTCCATGGCTTGCTTTCTGGAGTTGATGAAAACACAAGTCATGTTAGTTGTTTGTGCTGCCAACCAGCAGAGAAGCTGCTGCAGACCCTCTCTTGCCTTATCCATTACTGGCTTTTACGCTGCACCGGTTGGTGTTTTCATGTCCATAGGAGGAGAACTAAAGCTGTTACTGCCTAATTTACTAAGTTTCTGTGATAGAGCTATGTAACATAAAGATTTGTTTTACAGAGTGAACAGTGATCTCTGCTTTTTGTTTCCATGGCTTGCTTTCTGGAGTTGATGAAAACACAAGTCATGTTAGTTCTTTGTGCTGCCAACCAGCAGAGAAGCTGCTGCAGACCCTCTCTTGCCTTATCCATTACTGGCTTTTACGCTGCACCTGTTGGTGTTTTTCATGTCCATAGGAGGAGAACTAAAGCTGTTACTGCCTAATTTACTAAGTTTCTGTGATAGAGCTATGTAACATAAAGATTTGCTTTACAGAGTGAACTGTGATCTCTGCTTTTGGTTTCTATGGTTTGCTTTCTGGAGTTGATCAAAACACAAGTCTTGTTAGTTGCTTGTGTTGCCAACCACCAGAGAAGCTGCTGCAGACACTTTCATGCCTTATGCTTTACTTGCTTACACTCTGTACCAGTTAGTGTTTCCCATGTCTATAGAGCAAGACCAAAGCTGGTATTGCCTAATTTGGTAGAGTTCCATGTAAGAGCTATGTAACATAAAGATTTGCTTTACAGAATGAACAGTGATCTCTGCTTTTGGTTTCTATAGTTTGCTTTGTGGAGTTGATCAAAACACAAGTCTTGTTAGTTGCTTGTGTTGCCAACCAGCAGAGAAGCTGCTGCAGACACTTTCATGCATTATGCTTTACTTGCTTACACTCTGTACCAGTTAGTGTTTCCCATGTCTATAGAGCAAGACCAAAGCTGGTATTGCCTAATTTGGTAGAGTTCCATGTAAGAACTATGTAACATAAAGATTTGCTTTTCAGAGTGAACAGTCATCTCTGCTTTTGGTTTCCATGGCTTGCTTTCTGGAGTTGATGAAAACACAAGTCATGTTAGTTCTTTGTGCTGCCAATCAGCAGAGAAGCTGCTGCAGACCCTCTCTTGCCTTATCCATTTCTGGCTTTTACGCTGCACCTTTGGTGTCTTTCATGTCCATAGAAGGAGAACTAAAGCTGTTACTGCCTAATTTACTAAGTTTCTGTGATAGATCTATGTAACATAAAGATTTGCTTTACAGAGTGAACAGTGATCTCTGCTTTTGGTTTCTATAGTTTGCTTTCTGGAGTTGATCAAAACACAAGTCTTGTTAGTTGCTTGTGTTGCCAACCAGCAGAGAAGCTGCTGCAGACACTTTCATGCCTTATGCTTTCTTTGCTTACCCTCTGTACCAGTTAGTGTTTCCCATGTCTATAGAGCAAGACCAAAGCTGGTATTGCCTAATTTGGTAGAGTTCCATGTAAGAGCTATGTAACATAAAGATTTCCTTTACAGAGTGAACAGTGATTTCTGCTTTTGGTTTCCATGGCTTGCTTTCTGGAGTTGATCAAAACACAAGTCTTGTTAGTTGCTTGTGTTGCCAACCACCAGAGAAGCTGCTGCAGACACTTTCATGCCTTATGCTTTACTTGCTTACACTCTGTACCAGTTAGTGTTTCCCATGTCTATAGAGCAAGACCAAAGCTGGTATTGCCTAATTTGGTAGAGTTCCATGTAAGAGCTATGTAACATAAAGATTTGCTTTACAGAATGAACAGTGATCTCTGCTTTTGGTTTCTATGGTTTGCTTTCTGGAGTTGATCAAAACACAAGTCTTGTTAGTTGCTTGTGTTGCCAACCAGCAGAGAAGCTGCTGCAGACACTTTCATGCCTTATGCTTTACTTGCTTACACTCTGTACCAGTTAGTGTTTCCCATGTCTATAGAGCAAGACCAAAGCTGGTATTGCCTAATTTGGTAGAGTTCCATGTAAGAGCTATGTAACATAAAGATTTGCTTTACAGAATGAACAGTGATCTCTGCTTTTGGTTTCTATGGTTTGCTTTCTGGAGTTGATCAAAACACAAGTCTTGTTAGTTGCTTGTGCTGCCAACCACCAGAGAAGCTGCTGCAGACACTCCATTGCTTTATCCATTACTGGCTTTTACGCTGCACCGGTTGGTGTCTTTCATGTCCATAGAAGGAGAACTAAAGCTGTTACTGCCTAATTTACTAAGTTTCTGTGATAGAGCTATGTAACATAAAGATTTGTTTTACAGAGTGAACTGTGATCTCTGCTTTTGGTTTCTATAGTTTGCTTTCTGGAGTTGATCAAAACACAAGTCTTGTTAGTTGCTTGTGTTGCCAACCAGCAGAGAAGCTGCTGCAGACACTTTCATGCCTTATGCTTTACTTGCTTACACTCTGTACCAGTTAGTGTTTCCCATGTCTATAGAGCAAGACCAAAGCTGGTATTGCCTAATTTGGTAGAGTTCCATGTAAGAGCTATGTAACATAAAGATTTGCTTTACAGAATGAACAGTGATCTCTGCTTTTGGTTTCTATGGTTTGCTTTCTGGAGTTGATGAAAACACAAGTCTTGTTAGTTGCTTGTGTTGCCAACCAGCAGAGAAGCTGCTGCAGACACTTTCATGCCTTATGCTTTACTTGCTTACACTCTGTACCAGTTAGTGTTTCCCATGTCTATAGAGCAAGACCAAAGCTGGTATTGCCTAATTTGGTAGAGTTCCATGTAAGAGCTATGTAACATAAAGATTTGCTTTTCAGAGTGAACAGTGATCTCTGCTTTTGGTTTCCATGGCTTGCTTTCTGGAGTTGATGAAAACACAAGTCATGTTAGTTGTTTGTGCTGCCAACCAGCAGAGAAGCTGCTGCAGACCCTCTCTTGCCTTATCCATTACTGGCTTTTACGCTGCACCGGTTGGTGTCTTTCATGTCCATAGGAGGAGAACTAAAGCTGTTACTGCCTAATTAACTAAGTTTCTGTGATAGAGCTATGTAACATAAAGATTTGTTCTACAGAGTGAACAGTGATCTCTGCTTTTGGTTTCCATGGCTTGCTTTCTGGAGTTGATGAAAACACAAGTCATGTTAGTTCTTTGTGCTGCCAACCAGCAGAGAAGCTGCTGCAGACCCTCTCTTGCCTTATCCATTACTGGCTTTTACGCTGCACCTGTTGGTGTTTTTCATGTCCATAGGAGGAGAACTAAAGCTGTTACTGCCTAATTTACTAAGTTTCTGTGATAGAGCTATGTAACATAAAGATTTGCTTTACAGAGTGAACAGTGATCTCTGCTTTTGGTTTCTATAGTTTGCTTTCTGGAGTTGATCAAAACACAAGTCTTGTTAGATACTTGTGTTGCCAACCACCAGAGAAGCTGCTGCAGACACTTTCATGCCTTATGCTTTCCTTGCTTACACTCTGTACCAGTTAGTGTTTCCCATGTCTATAGAGCAAGACCAAAGCTGGTATTGCCTAATTTGATAGAGTTCCATGTAAGAGCTATGTAACATAAAGATTTGCTTTACAGAATGAACAGTGATCTCTGCTTTTGTTTTCCAGGGCTTGCTTTCTGGAGTTGATCAAAACACAAGTCATGTTAGTTGCTTGTGCTGCCAACCAGCAGAGAAGCTGCTGCAGACACTCCATTGCTTTATCCATTACTGGCTTTTACGCTGCACCGGTTGGTGTCTTTCATGTCCATAGAAGGAGAACTAAAGCTGTTACTGCCTAATTTACTAAGTTTCTGTGATAGAGCTATGTAACATAAAGATTTGTTTTACAGAGTGAACTGTGATCTCTGCTTTTGGTTTCTATAGTTTGCTTTCTGGAGTTGATCAAAACACAAGTCTTGTTAGTTGCTTGTGTTGCCAACCAGCAGAGAAGCTGCTGCAGACACTTTCATGCCTTATGCTTTACTTGCTTACACTCTGTACCAGTTAGTGTTTCCCATGTCTATAGAGCAAGACCAAAGCTGGTATTGCCTAATTTGGTAGAGTTCCATGTAAGAGCTATGTAACATAAAGATTTGCTTTACAGAATGAACAGTGATCTCTGCTTTTGGTTTCTATAGTTTGCTTTCTGGAGTTGATCAAAACACAAGTCTTGTTAGTTGCTTGTGTTGCCAACCACCAGAGAAGCTGCTGCAGACACTTTCATGCCTTATGCTTTACTTGCTTACACTCTGTACCAGTTAGTGTTTCCCATGTCTATAGAGCAAGACCAAAGCTGGTATTGCCTAATTTGGTAGAGTTCCATGTAAGAGCTATGTAACATAAAGATTTGCTTTACAGAGTGAACAGTGATCTCTGCTTTTGGTTTCTATAGTTTGCTTTCTGGAGTTGATCAAAACACAAGTCTTGTTAGTTGCTTGTGTTGCCAACCAGCAGAGAAGCTGCTGCAGACACTTTCATGCCTTATGCTTTACTTGCTTACACTCTGTACCAGTTAGTGTTTCCCATGTCTATAGAGCAAGACCAAAGCTGGTATTGCCTAATTTGGTAGAGTTCCATGTAAGAGCTATGTAACATAAAGATTTGCTTTTCAGAGTGAACAGTGATCTCTGCTTTTGGTTTCCATGGCTTGCTTTCTGGAGTTGATGAAAACACAAGTCATGTTAGTTGTTTGTGCTGCCAACCAGCAGAGAAGCTGCTGCAGACCCTCTCTTGCCTTATCCATTACTGGCTTTTACGCTGCACCGGTTGGTGTCTTTCATGTCCATAGAAGGAGAACTAAAGCTGTTACTGCCTAATTTACTAAGTTTCTGTGATAGAGCTATGTAACATAAAGATTTGCTTTACACAGTGAACTGTGACCTCTGCTTTTGGTTTCTATAGTTTGCTTTCTGGAGTTGATCAAAACACAAGTCTTGTTAGTTGCTTGTGTTGGCAACCACCAGAGAAGCTGCTGCAGACACTTTCATGCCTTATGCTTTCTTTGCTTACACTCTGTACCAGTTAGTGTTTCCCATGTCTATAGAGCAAGACCAAAGCTGGTATTGCCTAATTTGGTAGAGTTCCATGTAAGAGCTATGTAACATAAAGATTTGCTTTACAGAATGAACAGTGATCTCTGCTTTTGGTTTCCAGGGCTTGCTTTCTGGAGTTGATCAAAACACAAGTCTTGTTAGTTGCTTGTGTTGCCAACCAGCAGAGAAGCTGCTGCAGACACTTTCATGCCTTATGCTTTACTTGCTTACACTCTGTACCAGTTAGTGTTTCCCATGTCTATAGAGCAAGACCAAAGCTGGTATTGCCTAATTTGGTAGAGTTCCATGTAAGAGCTATGTAACATAAAGATTTGCTTTTCAGAGTGAACAGTGATCTCTGCTTTTGGTTTCCATGGCTTGCTTTCTGGAGTTGATGAAAACACAAGTCATGTTAGTTGCTTGTGCTGCCAACCAGCAGAGAAGCTGCTGCAGACACTTTCATGCCTTATGCTTTACTTGCTTACACTCTGTACCAGTTAGTGTTTCCCATGTCTATAGAGCAAGACCAAAGCTGGTATTGCCTAATTTGATAGAGTACCATGTAAGAGCTATGTAACATAAAGATTTGCTTTTCAGAGTGAACAGTGATCTCTGCTTTTGGTTTCCATGGCTTGCTTTCTGGAGTTGATGAAAACACAATTCATGTTAGTTGTTTGTGATGCCAACCAGCAGAGAAGCTGCTGCAGACCCTCTCTTGCCTTATCCATTACTTGCTTTTACGCTGCACCTTTGGTGTCTTTCATGTCCATAGAAGGAGAACTAAAGCTGTTACTGCCTAATTTACTAAGTTTCTGTGATAGAGCTATGTAACATAAAGATTTGCTTTACAGAGTGAACAGTGATCTCTGCTTTTGGTTTCTATGGTTTGCTTTCTGGAGTTGATCAAAACACAAGTCTTGTCTGTTGTTTGTGTTCCCAAGAAATAGAGAAGCTGCTGAAGGCGCTTTCCTGCCTTTTGCAGTACCGGTTTACACTTAGCACATGTATGTGTTTTGCTTGTCACCAGACCACGAATAAAGGTGGGTACTTCCTAATTTGCTTGATTTCCATGAAAGAGCCATGTAACAGAAACCTTTCCTTTGACACTCCACCGGTTGATGTTTCTCATGTCTATAGAGCAAGACCAAAGCTGTTACTGCTTAATTTGCTAAGTTTCCATGAAAGAGCACTGTAACATAAAGCTTTGCTTTTCCGAGTGAACAGTGGTTTCTGCTTTTGGTTTCCATGGCTTGCTTTCTGGAGTTGATGAAAACACAAGTCATGTTAGTTGTTTGTGCTGCCAACCAGCAGAGAAGCTGCTGCAGACCCTCTCTTGCTTTATCTATTACTGGCTTTTACGCTGCACCGGTTGGTGTCTTTCATGTCCATAGAAGGAGAACTAAAGCTGTTACTGCCTAATTTACTAAGTTTCTGTGATAGAGCTATGTAACATACAGATTTGCTTTACAGAATGAACAGTGATCTCTGCTTTTGGTTTCTATAGTTTGCTTTCTGGAGTTGATCAAAACACAAGTCTTGTCTGTTGCTTGTGTTGCCAACCAGCAGAGAAGCTGCTGCAGACACTTTCATGCCTTATCCTTTACTTGCTTACACTCTGTACCAGTTAGTGTTTCCCATGTCTATAGAGCAAGACCAAAGCTGGTATTGCCTAATTTGGTAGAGTTCCATGTAAGAGCTATGTAACATAAAGATTTGCTTTTCGAAGTGAACAGTCATCTCTGCTTTTGGTTTCCATGGCTTGCTTTCTGGAGTTGATGAAAACACAAGTCATGTTAGTTGTTTGTGCTGCCAACCAGCAGAGAAGCTGCTGCAGACCCTCTCTTGCCTTATCCATTACTGGCTTTTACGCTGCACCGGTTGGTGTTTTCATGTCCATAGGAGGAGAACTAAAGCTGTTACTGCCTAATTTACTAAGTTTCTGTGATAGAGCTATGTAACATAAAGATTTGTTTTACAGAGTGAACAGTGATCTCTGCTTTTTGTTTCCATGGCTTGCTTTCTGGAGTTGATGAAAACACAAGTCATGTTAGTTCTTTGTGCTGCCAACCAGCAGAGAAGCTGCTGCAGACCCTCTCTTGCCTTATCCATTACTGGCTTTTACGCTGCACCTGTTGGTGTTTTTCATGTCCATAGGAGGAGAACTAAAGCTGTTACTGCCTAATTAACTAAGTTTCTGTGATAGAGCTATGTAACATAAAGATTTGCTTTACAGAGTGAACTGTGATCTCTGCTTTTGGTTTCTATGGTTTGCTTTCTGGAGTTGATCAAAACACAAGTCTTGTTAGTTGCTTGTGTTGCCAACCACCAGAGAAGCTGCTGCAGACACTTTCATGCCTTATGCTTTACTTGCTTACACTCTGTACCAGTTAGTGTTTCCCATGTCTATAGAGCAAGACCAAAGCTGGTATTGCCTAATTTGGTAGAGTTCCATGTAAGAGCTATGTAACATAAAGATTTGCTTTACAGAATGAACAGTGATCTCTGCTTTTGGTTTCTATAGTTTGCTTTGTGGAGTTGATCAAAACACAAGTCTTGTTAGTTGCTTGTGTTGCCAACCACCAGAGAAGCTGCTGCAGACACTTTCATGCATTATGCTTTACTTGCTTACACTCTGTACCAGTTAGTGTTTCCCATGTCTATAGAGCAAGACCAAAGCTGGTATTGCCTAATTTGGTAGAGTTCCATGTAAGAACTATGTAACATAAAGATTTGCTTTTCAGAGTGAACAGTCATCTCTGCTTTTGGTTTCCATGGCTTGCTTTCTGGAGTTGATGAAAACACAAGTCATGTTAGTTCTTTGTGCTGCCAATCAGCAGAAAAGCTGCTGCAGACCCTCTCTTGCCTTATCCATTTCTGGATTTTACGCTGCACCTTTGGTGTCTTTCATGTCCATAGAAGGAGAACTAAAGCTGTTACTGCCTAATTTACTAAGTTTCTGTGATAGATCTATGTAACATAAAGATTTGCTTTACAGAGTGAACAGTGATCTCTGCTTTTGGTTTCTATAGTTTGCTTTCTGGAGTTGATCAAAACACAAGTCTTGTTAGTTGCTTGTGTTGCCAACCAGCAGAGAAGCTGCTGCAGACACTTTCATGCCTTATGCGTTCTTTGCTTACCCTCTGTACCAGTTAGTGTTTCCCATGTCTATAGAGCAAGACCAAAGCTGGTATTGCCTAATTTGGTAGAGTTCCATGTAAGAGCTATGTAACATAAAGATTTCCTTTACAGAGTGAACAGTGATTTCTGCTTTTGGTTTCCATGGCTTGCTTTCTGGAGTTGATCAAAACACAAGTCTTGTTAGTTGCTTGTGTTGCCAACCACCAGAGAAGCTGCTGCAGACACTTTCATGCCTTATGCTTTACTTGCTTACACTCTGTACCAGTTAGTGTTTCCCATGTCTATAGAGCAAGACCAAAGCTGGTATTGCCTAATTTGGTAGAGTTCCATGTAAGAGCTATGTAACATAAAGATTTGCTTTACAGAATGAACAGTGATCTCTGCTTTTGGTTTCTATGGTTTGCTTTCTGGAGTTGATCAAAACACAAGTCTTGTTAGTTGCTTGTGTTGCCAACCAGCAGAGAAGCTGCTGCAGACACTTTCATGCCTTATGCTTTACTTGCTTACACTCTGTACCAGTTAGTGTTTCCCATGTCTATATAGCAAGACCAAAGCTGGTATTGCCTAATTTGGTAGAGTTCCATGTAAGAGCTATGTAACATAAAGATTTGCTTTACAGAGTGAACAGTGATCTCTGCTTTTGGTTTCTATAGTTTGCTTTCTGGAGTTGATCAAAACACAAGTCTTGTTAGTTGCTTGTGTTGCCAACCACCAGAGAAGCTGCTGCAGACACTTTCATGCCTTATGCTTTCTTTGCTTACACTCTGTACCAGTTAGTGTTTCCAATGTCTATAGAGCAAGACCAAAGCTGGTATTGCCTAATTTGGTAGAGTTCCATGTAAGAGCTATGTAACATAAAGATTTGCTTTTCAGAGTGAACAGTGATCTCTGCTTTTGGTTTCCATGGCTTGCTTTCTGGAGTTGATCAAAACACAAGTCATGTTAGTTGTTTGTGCTGCCAACCAGCAGAGAAGCTGCTGCAGACCCTCTCTTGCCTTATCCATTACTGGCTTTTACGCTGCACCGGTTGGTGTCTTTCATGTCCATAGAAGGAGAACTAAAGCTGTTACTGCCTAATTTACTAAGTTTCTGTGATAGAGCTATGTAACATAAAGATTTGTTCTACAGAGTGAACAGTGATCTCTGCTTTTGGTTTCCATGGCTTGCTTTCTGGAGTTGATGAAAACACAAGTCATGTTAGTTCTTTGTGCTGCCAACCAGCAGAGAAGCTGCTGCAGACCCTCTCTTGCCTTATCCATTACTGGCTTTTACGCTGCACCTGTTGGTGTTTTTCATGTCCATAGGAGGAGAACTAATGCTGTTACTGCCTAATTTACTAAGTTTCTGTGATAGAGCTATGTAACATAAAGATTTTCTTTACAGAGTGAACTGTGACCTCTGCTTTTGGTTTCTATAGTTTGCTTTCTGGAGTTGATCAAAACACAAGTCTTGTTAGTTGCTTGTGTTGGCAACCACCAGAGAAGCTGCTGCAGACACTTTCATGCCTTATGCTTTCTTTGCTTACACTCTGTACCAGTTAGTGTTTCCCATGTCTATAGAGCAAGACCAAAGCTGGTATTGCCTAATTTGGTAGAGTTCCATGTAAGAGCTATGTAACATAAAGATTTGCTTTACAGAGTGAACTGTGATCTCTGCTTTTGGTTTCCATGGTTTGCTTTCTGGAGTTGATCAAAACACAAGTCTTGTTAGTTGCTTGTGTTGCCAACCAGCAGAGAAGCTGCTGCAGACACTTTCATGCCTTATGCTTTCTTTGCTTACACTCTGTACCAGTTAGTGTTTCCCATGTCTATAGAGCAAGAGCAAAGCTGGTATTGCCTAATTTGATAGAGTTCCATGTAAGAGCTATGTAACATTAAGATTTGCTTTTCAGAGTGAACAGTGATCTCTGCTTTTGGTTTCCATGGCTTGCTTTCTGTAGTTGATGAAAACACAAGTCATGTTAGTTGTTTGTGCTGCCAACCAGCAGAGAAGCTGCTGCAGACCCTCTCTTGCCTTATCCATTACTTGCTTTTACGCTGCACCTTTGGTGTCTTTCATGTCCATAGAAGGAGAACTAAAGCTGTTACTGCCTAATTTACTAAGTTTCTGTGATAGAGCTATGTAACATAAAGATTTGCTTTTCAGAGTGAACAGTGATCTCTGCTTTTGGTTTCTATGGTTTGCTTTCTGGAGTTGATCAAAACACAAGTCTTGTCTGTTGTTTGTGTTCCCAAGAAATAGAGAAGCTGCTGAAGGCGCTTTCCTGCCTTTTGCAGTACCGGTTTACACTTTGCACATGTATGTGTTTTGCTTGTCACCAGACCACGAATAAAGGTGGGTACTTCCTAATTTGCTTGATTTCCATGAAAGAGCCATGTAACAGAAACCTTTCCTTTGACACTCCACCGGTTGATGTTTCTCATGTCTATAGAGCAAGACCAAAGCTGTTACTGCCTAATTTGCAAAGTTTCCATGAAAGAGCACTGTAACATAAAGCTTTGCTTTTCCGAGTGAACAGTGGTTTCTGCTTTTGGTTTCCATGGCTTGCTTTCTGGAGTTGATGAAAACACAAGTCATGTTAGTTGTTTGTGCTGCCAACCAGCAGAGAAGCTGCTGCCGACCCTCTCTTGCCTTATCCATTACTGGCTTTTACGCTGCACCGGTTGGTGTCTTTCATGTCCATAGGAGGAGAACTAAAGCTGTTACTGCCTAATTAACTAAGTTTCTGTGATAGAGCTATGTAACATAAAGATTTGTTCTACAGAGTGAACAGTGATCTCTGCTTTTGGTTTCCATGGCTTGCTTTCTGGAGCTGATGAAAACACAAGTCATGTTAGTTCTTTGTGCTGCCAACCAGCAGAGAAGCTGCTGCAGACCCTCTCTTGCGTTATCCATTACTGGCTTTTACGCTGCACCTGTTGGTGTTTTTCATGTCCATAGGAGGAGAACTAAAGCTGTTACTGCCTAATTTACTAAGTTTCTGTGATAGAGCTATGTAACATAAAGATTTGCTTTACAGAGTGAACAGTGATCTCTGCTTTTGGTTTCTATAGTTTGCTTTCTGGAGTTGATCAAAACACAAGTCTTGTTAGATACTTGTGTTGCCAACCACCAGAGAAGCTGCTGCAGACACTTTCATGCCTTATGCTTTCCTTGCTTACACTCTGTACCAGTTAGTGTTTCCCATGTCTATAGAGCAAGACCAAAGCTGGTATTGCCTAATTTGATAGAGTTCCATGTAAGAGCTATGTAACATAAAGATTTGCTTTACAGAATGAACAGTGATCTCTGCTTTTGTTTTCCAGGGCTTGCTTTCTGGAGTTGATCAAAACACAAGTCATGTTAGTTGCTTGTGCTGCCAACCAGCAGAGAAGCTGCTGCAGACACTCGATTGCTTTATCCATTACTGGCTTTTACGCTGCACCGGTTGGTGTCTTTCATGTCCATAGAAGGAGAACTAAAGCTGTTACTGCCTAATTTACTAAGTTTCTGTGATAGAGCTATGTAACATAAAGATTTGTTTTACAGAGTGAACTGTGATCTCTGCTTTTGGTTTCTATAGTTTGCTTTCTGGAGTTGATCAAAACACAAGTCTTGTTAGTTGCTTGTGTTGCCAACCACCAGAGAAGCTGCTGCAGACACTTTCATGCCTTATGCTTTACTTGCTTACACTCTGTACCAGTTAGTGTTTCCCATGTCTATAGAGCAAGACCAAAGCTGGTATTGCCTAATTTGGTAGAGTTCCATGTAAGAGCTATGTAACATAAAGATTTGCTTTACAGAATGAACAGTGATCTCTGCTTTTGGTTTCCAGGGCTTGCTTTCTGGAGTTGATCAAAACACAAGTCTTGTTAGTTGCTTGTGTTGCCAACCAGCAGAGAAGCTGCTGCAGACACTTTCATGCCTTATGCTTTACTTGCTTACACTCTGTACCAGTTAGTGTTTCCCATGTCTATAGAGCAAGACCAAAGCTGGTATTGCCTAATTTGGTAGAGTTCCATGTAAGAGCTATGTAACATAAAGATTTGCTTTACAGAATGAACAGTGATCTCTGCTTTTGGTTTCTATAGTTTGCTTTCTGGAGTTGATCAAAACACAAGTCTTGTTAGTTGCTTGTGTTGCCAACCACCAGAGAAGCTGCTGCAGACACTTTCATGCCTTATGCTTTACTTGCTTACACTCTGTACCAGTTAGTGTTTCCCATGTCTATAGAGCAAGACCAAAGCTGGTATTGCCTAATTTGGTAGAGTTCCATGTAAGAGCTATGTAACATAAAGATTTGCTTTACAGAGTGAACAGTGATCTCTGCTTTTGGTTTCTATAGTTTGCTTTCTGGAGTTGATCAAAACACAAGTCTTGTTAGTTGCTTGTGTTGCCAACCAGCAGAGAAGCTGCTGCAGACACTTTCATGCCTTATGCTTTCTTTGCTTACACTCTGTACCAGTTAGTGTTTCCCATGTCTATAGAGCAAGACCAAAGCTGGTATTGCCTAATTTGGTAGAGTTCCATGTAAGAGCTATGTAACATAAAGATTTGCTTTTCAGAGTGAACAGTGATCTCTGCTTTTGGTTTCCATGGCTTGCTTTCTGGAGTTGATGAAAACACAAGTCATGTTAGTTGTTTGTGCTGCCAACCAGCAGAGAAGCTGCTGCAGACCCTCTCTTGCCTTATCCATTACTGGCTTTTACGCTGCACCGGTTGGTGTCTTTCATGTCCATAGAAGGAGAACTAAAGCTGTTACTGCCTAATTTACTAAGTTTCTGTGATAGAGCTATGTAACATAAAGATTTGCTTTACAGAGTGAACTGTGACCTCTGCTTTTGGTTTCTATAGTTTGCTTTCTGGAGTTGATCAAAACACAAGTCTTGTTAGTTGCTTGTGTTGGCAACCACCAGAGAAGCTGCTGCAGACACTTTCATGCCTTATGCTTTCTTTGCTTACACTCTGTACCAGTTAGTGTTTCCCATGTCTATAGAGCAAGACCAAAGCTGGTATTGCCTAATTTGGTAGAGTTCCATGTAAGAGCTATGTAACATAAAGATTTGCTTTACAGAATGAACAGTGATCTCTGCTTTTGGTTTCCAGGGCTTGCTTTCTGGAGTTGATCAAAACACAAGTCTTGTTAGTTGCTTGTGTTGCCAACCAGCAGAGAAGCTGCTGCAGACACTTTCATGCCTTATGCTTTACTTGCTTACACTCTGTACCAGTTAGTGTTTCCCATGTCTATAGAGCAAGACCAAAGCTGGTATTGCCTAATTTGGTAGAGTTCCATGTAAGAGCTATGTAACATAAAGATTTGCTTTTCAGAGTGAACAGTGATCTCTGCTTTTGGTTTCCATGGCTTGCTTTCTGGAGTTGATGAAAACACAAGTCATGTTAGTTGCTTGTGCTGCCAACCAGCAGAGAAGCTGCTGCAGACACTTTCATGCCTTATGCTTTACTTGCTTACACTCTGTACCAGTTAGTGTTTCCCATGTCTATAGAGCAAGACCAAAGCTGGTATTGCCTAATTTGATAGAGTACCATGTAAGAGCTATGTAACATAAAGATTTGCTTTTCAGAGTGAACAGTGATCTCTGCTTTTGGTTTCCATGGCTTGCTTTCTGGAGTTGATGAAAACACAATTCATGTTAGTTGTTTGTGATGCCAACCAGCAGAGAAGCTGCTGCAGACCCTCTCTTGCCTTATCCATTACTTGCTTTTACGCTGCACCTTTGGTGTCTTTCATGTCCATAGAAGGAGAACTAAAGCTGTTACTGCCTAATTTACTAAGTTTCTGTGATAGAGCTATGTAACATAAAGATTTGCTTTACAGAGTGAACAGTGATCTCTGCTTTTGGTTTCTATGGTTTGCTTTCTGGAGTTGATCAAAACACAAGTCTTGTCTGTTGTTTGTGTTCCCAAGAAATAGAGAAGCTGCTGAAGGCGCTTTCCTGCCTTTTGCAGTACCGGTTTACACTTAGCACATGTATGTGTTTTGCTTGTCACCAGACCACGAATAAAGGTGGGTACTTCCTAATTTGCTTGATTTCCATGAAAGAGCCATGTAACAGAAACCTTTCCTTTGACACTCCACCGGTTGATGTTTCTCATGTCTATAGAGCAAGACCAAAGCTGTTACTGCTTAATTTGCTAAGTTTCCATGAAAGAGCACTGTAACATAAAGCTTTGCTTTTCCGAGTGAACAGTGGTTTCTGCTTTTGGTTTCCATGGCTTGCTTTCTGGAGTTGATGAAAACACAAGTCATGTTAGTTGTTTGTGCTGCCAACCAGCAGAGAAGCTGCTGCAGACCCTCTCTTGCTTTATCTATTACTGGCTTTTACGCTGCACCGGTTGGTGTCTTTCATGTCCATAGAAGGAGAACTAAAGCTGTTACTGCCTAATTTACTAAGTTTCTGTGATAGAGCTATGTAACATACAGATTTGCTTTACAGAATGAACAGTGATCTCTGCTTTTGGTTTCTATAGTTTGCTTTCTGGAGTTGATCAAAACACAAGTCTTGTCTGTTGCTTGTGTTGCCAACCAGCAGAGAAGCTGCTGCAGACACTTTCATGCCTTATCCTTTACTTGCTTACACTCTGTACCAGTTAGTGTTTCCCATGTCTATAGAGCAAGACCAAAGCTGGTATTGCCTAATTTGGTAGAGTTCCATGTAAGAGCTATGTAACATAAAGATTTGCTTTTCGAAGTGAACAGTCATCTCTGCTTTTGGTTTCCATGGCTTGCTTTCTGGAGTTGATGAAAACACAAGTCATGTTAGTTGTTTGTGCTGCCAACCAGCAGAGAAGCTGCTGCAGACCCTCTCTTGCCTTATCCATTACTGGCTTTTACGCTGCACCGGTTGGTGTTTTCATGTCCATAGGAGGAGAACTAAAGCTGTTACTGCCTAATTTACTAAGTTTCTGTGATAGAGCTATGTAACATAAAGATTTGTTTTACAGAGTGAACAGTGATCTCTGCTTTTTGTTTCCATGGCTTGCTTTCTGGAGTTGATGAAAACACAAGTCATGTTAGTTCTTTGTGCTGCCAACCAGCAGAGAAGCTGCTGCAGACCCTCTCTTGCCTTATCCATTACTGGCTTTTACGCTGCACCTGTTGGTGTTTTTCATGTCCATAGGAGGAGAACTAAAGCTGTTACTGCCTAATTTACTAAGTTTCTGTGATAGAGCTATGTAACATAAAGATTTGCTTTACAGAGTGAACTGTGATCTCTGCTTTTGGTTTCTATGGTTTGCTTTCTGGAGTTGATCAAAACACAAGTCTTGTTAGTTGCTTGTGTTGCCAACCACCAGAGAAGCTGCTGCAGACACTTTCATGCCTTATGCTTTACTTGCTTACACTCTGTACCAGTTAGTGTTTCCCATGTCTATAGAGCAAGACCAAAGCTGGTATTGCCTAATTTGGTAGAGTTCCATGTAAGAGCTATGTAACATAAAGATTTGCTTTACAGAATGAACAGTGATCTCTGCTTTTGGTTTCTATAGTTTGCTTTGTGGAGTTGATCAAAACACAAGTCTTGTTAGTTGCTTCTGTTGCCAACCAGCAGAGAAGCTGCTGCAGACACTTTCATGCATTATGCTTTACTTGCTTACACTCTGTACCAGTTAATGTTTCCCATGTCTATAGAGCAAGACCAAAGCTGGTATTGCCTAATTTGGTAGAGTTCCATGTAAGAACTATGTAACATAAAGATTTGCTTTTCAGAGTGAACAGTCATCTCTGCTTTTGGTTTCCATGGCTTGCTTTCTGGAGTTGATGAAAACACAAGTCATGTTAGTTCTTTGTGCTGCCAATCAGCAGAAAAGCTGCTGCAGACCCTCTCTTGCCTTATCCATTTCTGGCTTTTACGCTGCACCTTTGGTGTCTTTCATGTCCATAGAAGGAGAACTAAAGCTGTTACTGCCTAATTTACTAAGTTTCTGTGATAGATCTATGTAACATAAAGATTTGCTTTACAGAGTGAACAGTGATCTCTGCTTTTGGTTTCTATAGTTTGCTTTCTGGAGTTGATCAAAACACAAGTCTTGTTAGTTGCTTGTGTTGCCAACCAGCAGAGAAGCTGCTGCAGACACTTTCATGCCTTATGCTTTCTTTGCTTACCCTCTGTACCAGTTAGTGTTTCCCATGTCTATAGAGCAAGACCAAAGCTGGTATTGCCTAATTTGGTAGAGTTCCATGTAAGAGCTATGTAACATAAAGATTTCCTTTACAGAGTGAACAGTGATCTCTGCTTTTGGTTTCTATGGTTTGCTTTCTGGAGTTGATCAAAACACAAGTCTTGTTAGTTGCTTGTGTTGCCAACCACCAGAGAAGCTGCTGCAGACACTTTCATGCCTTATGCTTTACTTGCTTACACTCTGTACCAGTTAGTGTTTCCCATGTCTATAGAGCAAGACCAAAGCTGGTATTGCCTAATTTGGTAGAGTTCCATGTAAGAGCTATGTAACATAAAGATTTGCTTTACAGAGTGAACAGTGATCTCTGCTTTTGGTTTCTATAGTTTGCTTTCTGGAGTTGATCAAAACACAAGTCTTGTTAGTTGCTTGTGCTGCCAACCACCAGAGAAGCTGCTGCAGACACTTTCATGCCTTCTGCTTTCTTTGCTTACACTCTGTACCAGTTAGTGTTTCCAATGTCTATAGAGCAAGACCAAAGCTGGTATTGCCTAATTTGGTAGAGTTCCATGTAAGAGCTATGTAACATAAAGATTTGCTTTTCAGAGTGAACAGTGATCTCTGCTTTTGGTTTCCATGGCTTGCTTTCTGGAGTTGATCAAAACACAAGTCATGTTAGTTGTTTGTGCTGCCAACCAGCAGAGAAGCTGCTGCAGACCCTCTCTTGCCTTATCCATTACTGGCTTTTACGCTGCACCGGTTGGTGTCTTTCATGTCCATAGAAGGAGAACTAAAGCTGTTACTGCCTAATTTACTAAGTTTCTGTGATAGAGCTATGTAACATAAAGATTTGTTCTACAGAGTGAACAGTGATCTCTGCTTTTGGTTTCCATGGCTTGCTTTCTGGAGTTGATGAAAACACAAGTCATGTTAGTTCTTTGTGCTGCCAACCAGCAGAGAAGCTGCTGCAGACCCTCTCTTGCCTTATCCATTACTGGCTTTTACGCTGCACCTGTTGGTGTTTTTCATGTCCATAGGAGGAGAACTAATGCTGTTACTGCCTAATTTACTAAGTTTCTGTGATAGAGCTATGTAACATAAAGATTTGCTTTACAGAGTGAACTGTGACCTCTGCTTTTGGTTTCTATAGTTTGCTTTCTGGAGTTGATCAAAACACAAGTCTTGTTAGTTGCTTGTGTTGGCAACCACCAGAGAAGCTGCTGCAGACACTTTCATGCCTTATGCTTTCTTTGCTTACCCTCTGTACCAGTTAGTGTTTCCCATGTCTATAGAGCAAGACCAAAGCTGGTATTGCCTAATTTGGTAGAGTTCCATGTAAGAGCTATGTAACATAAAGATTTCCTTTACAGAGTGAACAGTGATTTCTGCTTTTGGTTTCCATGGCTTGCTTTCTGGAGTTGATCAAAACACAAGTCTTGTTAGTTGCTTGTGTTGCCAACCAGCAGAGAAGCTGCTGCAGACACTTTCATGCCTTATGCTTTACTTGCTTACACTCTGTACCAGTTAGTGTTTCCCATGTCTATAGAGCAAGACCAAAGCTGGTATTGCCTAATTTGGTAGAGTTCCATGTAAGAGCTATGTAACATAAAGATTTGCTTTACAGAATGAACAGTGATCTCTGCTTTTGGTTTCTATGGTTTGCTTTCTGGAGTTGATCAAAACACAAGTCTTGTTAGTTGCTTGTGTTGCCAACCAGCAGAGAAGCTGCTGCAGACACTTTCATGCCTTATGCTTTACTTGCTTACACTCTGTACCAGTTAGTGTTTCCCATGTCTATAGAGCAAGACCAAAGCTGGTATTGCCTAATTTGGTAGAGTTCCATGTAAGAGCTATGTAACATAAAGATTTGCTTTACAGAATGAACAGTGATCTCTGCTTTTGGTTTCTATGGTTTGCTTTCTGGAGTTGATCAAAACACAAGTCTTGTTAGTTGCTTGTGCTGCCAACCAGCAGAGAAGCTGCTGCAGACACTCCATTGCTTTATCCATTACTGGCTTTTACGCTGCACCGGTTGGTGTCTTTCATGTCCATAGAAGGAGAACTAAAGCTGTTACTGCCTAATTTACTAAGTTTCTGTGATAGAGCTATGTAACATAAAGATTTGTTTTACAGAGTGAACTGTGATCTCTGCTTTTGGTTTCTATAGTTTGCTTTCTGGAGTTGATCAAAACACAAGTCTTGTTAGTTGCTTGTGTTGCCAACCACCAGAGAAGCTGCTGCAGACACTTTCATGCCTTATGCTTTACTTGCTTACACTCTGTACCAGTTAGTGTTTCCCATGTCTATAGAGCAAGACCAAAGCTGGTATTGCCTAATTTGGTAGAGTTCCATGTAAGAGCTATGTAACATAAAGATTTGCTTTACAGAATGAACAGTGATCTCTGCTTTTGGTTTCTATGGTTTGCTTTCTGGAGTTGATGAAAACACAAGTCTTGTTAGTTGCTTGTGTTGCCAACCAGCAGAGAAGCTGCTGCAGACACTTTCATGCCTTATGCTTTACTTGCTTACACTCTGTACCAGTTAGTGTTTCCCATGTCTATAGAGCAAGACCAAAGCTGGTATTGCCTAATTTGGTAGAGTTCCATGTAAGAGCTATGTAACATAAAGATTTGCTTTTCAGAGTGAACAGTGATCTCTGCTTTTGGTTTCCATGGCTTGCTTTCTGGAGTTGATGAAAACACAAGTCATGTTAGTTGTTTGTGCTGCCAACCAGCAGAGAAGCTGCTGCAGACCCTCTCTTGCCTTATCCATTACTGGCTTTTACGCTGCACCGGTTGGTGTCTTTCATGTCCATAGGAGGAGAACTAAAGCTGTTACTGCCTAATTAACTAAGTTTCTGTGATAGAGCTATGTAACATAAAGATTTGTTCTACAGAGTGAACAGTGATCTCTGCTTTTGGTTTCCATGGCTTGCTTTCTGGAGTTGATGAAAACACAAGTCATGTTAGTTCTTTGTGCTGCCAACCAGCAGAGAAGCTGCTGCAGACCCTCTCTTGCCTTATCCATTACTGGCTTTTACGCTGCACCTGTTGGTGTTTTTCATGTCCATAGGAGGAGAACTAAAGCTGTTACTGCCTAATTTACTAAGTTTCTGTGATAGAGCTATGTAACATAAAGATTTGCTTTACAGAGTGAACAGTGATCTCTGCTTTTGGTTTCTATAGTTTGCTTTCTGGAGTTGATCAAAACACAAGTCTTGTTAGATACTTGTGTTGCCAACCACCAGAGAAGCTGCTGCAGACACTTTCATGCCTTATGCTTTCCTTGCTTACACTCTGTACCAGTTAGTGTTTCCCATGTCTATAGAGCAAGACCAAAGCTGGTATTGCCTAATTTGGTAGAGTTCCATGTAAGAGCTATGTAACATAAAGATTTGCTTTACAGAATGAACAGTGATCTCTGCTTTTGTTTTCCAGGGCTTGCTTTCTGGAGTTGATCAAAACACAAGTCATGTTAGTTGCTTGTGCTGCCAACCAGCAGAGAAGCTGCTGCAGACACTCCATTGCTTTATCCATTACTGGCTTTTACGCTGCACCGGTTGGTGTCTTTCATGTCCATAGAAGGAGAACTAAAGCTGTTACTGCCTAATTTACTAAGTTTCTGTGATAGAGCTATGTAACATAAAGATTTGTTTTACAGAGTGAACTGTGATCTCTGCTTTTGGTTTCTATAGTTTGCTTTCTGGAGTTGATCAAAACACAAGTCTTGTTAGTTGCTTGTGTTGCCAACCACCAGAGAAGCTGCTGCAGACACTTTCATGCCTTATGCTTTACTTGCTTACACTCTGTACCAGTTAGTGTTTCCCATGTCTATAGAGCAAGACCAAAGCTGGTATTGCCTAATTTGGTAGAGTTCCATGTAAGAGCTATGTAACATAAAGATTTGCTTTACAGAATGAACAGTGATCTCTGCTTTTGGTTTCCAGGGCTTGCTTTCTGGAGTTGATCAAAACACAAGTCTTGTTAGTTGCTTGTGTTGCCAACCAGCAGAGAAGCTGCTGCAGACACTTTCATGCCTTATGCTTTACTTGCTTACACTCTGTACCAGTTAGTGTTTCCCATGTCTATAGAGCAAGACCAAAGCTGGTATTGCCTAATTTGGTAGAGTTCCATGTAAGAGCTATGTAACATAAAGATTTGCTTTACAGAATGAACAGTGATCTCTGCTTTTGGTTTCTATAGTTTGCTTTCTGGAGTTGATCAAAACACAAGTCTTGTTAGTTGCTTGTGTTGCCAACCACCAGAGAAGCTGCTGCAGACACTTTCATGCCTTATGCTTTACTTGCTTACACTCTGTACCAGTTAGTGTTTCCCATGTCTATAGAGCAAGACCAAAGCTGGTATTGCCTAATTTGGTAGAGTTCCATGTAAGAGCTATGTAACATAAAGATTTGCTTTACAGAGTGAACAGTGATCTCTGCTTTTGGTTTCTATAGTTTGCTTTCTGGAGTTGATCAAAACACAAGTCTTGTTAGTTGCTTGTGTTGCCAACCAGCAGAGAAGCTGCTGCAGACACTTTCATGCCTTATGCTTTACTTGCTTACACTCTGTACCAGTTAGTGTTTCCCATGTCTATAGAGCAAGACCAAAGCTGGTATTGCCTAATTTGGTAGAGTTCCATGTAAGAGCTATGTAACATAAAGATTTGTTTTCAGAGTGAACAGTGATCTCTGCTTTTGGTTTCCATGGCTTGCTTTCTGGAGTTGATGAAAACACAAGTCATGTTAGTTGTTTGTGCTGCCAACCAGCAGAGAAGCTGCTGCAGACCCTCTCTTGCCTTATCCATTACTGGCTTTTACGCTGCACCGGTTGGTGTCTTTCATGTCCATAGAAGGAGAACTAAAGCTGTTACTGCCTAATTTACTAAGTTTCTGTGATAGAGCTATGTAACATAAAGATTTGCTTTACAGAGTGAACTGTGACCTCTGCTTTTGGTTTCTATAGTTTGCTTTCTGGAGTTGATCAAAACACAAGTCTTGTTAGTTGCTTGTGTTGGCAACCACCAGAGAAGCTGCTGCAGACACTTTCATGCCTTATGCTTTCTTTGCTTACACTCTGTACCAGTTAGTGTTTCCCATGTCTATAGAGCAAGACCAAAGCTGGTATTGCCTAATTTGGTAGAGTTCCATGTAAGAGCTATGTAACATAAAGATTTGCTTTACAGAATGAACAGTGATCTCTGCTTTTGGTTTCCAGGGCTTGCTTTCTGGAGTTGATCAAAACACAAGTCTTGTTAGTTGCTTGTGTTGCCAACCACCAGAGAAGCTGCTGCAGACACTTTCATGCCTTATGCTTTACTTGCTTACACTCTGTACCAGTTAGTGTTTCCCATGTCTATAGAGCAAGACCAAAGCTGGTATTGCCTAATTTGGTAGAGTTCCATGTAAGAGCTATGTAACATAAAGATTTGCTTTTCAGAGTGAACAGTGATCTCTGCTTTTGGTTTCCATGGCTTGCTTTCTGGAGTTGATGAAAACACAAGTCATGTTAGTTGCTTGTGCTGCCAACCAGCAGAGAAGCTGCTGCAGACACTTTCATGCCTTATGCTTTACTTGCTTACACTCTGTACCAGTTAGTGTTTCCCATGTCTATAGAGCAAGACCAAAGCTGGTATTGCCTAATTTGATAGAGTACCATGTAAGAGCTATGTAACATAAAGATTTGCTTTTCAGAGTGAACAGTGATCTCTGCTTTTGGTTTCCATGGCTTGCTTTCTGGAGTTGATGAAAACACAATTCATGTTAGTTGTTTGTGATGCCAACCAGCAGAGAAGCTGCTGCAGACCCTCTCTTGCCTTATCCATTACTTGCTTTTACGCTGCACCTTTGGTGTCTTTCATGTCCATAGAAGGAGAACTAAAGCTGTTACTGCCTAATTTACTAAGTTTCTGTGATAGAGCTATGTAACATAAAGATTTGCTTTACAGAGTGAACAGTGATCTCTGCTTTTGGTTTCTATGGTTTGCTTTCTGGAGTTGATCAAAACACAAGTCTTGTCTGTTGTTTGTGTTCCCAAGAAATAGAGAAGCTGCTGCAGACCCTCTCTTGCCTTATCCATTACTGGCTTTTACGCTGCACCTGTTGGTGTTTTTCATGTCCATAGGAGGAGAACTAAAGCTGTTACTGCCTAATTTACTAAGTTTCTGTGATAGAGCTATGTAACATAAAGATTTGCTTTACAGAGTGAACTGTGATCTCTGCTTTTGGTTTCTATAGTTTGCTTTCTGGAGTTGATCAAAACACAAGTCTTGTTAGTTGCTTGTGTTGCCAACCACCAGAGAAGCTGCTGCAGACACTTTCATGCCTTATGCTTTACTTGCTTACACTCTGTACCAGTTAGTGTTTCCCATGTCTATAGAGCAAGACCAAAGCTGGTATTGCCTAATTTGGTAGAGTTCCATGTAAGAGCTATGTAACATAAAGATTTGCTTTACAGAATGAACAGTGATCTCTGCTTTTGGTTTCTATAGTTTGCTTTCTGGAGTTGATCAAAACACAAGTCTTGTTAGTTGCTTGTGCTGCCAACCACCAGAGAAGCTGCTGCAGACACTTTCATGCCTTATGCTTTCTTTGCTTACACTCTGTACCAGTTAGTGTTTCCAATGTCTATAGAGCAAGACCAAAGCTGGTATTGCCTAATTTGGTAGAGTTCCATGTAAGAGCTATGTAACATAAAGATTTGCTTTTCAGAGTGAACAGTGATCTCTGCTTTTGGTTTCCATGGCTTGCTTTCTGGAGTTGATCAAAACACAAGTCATGTTAGTTGTTTGTGCTGCCAACCAGCAGAGAAGCTGCTGCAGACCCTCTCTTGCCTTATCCATTACTGGCTTTTACGCTGCACCGGTTGGTGTCTTTCATGTCCATAGAAGGAGAACTAAAGCTGTTACTGCCTAATTTACTAAGTTTCTGTGATAGAGCTATGTAACATAAAGATTTGTTCTACAGAGTGAACAGTGATCTCTGCTTTTGGTTTCCATGGCTTGCTTTCTGGAGTTGATGAAAACACAAGTCATGTTAGTTCTTTGTGCTGCCAACCAGCAGAGAAGCTGCTGCAGACCCTCTCTTGCCTTATCCATTACTGGCTTTTACGCTGCACCTGTTGGTGTTTTTCATGTCCATAGGAGGAGAACTAATGCTGTTACTGCCTAATTTACTAAGTTTCTGTGATAGAGCTATGTAACATAAAGATTTGCTTTACAGAGTGAACTGTGACCTCTGCTTTTGGTTTCTATAGTTTGCTTTCTGGAGTTGATCAAAACACAAGTCTTGTTAGTTGCTTGTGTTGGCAACCACCAGAGAAGCTGCTGCAGACACTTTCATGCCTTATGCTTTCTTTGCTTACCCTCTGTACCAGTTAGTGTTTCCCATGTCTATAGAGCAAGACCAAAGCTGGTATTGCCTAATTTGGTAGAGTTCCATGTAAGAGCTATGTAACATAAAGATTTCCTTTACAGAGTGAACAGTGATTTCTGCTTTTGGTTTCCATGGCTTGCTTTCTGGAGTTGATCAAAACACAAGTCTTGTTAGTTGCTTGTGTTGCCAACCACCATAGAAGCTGCTGCAGACACTTTCATGCCTTATGCTTTACTTGCTTACACTCTGTACCAGTTAGTGTTTCCCATGTCTATAGAGCAAGACCAAAGCTGGTATTGCCTAATTTGGTAGAGTTCCATGTAAGAGCTATGTAACATAAAGATTTGCTTTACAGAATGAACAGTGATCTCTGCTTTTGGTTTCTATGGTTTGCTTTCTGGAGTTGATCAAAACACAAGTCTTGTTAGTTGCTTGTGTTGCCAACCAGCAGAGAAGCTGCTGCAGACACTTTCATGCCTTATGCTTTACTTGCTTACACTCTGTACCAGTTAGTGTTTCCCATGTCTATAGAGCAAGACCAAAGCTGGTATTGCCTAATTTGGTAGAGTTCCATGTAAGAGCTATGTAACATAAAGATTTGCTTTACAGAATGAACAGTGATCTCTGCTTTTGGTTTCTATGGTTTGCTTTCTGGAGTTGATCAAAACACAAGTCTTGTTAGTTGCTTGTGCTGCCAACCAGCAGAGAAGCTGCTGCAGACACTCCATTGCTTTATCCATTACTGGCTTTTACGCTGCACCGGTTGGTGTCTTTCATGTCCATAGAAGGAGAACTAAAGCTGTTACTGCCTAATTTACTAAGTTTCTGTGATAGAGCTATGTAACATAAAGATTTGTTTTACAGAGTGAACTGTGATCTCTGCTTTTGGTTTCTATAGTTTGCTTTCTGGAGTTGATCAAAACACAAGTCTTGTTAGTTGCTTGTGTTGCCAACCACCAGAGAAGCTGCTGCAGACACTTTCATGCCTTATGCTTTACTTGCTTACACTCTGTACCAGTTAGTGTTTCCCATGTCTATAGAGCAAGACCAAAGCTGGTATTGCCTAATTTGGTAGAGTTCCATGTAAGAGCTATGTAACATAAAGATTTGCTTTACAGAATGAACAGTGATCTCTGCTTTTGGTTTCTATGGTTTGCTTTCTGGAGTTGATGAAAACACAAGTCTTGTTAGTTGCTTGTGTTGCCAACCAGCAGAGAAGCTGCTGCAGACACTTTCATGCCTTATGCTTTACTTGCTTACACTCTGTACCAGTTAGTGTTTCCCATGTCTATAGAGCAAGACCAAAGCTGGTATTGCCTAATTTGGTAGAGTTCCATGTAAGAGCTATGTAACATAAAGATTTGCTTTTCAGAGTGAACAGTGATCTCTGCTTTTGGTTTCCATGGCTTGCTTTCTGGAGTTGATGAAAACACAAGTCATGTTAGTTGTTTGTGCTGCCAACCAGCAGAGAAGCTGCTGCAGACCCTCTCTTGCCTTATCCATTACTGGCTTTTACGCTGCACCGGTTGGTGTCTTTCATGTCCATAGGAGGAGAACTAAAGCTGTTACTGCCTAATTAACTAAGTTTCTGTGATAGAGCTATGTAACATAAAGATTTGTTCTACAGAGTGAACAGTGATCTCTGCTTTTGGTTTCCATGGCTTGCTTTCTGGAGTTGATGAAAACACAAGTCATGTTAGTTCTTTGTGCTGCCAACCAGCAGAGAAGCTGCTGCAGACCCTCTCTTGCCTTATCCATTACTGGCTTTTACGCTGCACCTGTTGGTGTTTTTCATGTCCATAGGAGGAGAACTAAAGCTGTTACTGCCTAATTTACTAAGTTTCTGTGATAGAGCTATGTAACATAAAGATTTGCTTTACAGAGTGAACAGTGATCTCTGCTTTTGGTTTCTATAGTTTGCTTTCTGGAGTTGATCAAAACACAAGTCTTGTTAGATACTTGTGTTGCCAACCACCAGAGAAGCTGCTGCAGACACTTTCATGCCTTATGCTTTCCTTGCTTACACTCTGTACCAGTTAGTGTTTCCCATGTCTATAGAGCAAGACCAAAGCTGGTATTGCCTAATTTGGTAGAGTTCCATGTAAGAGCTATGTAACATAAAGATTTGCTTTACAGAATGAACAGTGATCTCTGCTTTTGTTTTCCAGGGCTTGCTTTCTGGAGTTGATCAAAACACAAGTCATGTTAGTTGCTTGTGCTGCCAACCAGCAGAGAAGCTGCTGCAGACACTCCATTGCTTTATCCATTACTGGCTTTTACGCTGCACCGGTTGGTGTCTTTCATGTCCATAGAAGGAGAACTAAAGCTGTTACTGCCTAATTTACTAAGTTTCTGTGATAGAGCTATGTAACATAAAGATTTGTTTTACAGAGTGAACTGTGATCTCTGCTTTTGGTTTCTATAGTTTGCTTTCTGGAGTTGATCAAAACACAAGTCTTGTTAGTTGCTTGTGTTGCCAACCACCAGAGAAGCTGCTGCAGACACTTTCATGCCTTATGCTTTACTTGCTTACACTCTGTACCAGTTAGTGTTTCCCATGTCTATAGAGCAAGACCAAAGCTGGTATTGCCTAATTTGGTAGAGTTCCATGTAAGAGCTATGTAACATAAAGATTTGCTTTACAGAATGAACAGTGATCTCTGCTTTTGGTTTCCAGGGCTTGCTTTCTGGAGTTGATCAAAACACAAGTCTTGTTAGTTGCTTGTGTTGCCAACCAGCAGAGAAGCTGCTGCAGACACTTTCATGCCTTATGCTTTACTTGCTTACACTCTGTACCAGTTAGTGTTTCCCATGTCTATAGAGCAAGACCAAAGCTGGTATTGCCTAATTTGGTAGAGTTCCATGTAAGAGCTATGTAACATAAAGATTTGCTTTACAGAATGAACAGTGATCTCTGCTTTTGGTTTCTATAGTTTGCTTTCTGGAGTTGATCAAAACACAAGTCTTGTTAGTTGCTTGTGTTGCCAACCACCAGAGAAGCTGCTGCAGACACTTTCATGCCTTATGCTTTACTTGCTTACACTCTGTACCAGTTAGTGTTTCCCATGTCTATAGAGCAAGACCAAAGCTGGTATTGCCTAATTTGGTAGAGTTCCATGTAAGAGCTATGTAACATAAAGATTTGCTTTACAGAGTGAACAGTGATCTCTGCTTTTGGTTTCTATAGTTTGCTTTCTGGAGTTGATCAAAACACAAGTCTTGTTAGTTGCTTGTGTTGCCAACCAGCAGAGAAGCTGCTGCAGACACTTTCATGCCTTATCCTTTACTTGCTTACACTCTGTACCAGTTAGTGTTTCCCATGTCTATAGAGCAAGACCAAAGCTGGTATTGCCTAATTTGGTAGAGTTCCATGTAAGAGCTATGTAACATAAAGATTTGCTTTTCAGAGTGAACAGTGATCTCTGCTTTTGGTTTCCATGGCTTGCTTTCTGGAGTTGATGAAAACACAAGTCATGTTAGTTGTTTGTGCTGCCAACCAGCAGAGAAGCTGCTGCAGACCCTCTCTTGCCTTATCCATTACTGGCTTTTACGCTGCACCGGTTGGTGTCTTTCATGTCCATAGAAGGAGAACTAAAGCTGTTACTGCCTAATTTACTAAGTTTCTGTGATAGAGCTATGTAACATAAAGATTTGCTTTACAGAGTGAACTGTGACCTCTGCTTTTGGTTTCTATAGTTTGCTTTCTGGAGTTGATCAAAACACAAGTCTTGTTAGTTGCTTGTGTTGGCAACCACCAGAGAAGCTGCTGCAGACACTTTCATGCCTTATGCTTTCTTTGCTTACACTCTGTACCAGTTAGTGTTTCCCATGTCTATAGAGCAAGACCAAAGCTGGTATTGCCTAATTTGGTAGAGTTCCATGTAAGAGCTATGTAACATAAAGATTTGCTTTACAGAATGAACAGTGATCTCTGCTTTTGGTTTCCAGGGCTTGCTTTCTGGAGTTGATCAAAACACAAGTCTTGTTAGTTGCTTGTGTTGCCAACCACCAGAGAAGCTGCTGCAGACACTTTCATGCCTTATGCTTTACTTGCTTACACTCTGTACCAGTTAGTGTTTCCCATGTCTATAGAGCAAGACCAAAGCTGGTATTGCCTAATTTGGTAGAGTTCCATGTAAGAGCTATGTAACATAAAGATTTGCTTTTCAGAGTGAACAGTGATCTCTGCTTTTGGTTTCCATGGCTTGCTTTCTGGAGTTGATGAAAACACAAGTCATGTTAGTTGCTTGTGCTGCCAACCAGCAGAGAAGCTGCTGCAGACACTTTCATGCCTTATGCTTTACTTGCTTACACTCTGTACCAGTTAGTGTTTCCCATGTCTATAGAGCAAGACCAAAGCTGGTATTGCCTAATTTGATAGAGTACCATGTAAGAGCTATGTAACAT
This sequence comes from Prinia subflava, assembly GCF_021018805.1. NCBI lineage: Eukaryota > Metazoa > Chordata > Aves > Passeriformes > Cisticolidae > Prinia > Prinia subflava. The sequence continues at coordinate 97,844,861 of NC_086247.1, forward strand.
AAAGATTTGCTTTTCAGAGTGAACAGTGATCTCTGCTTTTGGTTTCCATGGCTTGCTTTCTGGAGTTGATGAAAACACAATTCATGTTAGTTGTTTGTGATGCCAACCAGCAGAGAAGCTGCTGCAGACCCTCTCTTGCCTTATCCATTACTTGCTTTTACGCTGCACCTTTGGTGTCTTTCATGTCCATAGAAGGAGAACTAAAGCTGTTACTGCCTAATTTACTAAGTTTCTGTGATAGAGCTATGTAACATAAAGATTTGCTTTACAGAGTGAACAGTGATCTCTGCTTTTGGTTTCTATGGTTTGCTTTCTGGAGTTGATCAAAACACAAGTCTTGTCTGTTGTTTGTGTTCCCAAGAAATAGAGAAGCTGCTGAAGGCGCTTTCCTGCCTTTTGCAGTACCGGTTTACACTTAGCACATGTATGTGTTTTGCTTGTCACCAGACCACGAATAAAGGTGGGTACTTCCTAATTTGCTTGATTTCCATGAAAGAGCCATGTAACAGAAACCTTTCCTTTGACACTCCACCGGTTGATGTTTCTCATGTCTATAGAGCAAGACCAAAGCTGTTACTGCTTAATTTGCTAAGTTTCCATGAAAGAGCACTGTAACATAAAGCTTTGCTTTTCCGAGTGAACAGTGGTTTCTGCTTTTGGTTTCCATGGCTTGCTTTCTGGAGTTGATGAAAACACAAGTCATGTTAGTTGTTTGTGCTGCCAACCAGCAGAGAAGCTGCTGCAGACCCTCTCTTGCTTTATCTATTACTGGCTTTTACGCTGCACCGGTTGGTGTCTTTCATGTCCATAGAAGGAGAACTAAAGCTGTTACTGCCTAATTTACTAAGTTTCTGTGATAGAGCTATGTAACATACAGATTTGCTTTACAGAATGAACAGTGATCTCTGCTTTTGGTTTCTATAGTTTGCTTTCTGGAGTTGATCAAAACACAAGTCTTGTCTGTTGCTTGTGTTGCCAACCAGCAGAGAAGCTGCTGCAGACACTTTCATGCCTTATCCTTTACTTGCTTACACTCTGTACCAGTTAGTGTTTCCCATGTCTATAGAGCAAGACCAAAGCTGGTATTGCCTAATTTGGTAGAGTTCCATGTAAGAGCTATGTAACATAAAGATTTGCTTTTCGAAGTGAACAGTCATCTCTGCTTTTGGTTTCCATGGCTTGCTTTCTGGAGTTGATGAAAACACAAGTCATGTTAGTTGTTTGTGCTGCCAACCAGCAGAGAAGCTGCTGCAGACCCTCTCTTGCCTTATCCATTACTGGCTTTTACGCTGCACCGGTTGGTGTTTTCATGTCCATAGGAGGAGAACTAAAGCTGTTACTGCCTAATTTACTAAGTTTCTGTGATAGAGCTATGTAACATAAAGATTTGTTTTACAGAGTGAACAGTGATCTCTGCTTTTTGTTTCCATGGCTTGCTTTCTGGAGTTGATGAAAACACAAGTCATGTTAGTTCTTTGTGCTGCCAACCAGCAGAGAAGCTGCTGCAGACCCTCTCTTGCCTTATCCATTACTGGCTTTTACGCTGCACCTGTTGGTGTCTTTCATGTCCATAGGAGGAGAACTAAAGCTGTTACTGCCTAATTTACTAAGTTTCTGTGATAGAGCTATGTAACATAAAGATTTGATTTTCAGAGTGAACAGTGATCTCTGCTTTTGGTTTCTATGGTTTGCTTTCTGGAGTTGATCAAAACACAAGTCTTGTCTGTTGTTTGTGTTCCCAAGAAATAGAGAAGCTGCTGAAGGCGCTTTCCTGCCTTTTGCAGTACCGGTTTACACTTTGCACATGTATGTGTTTTGCTTGTCACCAGACCACGAATAAAGGTGGGTACTTCCTAATTTGCTTGATTTCCATGAAAGAGCCATGTAACAGAAACCTTTCCTTTGACACTCCACCGGTTGATGTTTCTCATGTCTATAGAGCAAGACCAAAGCTGTTACTGCCTAATTTGCAAAGTTTCCATGAAAGAGCACTGTAACATAAAGCTTTGCTTTTCCGAGTGAACAGTGGTTTCTGCTTTTGGTTTCCATGGCTTGCTTTCTGGAGTTGATGAAAACACAAGTCATGTTAGTTGTTTGTGCTGCCAACCAGCAGAGAAGCTGCTGCAGACACTCTCTTGCTTTATCCATTACTGGCTTTTACGCTGCACCGGTTGGTGTCTTTAATGTCCATAGAAGGAGAACTAAAGCTGTTACTGCCTAATTTACTAAGTTTCTGTGATAGAGCTATGTAACATAAAGATTTGCTTTACAGAGTGAACTGTGATCTCTGCTTTTGGTTTCTATAGTTTGCTTTCTGGAGTTGATCAAAACACAAGTCTTGTTAGTTGCTTGTGTTGCCAACCACCAGAGAAGCTGCTGCAGACACTTTCATGCCTTATGCTTTACTTGCTTACACTCTGTACCAGTTAGTGTTTCCCATGTCTATAGAGCAAGACCAAAGCTGGTATTGCCTAATTTGGTAGAGTTCCATGTAAGAGCTATGTAACATAAAGATTTGCTTTTCAGAGTGAACAGTGATCTCTGCTTTTGTTTTCCAGGGCTTGCTTTCTGGAGTTGATGAAAACACAAGTCATGTTAGTTGCTTGTGTTGCCAACCACCAGAGAAGCTGCTGCAGACACTTTCATGCCTTATCCTTTACTTGCTTACACTCTGTACCAGTTAGTGTTTCCCATGTCTATAGAGCAAGACCAAAGCTGGTATTGCCTAATTTGGTAGAGTTCCATGTAAGAGCTATGTAACATAAAGATTTGCTTATCAGAGTGAACAGTCATCTCTGCTTTTGGTTTCCATGGCTTGCTTTCTGGAGTTGATGAAAACACAAGTCATGTTAGTTGTTTGTGCTGCCAACCAGCAGAGAAGCTGCTGCAGACCCTCTCTTGCCTTATCCATTACTGGCTTTTACGCTGCACCTGTTGGTGTTTTTCATGTCCATAGGAGGAGAACTAAAGCTGTTACTGCCTAATTTACTAAGTTTCTGTGATAGAGCTATGTAACATAAAGATTTGCTTTACAGAGTGAACTGTGATCTCTGCTTTTGGTTTCTATAGTTTGCTTTCTGGAGTTGATCAAAACACAAGTCTTGGTAGTTGCTTGTGTTGCCAACCACCTGAGAAGCTGCTGCAGACACTTTCATGCCTTATGCTTTCTTTGCTTACACTCTGTACCAGTTAGTGTTTCCCATGTCTATAGAGCAAGACCAAAGCTGGTATTGCCTAATTTGATAGAGTTCCATGTAAGAGCTATGTAACATTAAGATTTGCTTTTCAGAGTGAACAGTGATCTCTGCTTTTGGTTTCCATGGCTTGCTTTCTGGAGTTGATGAAAACACAAGTCATGTTAGTTGTTTGTGCTGCCAACCAGCAGAGAAGCTGCTGCAGACCCTCTCTTGCCTTATCCATTACTTGCTTTTACGCTGCACCTTTGGTGTCTTTCATGTCCATAGAAGGAGAACTAAAGCTGTTACTGCCTAATTTACTAAGTTTCTGTGATAGAGCTATGTAACATAAAGATTTGCTTTTCAGAGTGAACAGTGATCTCTGCTTTTGGTTTCTATAGTTTGCTTTCTGGAGTTGATCAAAACACAAGTCTTGTCTGTTGTTTGTGTTCCCAAGAAATAGAGAAGCTGCTGAAGGCGCTTTCCTGCCTTTTGCAGTACCGGTTAACACTTTGCACATGTATGTGTTTTGCTTGTCACCAGACCACGAATAAAGGTGGGTACTTCCTAATTTGCTTGATTTCCATGAAAGAGCCATGTAACAGAAACCTTTCCTTTGACACTCCACCGGTTGATGTTTCTCATGTCTATAGAGCAAGACCAAAGCTGTTACTGCCTAATTTGCAAAGTTTCCATGAAAGAGCACTGTAACATAAAGCTTTGCTTTTCCGAGTGAACAGTGGTTTCTGCTTTTGGTTTCCATGGCTTGCTTTCTGGAGTTGATGAAAACACAAGTCATGTTAGTTGTTTGTGCTGCCAACCAGCAGAGAAGCTGCTGCAGACACTCTCTTGCTTTATCCATTACTGGCTTTTACGCTGCACCGGTTGGTGTCTTTCATGTCCATAGAAGGAGAACTAAAACTGTTACTGCCTAATTTACTAAGTTTCTGTGATAGAGCTATGTAACATAAAGATTTGCTTTACAGAGTGAACTGTGATCTCTGCTTTTGGTTTCTATAGTTTGCTTTCTGGAGTTGATCAAAACACAAGTCTTGTTAGTTGCTTGTGTTGCCAACCAGCAGAGAAGCTGCTGCAGACACTTTCATGCATTATGCTTTACTTGCTTACACTCTGTACCAGTTAGTGTTTCCCATGTCTATAGAGCAAGACAAAAGCTGGTATTGCCTAATTTGGTAGAGTTCCATGTAAGAGCTATGTAACATAAAGATTTGCTTTTCAGAGTGAACAGTGATCTCTGCTTTTGGTTTCCATGGCTTGCTTTCTGGGGTTGATGAAAACACAAGTCATGTTAGTTGCTTGTGTTGCCAACCAGCAGAGAAGCTGCTGCAGACACTCCCTTGCTTTATCCATTACTGGCTTTTACGCTGCACCGGTTGGTGTCTTTCATGTCCATAGGAGGAGAACTAAAGCTGTTACTGCCTAATTTACTAAGTTTCTGTGATAGAGCTATGTAACATAAAGATTTGCTTTACAGAGTGAACAGTGATCTCTGCTTTTGGTTTCTATGGTTTGCTTTCTGGAGTTGATTAAAACACAAGTCTTGGTAGTTGCTTATGTTGCCAACCACCAGAGAAGCTGCTGCAGACACTTTCATGCCTTATGCTTTCTTTGATTACACTCTGTACCAGTTAGTGTTTCCCATGTCTATAGAGCAAGACCAAAGCTGGTATTGCCTAATTTGGTAGAGTTCCATGTAAGAGCTATGTAACATAAAGATTTGCTTTACAGAGTGAACAGTGATCTCTGCTTTTGGTTTCTATAGTTTGCTTTCTGGAGTTGATCAAAACACAAGTCTTGTTAGTTGCTTGTGTTGCCAACCACCAGAGAAGCTGCTGCAGACACTTTCATGCCTTATGCTTTACTTGCTTACACTCTGTACCAGTTAGTGTTTCCCATGTCTATAGAGCAAGACCAAAGCTGGTATTGCCTAATTTGATAGAGTTCCATGTAAGAGCTATGTAACATAAAGATTTGTTTTCAGAGTGAACAGTGATCTCTGCTTTTGGTTTCCATGGCTTGCTTTCTGGAGTTGATCAAAACACAAGTCATGTTAGTTGTTTGTGCTGCCAACCAGCAGAGAAGCTGCTGCAGACCCTCTCTTGCCTTATCCATTACTTGCTTTTACGCTACACCTTTGGTGTTTTTCATGTCCATAGGAGGAGAACTAAAGCTGTTACTGCCTAATTTACTAAGTTTCTGTGATAGAGCTATGTAACATAAAGATTTGCTTTACAGAGTGAACTGTGATCTCTGCTTTTGGTTTCTATAGTTTGCTTTCTGGAGTTGATCAAAACACAAGTCTTGTTAGTTGCTTGTGTTGCCAACCAGCAGAGAAGCTGCTGCAGACACTTTCATGCCTTATCCTTTACTTGCTTACACTCTGTACCAGTTAGTGTTTCCCATGTCTATAGAGCAAGACCAAAGCTGGTATTGCCTAATTTGGTAGAGTTCCATGTAAGAGCTATGTAACATAAAGATTTGCTTTACAGAATGAACAGTGATCTCTGCTTTTGGTTTCTATAGTTTGCTTTCTGGAGTTGATCAAAACACAAGTCTTGTTAGTTGCTTGTGTTGCCAACCACCAGAGAAGCTGCTGCAGACACTTTCATGCATTATGCTTTACTTGCTTACACTCTGTACCAGTTAGTGTTTCCCATGTCTATAGAGCAAGACAAAAGCTGGTATTGCCTAATTTGGTAGAGTTCCATGTAAGAGCTATGTAACATAAAGATTTGCTTTTCAGAGTGAACAGTCATCTCTGCTTTTGGTTTCCATGGCTTGCTTTCTGGAGTTGATGAAAACACAAGTCAAGTTTAGTTGCTTGTGCTGCCAACCAGCAGAGAAGCTGCTGCAGACACTCCCTTGCTTTATCCATTACTGGCTTTTACGCTGCACCGTTTGGTGTCTTTCATGTCCATAGGAGGAGAACTAAAGCTGTTACTGCCTAATTTACTAAGTTTCTGTGATAGAGCTATGTAACATAAAGATTTGCTTTACAGAGTGAACAGTGATCTCTGCTTTTTGTTTCTATAGTTTGCTTTCTGGAGTTGATCAAAACACAAGTCTTGTTAGTTGCTTGTGTTGCCAACCACCAGAGAAGCTGCTGCAGACACTTTCATGCCTTATGCTTTCTTTGCTTACACTCTGTACCAGTTAGTGTTTCCCATGTCTATAGAGCAAGACCAAAGCTGGTATTGCCTAATTTGATAGAGTTCCATGTAAGAGCTATGTAACATTAAGATTTGCTTTTCAGAGTGAACAGTGATCTCTGCTTTTGGTTTCCATGGCTTGCTTTCTGTAGTTGATGAAAACACAAGTCATGTTAGTTGTTTGTGCTGCCAACCAGCAGAGAAGCTGCTGCAGACCCTCTCTTGCCTTATCCATTACTTGCTTTTACGCTGCACCTTTGGTGTCTTTCATGTCCATAGAAGGAGAACTAAAGCTGTTACTGCCTAATTTACTAAGTTTCTGTGATAGAGCTATGTAACATAAAGATTTGCTTTACAGAGTGAACAGTGATCTCTGCTTTTGGTTTCTATAGTTTGCTTTCTGGAGTTGATCAAAACACAAGTCTTGTCTGTTGTTTGTGTTCCCAAGAAATAGAGAAGCTGCTGAAGGCGCTTTCCTGCCTTTTGCAGTACCGGTTTACACTTTGCACATGTATGTGTTTTGCTTGTCACCAGACCACGAATAAAGGTGGGTACTTCCTAATTTGCTTGATTTCCATGAAAGAGCCATGTAACAGAAACCTTTCCTTTGACACTCCACCGGTTGATGTTTCTCATGTCTATAGAGCAAGACCAAAGCTGTTACTGCCTAATTTGCAAAGTTTCCATGAAAGAGCACTGTAACATAAAGCTTTGCTTTTCCGAGTGAACAGTGGTTTCTGCTTTTGGTTTCCATGGCTTGCTTTCTGGAGTTGATGAAAACACAAGTCATGTTAGTTGTTTGTGCTGCCAACCAGCAGAGAAGCTGCTGCAGACACTCTCTTGCTTTATCCATTACTGGCTTTTACGCTGCACCGGTTGGTGTCTTTCATGTCCATAGGAGGAGAACTAAAGCTGTTACTGCCTAATTTACTAAGTTTCTGTGATAGAGCTACGTAACATAAAGATTTGCTTTACAGAGTGAACAGTGATCTCTGCTTTTGGTTTCTATAGTTTGCTTTCTGGAGTTGATCAAAACACAAGTCTTGTTAGTTGCTTGTGTTGCCAACCACCTGAGAAGCTGCTGCAGACACTTTCATGCCTTATACTTTCTTTGCTTACACTCTGTACCAGTTAGTGTTTCCCATGTCTATAGAGCAAGACCAAAGCTGGTATTGCCTAATTTGATAGAGTTCCATGTAAGAGCTATGTAACATAAAGATTTGCTTTACAGAGTGAACTGTGATCTCTGCTTTTGGTTTCCAGGGCTTGCTTTCTGGAGTTGATGAAAACACAAGTCATGTTAGTTGCTTGTGTTGCCAACCACCAGAGAAGCTGCTGCAGACACTTTCATGCCTTATCCTTTACTTGCTTACACTCTGTACCAGTTAGTGTTTCCCATGTCTATAGAGCAAGACCAAAGCTGGTATTGCCTAATTTGGTAGAGTTCCATGTAAGAGCTATGTAACATAAAGATTTGCTTTTCAGAGTGAACAGTGATCTCTGCTTTTGGTTTCCATGGCTTGCTTTCTGGAGTTGATGAAAACACAAGTCATGTTAGTTGTTTGTGCTGCCAACCAGCAGAGAAGCTGCTGCAGACCCTCTCTTGCCTTATCCATTACTGGCTTTTACGCTGCACCGGTTGGTGTCTTTCATGTCCATAGGAGGAGAACTAAAGCTGTTACTGCCTAATTTACTAAGTTTCTGTGATAGAGCTATGTAACATAAAGATTTGCTTTACAGAGTGAACAGTGATCTCTGCTTTTGGTTTCTATAGTTTGCTTTCTGGAGTTGATCAACACACAAGTCTTGTTAGTTGCTTGTGTTGCCAACCACCAGAGAAGCTGCTGCAGACACTTTCATGCCTTATGCTTTACTTGCTTACACTCTGTACCAGTTAGTGTTTCCCATGTCTATAGAGCAAGACCAAAGCTGGTATTGCCTAATTTGGTAGAGTTCCATGTAAGAGCTATGTAACATAAAGATTTGCTTTACAGAATGAACAGTGATCTCTGCTTTTGGTTTCTATAGTTTGCTTTCTGGAGTTGATCAAAACACAAGTCTTGGTAGTTGCTTATGTTGCCAACCACCAGAGAAGCTGCTGCAGACACTTTCATGCCTTATGCTTTCTTTGATTACACTCTGTACCAGTTAGTGTTTCCCATGTCTATAGAGCAAGACCAAAGCTGGTATTGCCTAATTTGGTAGAGTTCCATGTAAGAGCTATGTAACATTAAGATTTGCTTTTCAGAGTGAACAGTGATCTCTGCTTTTGGTTTCCATGGCTTGCTTTCTGGAGTTGATCAAAACACAAGTCATGTTAGTTGTTTGTGCTGCCAACCAGCAGAGAAGCTGCTGCAGACCCTCTCTTGCCTTATCCATTACTTGCTTTTACGCTGCACCTTTGGTGTCTTTCATGTCCATAGAAGGAGAACTAAAGCTGTTACTGCCTAATTTACTAAGTTTCTGTGATAGAGCTATGTAACATAAAGATTTGCTTTTCAGAGTGAACAGTGATCTCTGCTTTTGGTTTCCATGGCTTGCTTTCTGGGGTTGATGAAAACACAAGTCATGTTAGTTGCTTGTGCTGCCAACCAGCAGAGAAGCTGCTGCAGACACTCCCTTGCTTTATCCATTACTGGCTTTTACGCTGCACCGGTTGGTGTCTTTCATGTCCATAGGAGGAGAACTAAAGCTGTTACTGCCTAATTTACTAAGTTTCTGTGATAGAGCTATGTAACATAAAGATTTGCTTTACAGAGTGAACAGTGATCTCTGCTTTTGGTTTCTATGGTTTGCTTTCTGGAGTTGATTAAAACACAAGTCTTGGTAGTTGCTTATGTTGCCAACCACCAGAGAAGCTGCTGCAGACACTTTCATGCCTTATGCTTTCTTTGCTTACACTCTGTACCAGTTAGTGTTTCCCATGTCTATAGAGCAAGACCAAAGCTGGTATTGCCTAATTTGGTAGAGTTCCATGTAAGAGCTATGTAACATAAAGATTTGTTTTCAGAGTGAACAGTGATCTCTGCTTTTGGTTTCTATAGTTTGCTTTCTGGAGTTGATCAAAACACAAGTCTTGTTAGTTGCTTGTGTTGCCAACCACCAGAGAAGCTGCTGCAGACACTTTCATGCCTTATGCTTTACTTGCTTACACTCTGTACCAGTTAGTGTTTCCCATGTCTATAGAGCAAGACCAAAGCTGGTATTGCCTAATTTGGTAGAGTTCCATGTAAGAGCTATGTAACATAAAGATTTGCTTTTCAGAGTGAACAGTCATCTCTGCTTTTGGTTTCCATGGCTTGCTTTCTGGAGTTGATGAAAACACAAGTCATGTTAGTTGTTTGTGCTGCCAACCAGCAGAGAAGCTGCTGCAGACCCTCTCTTGCCTTATCCATTACTGGCTTTTACGCTGCACCTGTTGGTGTTTTTTATGTCCATAGGAGGAGAACTAAAGCTGTTACTGCCTAATTTATTAAGTTTCTGTGATAGAGCTATGTAACATAAAGATTTGCTTTACAGAGTGAACAGTGATCTCTGCTTTTGGTTTCTATAGTTTGCTTTCTGGAGTTGATCAAAACACAAGTCTTGTTAGTTGCTTGTGTTGCCAACCAGCAGAGAAGCTGCTGCAGACACTTTCATGCCTTATGCTTTACTTGCTTACACTCTGTACCAGTTAGTGTTTCCCATGTCTATAGAGCAAGACCAAAGCTGGTATTGCCTAATTTGGTAGAGTTCCATGTAAGAGTATGTAACATAAAGATTTGCTTTACAGAATGAACAGTGATCTCTGCTTTTGGTTTCTATAGTTTGCTTTCTGGAGTTGATCAAAACACAAGTCTTGTTAGTTGCTTGTGTTGCCAACCACCAGAGAAGCTGCTGCAGACACTTTCATGCATTATGCTTTACTTGCTTACACTCTGTACCAGTTAGTGTTTCCCATGTCTATAGAGCAAGACAAAAGCTGGTATTGCCTAATTTGGTAGAGTTCCATGTAAGAGCTATGTAACATAAAGATTTGCTTTTCAGAGTGAACAGTCATCTCTGCTTTTGGTTTCCATGGCTTGCTTTCTGGAGTTGATGAAAACACAAGTCATGTTAGTTGTTTGTGCTGCCAACCAGCAGAGAAGCTGCTGCAGACCCTCTCTTGCCTTATCCATTACTTGCTTTTACGCTGCACCTTTGGTGTCTTTCATGTCCATAGAAGGAGAACTAAAGCTGTTACTGCCTAATTTACTAAGTTTCTGTGATAGAGCTATGTAACATAAAGATTTGCTTTACAGAGTGAACAGTGATCTCTGCTTTTGGTTTCTATAGTTTGCTTTCTGGAGTTGATCAAAACACAAGTCTTGTCTGTTGTTTGTGTTCCCAAGAAATAGAGAAGCTGCTGAAGGCGCTTTCCTGCCTTTTGCAGTACCGGTTTACACTTTGCACATGTATGTGTTTTGCTTGTCACCAGACCACGAATAAAGGTGGGTACTTCCTAATTTGCTTGATTTCCATGAAAGAGCCATGTAACAGAAACCTTTCCTTTGACACTCCACCGGTTGATGTTTCTCATGTCTATAGAGCAAGACCAAAGCTGTTACTGCCTAATTTGCAAAGTTTCCATGAAAGAGCACTGTAACATAAAGCTTTGCTTTTCCGAGTGAACAGTGGTTTCTGCTTTTGGTTTCCATGGCTTGCTTTCTGGAGTTGATGAAAACACAAGTCATGTTAGTTGTTTGTGCTGCCAACCAGCAGAGAAGCTGCTGCAGACACTCTCTTGCTTTATCCATTACTGGCTTTTACGCTGCACCGGTTGGTGTCTTTCATGTCCATAGGAGGAGAACTAAAGCTGTTACTGCCTAATTTACTAAGTTTCTGTGATAGAGCTACGTAACATAAAGATTTGCTTTACAGAGTGAACAGTGATCTCTGCTTTTGGTTTCTATAGTTTGCTTTCTGGAGTTGATCAAAACACAAGTCTTGTTAGTTGCTTGTGTTGCCAACCACCTGAGAAGCTGCTGCAGACACTTTCATGCCTTATACTTTCTTTGCTTACACTCTGTACCAGTTAGTGTTTCCCATGTCTATAGAGCAAGACCAAAGCTGGTATTGCCTAATTTGATAGAGTTCCATGTAAGAGCTATGTAACATTAAGATTTGCTTTTCAGAGTGAACAGTGATCTCTGCTTTTGGTTTCCATGGCTTGCTTTCTGTAGTTGATGAAAACACAAGTCATGTTAGTTGTTTGTGCTGCCAACCAGCAGAGAAGCTGCTGCAGACCCTCTCTTGCCTTATCCATTACTTGCTTTTACGCTGCACCTTTGGTGTCTTTCATGTCCATAGAAGGAGAACTAAAGCTGTTACTGCCTAATTTACTAAGTTTCTGTGATAGAGCTATGTAACATAAAGATTTGCTTTACAGAGTGAACAGTGATCTCTGCTTTTGGTTTCTATAGTTTGCTTTCTGGAGTTGATCAAAACACAAGTCTTGTCTGTTGTTTGTGTTCCCAAGAAATAGAGAAGCTGCTGAAGGCGCTTTCCTGCCTTTTGCAGTACCGGTTTACACTTTGCACATGTATGTGTTTTGCTTGTCACCAGACCACGAATAAAGGTGGGTACTTCCTAATTTGCTTGATTTCCATGAAAGAGCCATGTAACAGAAACCTTTCCTTTGACACTCCACCGGTTGATGTTTCTCATGTCTATAGAGCAAGACCAAAGCTGTTACTGCCTAATTTGCAAAGTTTCCATGAAAGAGCACTGTAACATAAAGCTTTGCTTTTCCGAGTGAACAGTGGTTTCTGCTTTTGGTTTCCATGGCTTGCTTTCTGGAGTTGATGAAAACACAAGTCATGTTAGTTGTTTGTGCTGCCAACCAGCAGAGAAGCTGCTGCAGACACTCTCTTGCTTTATCCATTACTGGCTTTTACGCTGCACCGGTTGGTGTCTTTCATGTCCATAGGAGGAGAACTAAAGCTGTTACTGCCTAATTTACTAAGTTTCTGTGATAGAGCTACGTAACATAAAGATTTGCTTTACAGAGTGAACAGTGATCTCTGCTTTTGGTTTCTATAGTTTGCTTTCTGGAGTTGATCAAAACACAAGTCTTGTTAGTTGCTTGTGTTGCCAACCACCTGAGAAGCTGCTGCAGACACTTTCATGCCTTATACTTTCTTTGCTTACACTCTGTACCAGTTAGTGTTTCCCATGTCTATAGAGCAAGACCAAAGCTGGTATTGCCTAATTTGATAGAGTTCCATGTAAGAGCTATGTAACATAAAGATTTGCTTTACAGAGTGAACTGTGATCTCTGCTTTTGGTTTCCAGGGCTTGCTTTCTGGAGTTGATGAAAACACAAGTCATGTTAGTTGCTTGTGTTGCCAACCACCAGAGAAGCTGCTGCAGACACTTTCATGCCTTATCCTTTACTTGCTTACACTCTGTACCAGTTAGTGTTTCCCATGTCTATAGAGCAAGACCAAAGCTGGTATTGCCTAATTTGGTAGAGTTCCATGTAAGAGCTATGTAACATTAAGATTTGCTTTTCAGAGTGAACAGTGATCTCTGCTTTTGGTTTCCATGGCTTGCTTTCTGTAGTTGATGAAAACACAAGTCATGTTAGTTGTTTGTGCTGCCAACCAGCAGAGAAGCTGCTGCAGACCCTCTCTTGCCTTATCCATTACTTGCTTTTACGCTGCACCTTTGGTGTCTTTCATGTCCATAGAAGGAGAACTAAAGCTGTTACTGCCTAATTTACTAAGTTTCTGTGATAGAGCTATGTAACATAAAGATTTGCTTTACAGAGTGAACAGTGATCTCTGCTTTTGGTTTCTATAGTTTGCTTTCTGGAGTTGATCAAAACACAAGTCTTGTCTGTTGTTTGTGTTCCCAAGAAATAGAGAAGCTGCTGAAGGCGCTTTCCTGCCTTTTGCAGTACCGGTTTACACTTTGCACATGTATGTGTTTTGCTTGTCACCAGACCACGAATAAAGGTGGGTACTTCCTAATTTGCTTGATTTCCATGAAAGAGCCATGTAACAGAAACCTTTCCTTTGACACTCCACCGGTTGATGTTTCTCATGTCTATAGAGCAAGACCAAAGCTGTTACTGCCTAATTTGCAAAGTTTCCATGAAAGAGCACTGTAACATAAAGCTTTGCTTTTCCGAGTGAACAGTGGTTTCTGCTTTTGGTTTCCATGGCTTGCTTTCTGTAGTTGATGAAAACACAAGTCATGTTAGTTGTTTGTGCTGCCAACCAGCAGAGAAGCTGCTGCAGACACTCTCTTGCTTTATCCATTACTGGCTTTTACGCTGCACCGGTTGGTGTCTTTCATGTCCATAGGAGGAGAACTAAAGCTGTTACTGCCTAATTTACTAAGTTTCTGTGATAGAGCTACGTAACATAAAGATTTGCTTTACAGAGTGAACAGTGATCTCTGCTTTTGGTTTCTATAGTTTGCTTTCTGGAGTTGATCAAAACACAAGTCTTGTTAGTTGCTTGTGTTGCCAACCACCAGAGAAGCTGCTGCAGACACTTTCATGCCTTATACTTTCTTTGCTTACACTCTGTACCAGTTAGTGTTTCCCATGTCTATAGAGCAAGACCAAAGCTGGTATTGCCTAATTTGATAGAGTTCCATGTAAGAGCTATGTAACATAAAGATTTGCTTTACAGAGTGAACTGTGATCTCTGCTTTTGGTTTCCAGGGCTTGCTTTCTGGAGTTGATGAAAACACAAGTCATGTTAGTTGCTTGTGTTGCCAACCACCAGAGAAGCTGCTGCAGACACTTTCATGCCTTATCCTTTACTTGCTTACACTCTGTACCAGTTAGTGTTTCCCATGTCTATAGAGCAAGACCAAAGCTGGTATTGCCTAATTTGATAGAGTTCCATGTAAGAGCTATGTAACATTAAGATTTGCTTTTCAGAGTGAACAGTGATCTCTGCTTTTGGTTTCCATGGCTTGCTTTCTGTAGTTGATGAAAACACAAGTCATGTTAGTTGTTTGTGCTGCCAACCAGCAGAGAAGCTGCTGCAGACCCTCTCTTGCCTTATCCATTACTTGCTTTTACGCTGCACCTTTGGTGTCTTTCATGTCCATAGAAGGAGAACTAAAGCTGTTACTGCCTAATTTACTAAGTTTCTGTGATAGAGCTATGTAACATAAAGATTTGCTTTACAGAGTGAACAGTGATCTCTGCTTTTGGTTTCTATAGTTTGCTTTCTGGAGTTGATCAAAACACAAGTCTTGTCTGTTGTTTGTGTTCCCAAGAAATAGAGAAGCTGCTGAAGGCGCTTTCCTGCCTTTTGCAGTACCGGTTTACACTTTGCACATGTATGTGTTTTGCTTGTCACCAGACCACGAATAAAGGTGGGTACTTCCTAATTTGCTTGATTTCCATGAAAGAGCCATGTAACAGAAACCTTTCCTTTGACACTCCACCGGTTGATGTTTCTCATGTCTATAGAGCAAGACCAAAGCTGTTACTGCCTAATTTGCAAAGTTTCCATGAAAGAGCACTGTAACATAAAGCTTTGCTTTTCCGAGTGAACAGTGGTTTCTGCTTTTGGTTTCCATGGCTTGCTTTCTGGAGTTGATGAAAACACAAGTCATGTTAGTTGTTTGTGCTGCCAACCAGCAGAGAAGCTGCTGCAGACACTCTCTTGCTTTATCCATTACTGGCTTTTACGCTGCACCGGTTGGTGTCTTTCATGTCCATAGGAGGAGAACTAAAGCTGTTACTGCCTAATTTACTAAGTTTCTGTGATAGAGCTACGTAACATAAAGATTTGCTTTACAGAGTGAACAGTGATCTCTGCTTTTGGTTTCTATGGTTTGCTTTCTGGAGTTGATCAAAACACAAGTCTTGTTAGTTGCTTGTGTTGCCAACCACCTGAGAAGCTGCTGCAGACACTTTCATGCCTTATACTTTCTTTGCTTACACTCTGTACCAGTTAGTGTTTCCCATGTCTATAGAGCAAGACCAAAGCTGGTATTGCCTAATTTGATAGAGTTCCATGTAAGAGCTATGTAACATAAAGATTTGCTTTACAGAGTGAACTGTGATCTCTGCTTTTGGTTTCCAGGGCTTGCTTTCTGGAGTTGATGAAAACACAAGTCATGTTAGTTGCTTGTGTTGCCAACCACCAGAGAAGCTGCTGCAGACACTTTCATGCCTTATCCTTTACTTGCTTACACTCTGTACCAGTTAGTGTTTCCCATGTCTATAGAGCAAGACCAAAGCTGGTATTGCCTAATTTGGTAGAGTTCCATGTAAGAGCTATGTAACATTAAGATTTGCTTTTCAGAGTGAACAGTGATCTCTGCTTTTGGTTTCCATGGCTTGCTTTCTGTAGTTGATGAAAACACAAGTCATGTTAGTTGTTTGTGCTGCCAACCAGCAGAGAAGCTGCTGCAGACCCTCTCTTGCCTTATCCATTACTTGCTTTTACGCTGCACCTTTGGTGTCTTTCATGTCCATAGAAGGAGAACTAAAGCTGTTACTGCCTAATTTACTAAGTTTCTGTGATAGAGCTATGTAACATAAAGATTTGCTTTACAGAGTGAACAGTGATCTCTGCTTTTGGTTTCTATAGTTTGCTTTCTGGAGTTGATCAAAACACAAGTCTTGTCTGTTGTTTGTGTTCCCAAGAAATAGAGAAGCTGCTGAAGGCGCTTTCCTGCCTTTTGCAGTACCGGTTTACACTTTGCACATGTATGTGTTTTGCTTGTCACCAGACCACGAATAAAGGTGGGTACTTCCTAATTTGCTTGATTTCCATGAAAGAGCCATGTAACAGAAACCTTTCCTTTGACACTCCACCGGTTGATGTTTCTCATGTCTATAGAGCAAGACCAAAGCTGTTACTGCCTAATTTGCAAAGTTTCCATGAAAGAGCACTGTAACATAAAGCTTTGCTTTTCCGAGTGAACAGTGGTTTCTGCTTTTGGTTTCCATGGCTTGCTTTCTGGAGTTGATGAAAACACAAGTCATGTTAGTTGTTTGTGCTGCCAACCAGCAGAGAAGCTGCTGCAGACACTCCCTTGCTTTATCCATTACTGGCTTTTACGCTGCACCGGTTGGTGTCTTTCATGTCCATAGGAGGAGAACTAAAGCTGTTACTGCCTAATTTACTAAGTTTCTGTGATAGAGCTACGTAACATAAAGATTTGCTTTACAGAGTGAACAGTGATCTCTGCTTTTGGTTTCTATAGTTTGCTTTCTGGAGTTGATCAAAACACAAGTCTTGTTAGTTGCTTGTGTTGCCAACCACCTGAGAAGCTGCTGCAGACACTTTCATGCCTTATACTTTCTTTGCTTACACTCTGTACCAGTTAGTGTTTCCCATGTCTATAGAGCAAGACCAAAGCTGGTATTGCCTAATTTGATAGAGTTCCATGTAAGAGCTATGTAACATAAAGATTTGCTTTACAGAGTGAACTGTGATCTCTGCTTTTGGTTTCCAGGGCTTGCTTTCTGGAGTTGATGAAAACACAAGTCATGTTAGTTGCTTGTGTTGCCAACCACCAGAGAAGCTGCTGCAGACACTTTCATGCCTTATCCTTTACTTGCTTACACTCTGTACCAGTTAGTGTTTCCCATGTCTATAGAGCAAGACCAAAGCTGGTATTGCCTAATTTGGTAGAGTTCCATGTAAGAGCTATGTAACATTAAGATTTGCTTTTCAGAGTGAACAGTGATCTCTGCTTTTGGTTTCCATGGCTTGCTTTCTGTAGTTGATGAAAACACAAGTCATGTTAGTTGTTTGTGCTGCCAACCAGCAGAGAAGCTGCTGCAGACCCTCTCTTGCCTTATCCATTACTTGCTTTTACGCTGCACCTTTGGTGTCTTTCATGTCCATAGAAGGAGAACTAAAGCTGTTACTGCCTAATTTACTAAGTTTCTGTGATAGAGCTATGTAACATAAAGATTTGCTTTACAGAGTGAACAGTGATCTCTGCTTTTGGTTTCTATAGTTTGCTTTCTGGAGTTGATCAAAACACAAGTCTTGTCTGTTGTTTGTGTTCCCAAGAAATAGAGAAGCTGCTGAAGGCGCTTTCCTGCCTTTTGCAGTACCGGTTTACACTTTGCACATGTATGTGTTTTGCTTGTCACCAGACCACGAATAAAGGTGGGTACTTCCTAATTTGCTTGATTTCCATGAAAGAGCCATGTAACAGAAACCTTTCCTTTGACACTCCACCGGTTGATGTTTCTCATGTCTATAGAGCAAGACCAAAGCTGTTACTGCCTAATTTGCAAAGTTTCCATGAAAGAGCACTGTAACATAAAGCTTTGCTTTTCCGAGTGAACAGTGGTTTCTGCTTTTGGTTTCCATGGCTTGCTTTCTGGAGTTGATGAAAACACAAGTCATGTTAGTTGTTTGTGCTGCCAACCAGCAGAGAAGCTGCTGCAGACACTCCCTTGCTTTATCCATTACTGGCTTTTACGCTGCACCGGTTGGTGTCTTTCATGTCCATAGGAGGAGAACTAAAGCTGTTACTGCCTAATTTACTAAGTTTCTGTGATAGAGCTACGTAACATAAAGATTTGCTTTACAGAGTGAACAGTGATCTCTGCTTTTGGTTTCTATAGTTTGCTTTCTGGAGTTGATCAAAACACAAGTCTTGTTAGTTGCTTGTGTTGCCAACCACCTGAGAAGCTGCTGCAGACACTTTCATGCCTTATACTTTCTTTGCTTACACTCTGTACCAGTTAGTGTTTCCCATGTCTATAGAGCAAGACCAAAGCTGGTATTGCCTAATTTGATAGAGTTCCATGTAAGAGCTATGTAACATAAAGATTTGCTTTACAGAGTGAACTGTGATCTCTGCTTTTGGTTTCCAGGGCTTGCTTTCTGGAGTTGATGAAAACACAAGTCATGTTAGTTGCTTGTGTTGCCAACCACCAGAGAAGCTGCTGCAGACACTTTCATGCCTTATCCTTTACTTGCTTACACTCTGTACCAGTTAGTGTTTCCCATGTCTATAGAGCAAGACCAAAGCTGGTATTGCCTAATTTGGTAGAGTTCCATGTAAGAGCTATGTAACATAAAGATTTGCTTTTCAGAGTGAACAGTCATCTCTGCTTTTGGTTTCCATGGCTTGCTTTCTGGAGTTGATGAAAACACAAGTCATGTTAGTTGTTTGTGCTGCCAACCAGCAGAGAAGCTGCTGCAGACCCTCTCTTGCCTTATCCATTACTGGCTTTTACGCTGCACCGGTTGGTGTTTTTCATGTCCATAGGAGGAGAACTAAAGCTGTTACTGCCTAATTTACTAAGTTTCTGTGATAGAGCTATGTAACATAAAGATTTGCTTTACAGAGTGAACAGTGATCTCTGCTTTTGGTTTCTGTAGTTTGCTTTCTGGAGTTGATCAAAACACAAGTCTTGTCTGTTGTTTGTGTTCCCAAGAAATAGAGAAGCTGCTGAAGGCGCTTTCCTGCCTTTTGCAGTACCGGTTTACACTTTGCACATGTATGTGTTTTGCTTGTCACCAGACCACGAATAAAGGTGGGTACTTCCTAATTTGCTTGATTTCCATGAAAGAGCCATGTAACAGAAACCTTTCCTTTGACACTCCACCGGTTGATGTTTCTCATGTCTATAGAGCAAGACCAAAGCTGTTACTGCCTAATTTGCAAAGTTTCCATGAAAGAGCACTGTAACATAAAGCTTTGCTTTTCCGAGTGAACAGTGGTTTCTGCTTTTGGTTTCCATGGCTTGCTTTCTGGAGTTGATGAAAACACAAGTCATGTTAGTTGTTTGTGCTGCCAACCAGCAGAGAAGCTGCTGCAGACACTCTCTTGCTTTATCCATTACTGGCTTTTACGCTGCACCGGTTGGTGTCTTTCATGTCCATAGGAGGAGAACTAAAGCTGTTACTGCCTAATTTACTAAGTTTCTGTGATAGAGCTACGTAACATAAAGATTTGCTTTACAGAGTGAACAGTGATCTCTGCTTTTGGTTTCTATAGTTTGCTTTCTGGAGTTGATCAAAACACAAGTCTTGTTAGTTGCTTGTGTTGCCAACCACCTGAGAAGCTGCTGCAGACACTTTCATGCCTTATACTTTCTTTGCTTACACTCTGTACCAGTTAGTGTTTCCCATGTCTATAGAGCAAGACCAAAGCTGGTATTGCCTAATTTGATAGAGTTCCATGTAAGAGCTATGTAACATAAAGATTTGCTTTACAGAGTGAACAGTGATCTCTGCTTTTGGTTTCTATAGTTTGCTTTCTGGAGTTGATCAAAACACAAGTCTTGTTAGTTGCTTGTGTTGCCAACCACCAGAGAAGCTGCTGCAGACACTTTCATGCCTTATGCTTTACTTGCTTACACTCTGTACCAGTTAGTGTTTCCCATGTCTATAGAGCAAGACCAAAGCTGGTATTGCCTAATTTGGTAGAGTTCCATGTAAGAGCTATGTAACATAAAGATTTGCTTTACAGAGTGAACAGTCATCTCTGCTATTGGTTTCCATGGCTTGCTTTCTGGAGTTGATGAAAACACAAGTCATGTTAGTTGTTTGTGCTGCCAACCAGCAGAGAAGCTGCTGCAGACCCTCTCTTGCCTTATCCATTACTGGCTTTTACGCTGCACCTGTTGGTGTTTTTTATGTCCATAGGAGGAGAACTAAAGCTGTTACTGCCTAATTTATTAAGTTTCTGTGATAGAGCTATGTAACATAAAGATTTGCTTTACAGAGTGAACAGTGATCTCTGCTTTTGGTTTCTATAGTTTGCTTTCTGGAGTTGATCAAAACACAAGTCTTGTTAGTTGCTTGTGTTGCCAACCAGCAGAGAAGCTGCTGCAGACACTTTCATGCCTTATGCTTTACTTGCTTACACTCTGTACCAGTTAGTGTTTCCCATGTCTATAGAGCAAGACCAAAGCTGGTATTGCCTAATTTGGTAGAGTTCCATGTAAGAGCTATGTAACATAAAGATTTGCTTTACAGAATGAACAGTGATCTCTGCTTTTGGTTTCTATAGTTTGCTTTCTGGAGTTGATCAAAACACAAGTCTTGTTAGTTGCTTGTGTTGCCAACCACCAGAGAAGCTGCTGCAGACACTTTCATGCATTATGCTTTACTTGCTTACACTCTGTACCAGTTAGTGTTTCCCATGTCTATAGAGCAAGACAAAAGCTGGTATTGCCTAATTTGGTAGAGTTCCATGTAAGACCTATGTAACATAAAGATTTGCTTTTCAGAGTGAACAGTCATCTCTGCTTTTGGTTTCCATGGCTTGCTTTCTGGAGTTGATGAAAACACAAGTCATGTTAGTTGTTTGTGCTGCCAACCAGCAGAGAAGCTGCTGCAGACCCTCTCTTGCCTTATCCATTACTTGCTTTTACGCTGCACCTTTGGTGTCTTTCATGTCCATAGAAGGAGAACTAAAGCTGTTACTGCCTAATTTACTAAGTTTCTGTGATAGAGCTATGTAACATAAAGATTTGCTTTACAGAGTGAACAGTGATCTCTGCTTTTGGTTTCTATAGTTTGCTTTCTGGAGTTGATCAAAACACAAGTCTTGTCTGTTGTTTGTGTTCCCAAGAAATAGAGAAGCTGCTGAAGGCGCTTTCCTGCCTTTTGCAGTACCGGTTTACACTTTGCACATGTATGTGTTTTGCTTGTCACCAGACCACGAATAAAGGTGGGTACTTCCTAATTTGCTTGATTTCCATGAAAGAGCCATGTAACAGAAACCTTTCCTTTGACACTCCACCGGTTGATGTTTCTCATGTCTATAGAGCAAGACCAAAGCTGTTACTGCCTAATTTGCAAAGTTTCCATGAAAGAGCACTGTAACATAAAGCTTTGCTTTTCCGAGTGAACAGTGGTTTCTGCTTTTGGTTTCCATGGCTTGCTTTCTGGAGTTGATGAAAACACAAGTCATGTTAGTTGTTTGTGCTGCCAACCAGCAGAGAAGCTGCTGCAGACACTCTCTTGCTTTATCCATTACTGGCTTTTACGCTGCACCGGTTGGTGTCTTTCATGTCCATAGGAGGAGAACTAAAGCTGTTACTGCCTAATTTACTAAGTTTCTGTGATAGAGCTACGTAACATAAAGATTTGCTTTACAGAGTGAACAGTGATCTCTGCTTTTGGTTTCTATAGTTTGCTTTCTGGAGTTGATCAAAACACAAGTCTTGTTAGTTGCTTGTGTTGCCAACCACCTGAGAAGCTGCTGCAGACACTTTCATGCCTTATACTTTCTTTGCTTACACTCTGTACCAGTTAGTGTTTCCCATGTCTATAGAGCAAGACCAAAGCTGGTATTGCCTAATTTGATAGAGTTCCATGTAAGAGCTATGTAACATTAAGACTTGCTTTTCAGAGTGAACAGTGATCTCTGCTTTTGGTTTCCATGGCTTGCTTTCTGTAGTTGATGAAAACACAAGTCATGTTAGTTGTTTGTGCTGCCAACCAGCAGAGAAGCTGCTGCAGACCCTCTCTTGCCTTATCCATTACTTGCTTTTACGCTGCACCTTTGGTGTTTTTCATGTCCATAGGAGGAGAACTAAAGCTGTTACTGCCTAATTTACTAAGTTTCTGTGATAGAGCTATGTAACATAAAGATTTGCTTTACAGAGTGAACAGTGATCTCTGCTTTTGGTTTCTATAGTTTGCTTTCTGGAGTTGATCAAAACACAAGTCTTGTCTGTTGTTTGTGTTCCCAAGAAATAGAGAAGCTGCTGAAGGCGCTTTCCTGCCTTTTGCAGTACCGGTTTACACTTTGCACATGTATGTGTTTTGCTTGTCACCAGACCACGAATAAAGGTGGGTACTTCCTAATTTGCTTGATTTCCATGAAAGAGCCATGTAACAGAAACCTTTCCTTTGACACTCCACCGGTTGATGTTTCTCATGTCTATAGAGCAAGACCAAAGCTGTTACTGCCTAATTTGCAAAGTTTCCATGAAAGAGCACTGTAACATAAAGCTTTGCTTTTCCGAGTGAACAGTGGTTTCTGCTTTTGGTTTCCATGGCTTGCTTTCTGGAGTTGATGAAAACACAAGTCATGTTAGTTGTTTGTGCTGCCAACCAGCAGAGAAGCTGCTGCAGACACTCTCTTGCTTTATCCATTACTGGCTTTTACGCTGCACCGGTTGGTGTCTTTCATGTCCATAGGAGGAGAACTAAAGCTGTTACTGCCTAATTTACTAAGTTTCTGTGATAGAGCTACGTAACATAAAGATTTGCTTTACAGAGTGAACAGTGATCTCTGCTTTTGGTTTCTATAGTTTGCTTTCTGGAGTTGATCAAAACACAAGTCTTGTTAGTTGCTTGTGTTGCCAACCACCTGAGAAGCTGCTGCAGACACTTTCATGCCTTATACTTTCTTTGCTTACACTCTGTACCAGTTAGTGTTTCCCATGTCTATAGAGCAAGACCAAAGCTGGTATTGCCTAATTTGATAGAGTTCCATGTAAGAGCTATGTAACATAAAGATTTGCTTTACAGAGTGAACTGTGATCTCTGCTTTTGGTTTCCAGGGCTTGCTTTCTGGAGTTGATGAAAACACAAGTCATGTTAGTTGCTTGTGTTGCCAACCACCAGAGAAGCTGCTGCAGACACTTTCATGCCTTATCCTTTACTTGCTTACACTCTGTACCAGTTAGTGTTTCCCATGTCTATAGAGCAAGACCAAAGCTGGTATTGCCTAATTTGGTAGAGTTCCATGTAAGAGCTATGTAACATTAAGATTTGCTTTTCAGAGTGAACAGTGATCTCTGCTTTTGGTTTCCATGGCTTGCTTTCTGTAGTTGATGAAAACACAAGTCATGTTAGTTGTTTGTGCTGCCAACCAGCAGAGAAGCTGCTGCAGACCCTCTCTTGCCTTATCCATTACTTGCTTTTACGCTGCACCTTTGGTGTCTTTCATGTCCATAGAAGGAGAACTAAAGCTGTTACTGCCTAATTTACTAAGTTTCTGTGATAGAGCTATGTAACATAAAGATTTGCTTTACAGAGTGAACAGTGATCTCTGCTTTTGGTTTCTATAGTTTGCTTTCTGGAGTTGATCAAAACACAAGTCTTGTCTGTTGTTTGTGTTCCCAAGAAATAGAGAAGCTGCTGAAGGCGCTTTCCTGCCTTTTGCAGTACCGGTTTACACTTTGCACATGTATGTGTTTTGCTTGTCACCAGACCACGAATAAAGGTGGGTACTTCCTAATTTGCTTGATTTCCATGAAAGAGCCATGTAACAGAAACCTTTCCTTTGACACTCCACCGGTTGATGTTTCTCATGTCTATAGAGCAAGACCAAAGCTGTTACTGCCTAATTTGCAAAGTTTCCATGAAAGAGCACTGTAACATAAAGCTTTGCTTTTCCGAGTGAACAGTGGTTTCTGCTTTTGGTTTCCATGGCTTGCTTTCTGGAGTTGATGAAAACACAAGTCATGTTAGTTGTTTGTGCTGCCAACCAGCAGAGAAGCTGCTGCAGACACTCTCTTGCTTTATCCATTACTGGCTTTTACGCTGCACCGGTTGGTGTCTTTCATGTCCATAGGAGGAGAACTAAAGCTGTTACTGCCTAATTTACTAAGTTTCTGTGATAGAGCTACGTAACATAAAGATTTGCTTTACAGAGTGAACAGTGATCTCTGCTTTTGGTTTCTATAGTTTGCTTTCTGGAGTTGATCAAAACACAAGTCTTGTTAGTTGCTTGTGTTGCCAACCACCTGAGAAGCTGCTGCAGACACTTTCATGCCTTATACTTTCTTTGCTTACACTCTGTACCAGTTAGTGTTTCCCATGTCTATAGAGCAAGACCAAAGCTGGTATTGCCTAATTTGATAGAGTTCCATGTAAGAGCTATGTAACATAAAGATTTGCTTTACAGAGTGAACTGTGATCTCTGCTTTTGGTTTCCAGGGCTTGCTTTCTGGAGTTGATGAAAACACAAGTCATGTTAGTTGCTTGTGTTGCCAACCACCAGAGAAGCTGCTGCAGACACTTTCATGCCTTATCCTTTACTTGCTTACACTCTGTACCAGTTAGTGTTTCCCATGTCTATAGAGCAAGACCACAGCTGGTATTGCCTAATTTGATAGAGTTCCATGTAAGAGCTATGTAACATTAAGATTTGCTTTTCAGAGTGAACAGTGATCTCTGCTTTTGGTTTCCATGGCTTGCTTTCTGTAGTTGATGAAAACACAAGTCATGTTAGTTGTTTGTGCTGCCAACCAGCAGAGAAGCTGCTGCAGACCCTCTCTTGCCTTATCCATTACTTGCTTTTACGCTGCACCTTTGGTGTCTTTCATGTCCATAGAAGGAGAACTAAAGCTGTTACTGCCTAATTTACTAAGTTTCTGTGATAGAGCTATGTAACATAAAGATTTGCTTTACAGAGTGAACAGTGATCTCTGCTTTTGGTTTCTATAGTTTGCTTTCTGGAGTTGATCAAAACACAAGTCTTGTCTGTTGTTTGTGTTCCCAAGAAATAGAGAAGCTGCTGAAGGCGCTTTCCTGCCTTTTGCAGTACCGGTTTACACTTTGCACATGTATGTGTTTTGCTTGTCACCAGACCACGAATAAAGGTGGGTACTTCCTAATTTGCTTGATTTCCATGAAAGAGCCATGTAACAGAAACCTTTCCTTTGACACTCCACCGGTTGATGTTTCTCATGTCTATAGAGCAAGACCAAAGCTGTTACTGCCTAATTTGCAAAGTTTCCATGAAAGAGCACTGTAACATAAAGCTTTGCTTTTCCGAGTGAACAGTGGTTTCTGCTTTTGGTTTCCATGGCTTGCTTTCTGGAGTTGATGAAAACACAAGTCATGTTAGTTGTTTGTGCTGCCAACCAGCAGAGAAGCTGCTGCAGACACTCTCTTGCTTTATCCATTACTGGCTTTTACGCTGCACCGGTTGGTGTCTTTCATGTCCATAGGAGGAGAACTAAAGCTGTTACTGCCTAATTTACTAAGTTTCTGTGATAGAGCTACGTAACATAAAGATTTGCTTTACAGAGTGAACAGTGATCTCTGCTTTTGGTTTCTATAGTTTGCTTTCTGGAGTTGATCAAAACACAAGTCTTGTTAGTTGCTTGTGTTGCCAACCACCTGAGAAGCTGCTGCAGACACTTTCATGCCTTATACTTTCTTTGCTTACACTCTGTACCAGTTAGTGTTTCCCATGTCTATAGAGGAAGACCAAAGCTGGTATTGCCTAATTTGATAGAGTTCCATGTAAGAGCTATGTAACATAAAGATTTGCTTTACAGAGTGAACTGTGATCTCTGCTTTTGGTTTCCAGGGCTTGCTTTCTGGAGTTGATGAAAACACAAGTCATGTTAGTTGCTTGTGTTGCCAACCACCAGAGAAGCTGCTGCAGACACTTTCATGCCTTATCCTTTACTTGCTTACACTCTGTACCAGTTAGTGTTTCCCATGTCTATAGAGCAAGACCAAAGCTGGTATTGCCTAATTTGGTAGAGTTCCATGTAAGAGCTATGTAACATTAAGATTTGCTTTTCAGAGTGAACAGTGATCTCTGCTTTTGGTTTCCATGGCTTGCTTTCTGTAGTTGATGAAAACACAAGTCATGTTAGTTGTTTGTGCTGCCAACCAGCAGAGAAGCTGCTGCACACCCTCTCTTGCCTTATCCATTACTTGCTTTTACGCTGCACCTTTGGTGTCTTTCATGTCCATAGAAGGAGAACTAAAGCTGTTACTGCCTAATTTACTAAGTTTCTGTGATAGAGCTATGTAACATAAAGATTTGCTTTACAGAGTGAACAGTGATCTCTGCTTTTGGTTTCTATAGTTTGCTTTCTGGAGTTGATCAAAACACAAGTCTTGTCTGTTGTTTGTGTTCCCAAGAAATAGAGAAGCTGCTGAAGGCGCTTTCCTGCCTTTTGCAGTACCGGTTTACACTTTGCACATGTATG
This sequence comes from Prinia subflava, assembly GCF_021018805.1. NCBI lineage: Eukaryota > Metazoa > Chordata > Aves > Passeriformes > Cisticolidae > Prinia > Prinia subflava. Next base: position 97,871,092 of record NC_086247.1, read on the forward strand.
TGTTTTGCTTGTCACCAGACCACGAATAAAGGTGGGTACTTCCTAATTTGCTTGATTTCCATGAAAGAGCCATGTAACAGAAACCTTTCCTTTGACACTCCACCGGTTGATGTTTCTCATGTCTATAGAGCAAGACCAAAGCTGTTACTGCCTAATTTGCAAAGTTTCCATGAAAGAGCACTGTAACATAAAGCTTTGCTTTTCCGAGTGAACAGTGGTTTCTGCTTTTGGTTTCCATGGCTTGCTTTCTGGAGTTGATGAAAACACAAGTCATGTTAGTTGTTTGTGCTGCCAACCAGCAGAGAAGCTGCTGCAGACACTCCCTTGCTTTATCCATTACTGGCTTTTACGCTGCACCGGTTGGTGTCTTTCATGTCCATAGGAGGAGAACTAAAGCTGTTACTGCCTAATTTACTAAGTTTCTGTGATAGAGCTACGTAACATAAAGATTTGCTTTACAGAGTGAACAGTGATCTCTGCTTTTGGTTTCTATAGTTTGCTTTCTGGAGTTGATCAAAACACAAGTCTTGTTAGTTGCTTGTGTTGCCAACCACCTGAGAAGCTGCTGCAGACACTTTCATGCCTTATACTTTCTTTGCTTACACTCTGTACCAGTTAGTGTTTCCCATGTCTATAGAGCAAGACCAAAGCTGGTATTGCCTAATTTGATAGAGTTCCATGTAAGAGCTATGTAACATAAAGATTTGCTTTACAGAGTGAACTGTGATCTCTGCTTTTGGTTTCCAGGGCTTGCTTTCTGGAGTTGATGAAAACACAAGTCATGTTAGTTGCTTGTGTTGCCAACCACCAGAGAAGCTGCTGCAGACACTTTCATGCCTTATCCTTTACTTGCTTACACTCTGTACCAGTTAGTGTTTCCCATGTCTATAGAGCAAGACCAAAGCTGGTATTGCCTAATTTGGTAGAGTTCCATGTAAGAGCTATGTAACATAAAGATTTGCTTTTCAGAGTGAACAGTGATCTCTGCTTTTGGTTTCCATGGCTTGCTTTCTGGAGTTGATGAAAACACAAGTCATGTTAGTTGTTTGTGCTGCCAACCAGCAGAGAAGCTGCTGCAGACCCTCTCTTGCCTTATCCATTACTGGCTTTTACGCTGCACCGGTTGGTGTTTTTCATGTCCATAGGAGGAGAACTAAAGCTGTTACTGCCTAATTTACTAAGTTTCTGTGATAGAGCTATGTAACATAAAGATTTGCTTTACAGAGTGAACAGTGATCTCTGCTTTTGGTTTCTGTAGTTTGCTTTCTGGAGTTGATCAAAACACAAGTCTTGTCTGTTGTTTGTGTTCCCAAGAAATAGAGAAGCTGCTGAAGGCGCTTTCCTGCCTTTTGCAGTACCGGTTTACACTTTGCACATGTATGTGTTTTGCTTGTCACCAGACCACGAATAAAGGTGGGTACTTCCTAATTTGCTTGATTTCCATGAAAGAGCCATGTAACAGAAACCTTTCCTTTGACACTCCACCGGTTGATGTTTCTCATGTCTATAGAGCAAGACCAAAGCTGTTACTGCCTAATTTGCAAAGTTTCCATGAAAGAGCACTGTAACATAAAGCTTTGCTTTTCCGAGTGAACAGTGGTTTCTGCTTTTGGTTTCCATGGCTTGCTTTCTGGAGTTGATGAAAACACAAGTCATGTTAGTTGTTTGTGCTGCCAACCAGCAGAGAAGCTGCTGCAGACACTCTCTTGCTTTATCCATTACTGGCTTTTACGCTGCACCGGTTGGTGTCTTTCATGTCCATAGGAGGAGAACTAAAGCTGTTACTGCCTAATTTACTAAGTTTCTGTGATAGAGCTACGTAACATAAAGATTTGCTTTACAGAGTGAACAGTGATCTCTGCTTTTGGTTTCTATAGTTTGCTTTCTGGAGTTGATCAAAACACAAGTCTTGTTAGTTGCTTGTGTTGCCAACCACCTGAGAAGCTGCTGCAGACACTTTCATGCCTTATACTTTCTTTGCTTACACTCTGTACCAGTTAGTGTTTCCCATGTCTATAGAGCAAGACCAAAGCTGGTATTGCCTAATTTGATAGAGTTCCATGTAAGAGCTATGTAACATAAAGATTTGCTTTACAGAGTGAACTGTGATCTCTGCTTTTGGTTTCCAGGGCTTGCTTTCTGGAGTTGATGAAAACACAAGTCATGTTAGTTGCTTGTGTTGCCAACCACCAGAGAAGCTGCTGCAGACACTTTCATGCCTTATCCTTTACTTGCTTACACTCTGTACCAGTTAGTGTTTCCCATGTCTATAGAGCAAGACCAAAGCTGGTATTGCCTAATTTGGTAGAGTTCCATGTAAGAGCTATGTAACATTAAGATTTGCTTTTCAGAGTGAACAGTGATCTCTGCTTTTGGTTTCCATGGCTTGCTTTCTGTAGTTGATGAAAACACAAGTCATGTTAGTTGTTTGTGCTGCCAACCAGCAGAGAAGCTGCTGCAGACCCTCTCTTGCCTTATCCATTACTTGCTTTTACGCTGCACCTTTGGTGTCTTTCATGTCCATAGAAGGAGAACTAAAGCTGTTACTGCCTAATTTACTAAGTTTCTGTGATAGAGCTATGTAACATAAAGATTTGCTTTACAGAGTGAACAGTGATCTCTGCTTTTGGTTTCTATAGTTTGCTTTCTGGAGTTGATCAAAACACAAGTCTTGTCTGTTGTTTGTGTTCCCAAGAAATAGAGAAGCTGCTGAAGGCGCTTTCCTGCCTTTTGCAGTACCGGTTTACACTTTGCACATGTATGTGTTTTGCTTGTCACCAGACCACGAATAAAGGTGGGTACTTCCTAATTTGCTTGATTTCCATGAAAGAGCCATGTAACAGAAACCTTTCCTTTGACACTCCACCGGTTGATGTTTCTCATGTCTATAGAGCAAGACCAAAGCTGTTACTGCCTAATTTGCAAAGTTTCCATGAAAGAGCACTGTAACATAAAGCTTTGCTTTTCCGAGTGAACAGTGGTTTCTGCTTTTGGTTTCCATGGCTTGCTTTCTGGAGTTGATGAAAACACAAGTCATGTTAGTTGTTTGTGCTGCCAACCAGCAGAGAAGCTGCTGCAGACACTCCCTTGCTTTATCCATTACTGGCTTTTACGCTGCACCGGTTGGTGTCTTTCATGTCCATAGGAGGAGAACTAAAGCTGTTACTGCCTAATTTACTAAGTTTCTGTGATAGAGCTACGTAACATAAAGATTTGCTTTACAGAGTGAACAGTGATCTCTGCTTTTGGTTTCTATAGTTTGCTTTCTGGAGTTGATCAAAACACAAGTCTTGTTAGTTGCTTGTGTTGCCAACCACCTGAGAAGCTGCTGCAGACACTTTCATGCCTTATACTTTCTTTGCTTACACTCTGTACCAGTTAGTGTTTCCCATGTCTATAGAGCAAGACCAAAGCTGGTATTGCCTAATTTGATAGAGTTCCATGTAAGAGCTATGTAACATAAAGATTTGCTTTACAGAGTGAACTGTGATCTCTGCTTTTGGTTTCCAGGGCTTGCTTTCTGGAGTTGATGAAAACACAAGTCATGTTAGTTGCTTGTGTTGCCAACCACCAGAGAAGCTGCTGCAGACACTTTCATGCCTTATCCTTTACTTGCTTACACTCTGTACCAGTTAGTGTTTCCCATGTCTATAGAGCAAGACCAAAGCTGGTATTGCCTAATTTGGTAGAGTTCCATGTAAGAGCTATGTAACATAAAGATTTGCTTTTCAGAGTGAACAGTGATCTCTGCTTTTGGTTTCCATGGCTTGCTTTCTGGAGTTGATGAAAACACAAGTCATGTTAGTTGTTTGTGCTGCCAACCAGCAGAGAAGCTGCTGCAGACCCTCTCTTGCCTTATCCATTACTGGCTTTTACGCTGCACCGGTTGGTGTTTTTCATGTCCATAGGAGGAGAACTAAAGCTGTTACTGCCTAATTTACTAAGTTTCTGTGATAGAGCTATGTAACATAAAGATTTGCTTTACAGAGTGAACAGTGATCTCTGCTTTTGGTTTCTGTAGTTTGCTTTCTGGAGTTGATCAAAACACAAGTCTTGTTAGTTGCTTGTGTTGCCAACCACCAGAGAAGCTGCTGCAGACACTTTCATGCCTTATGCTTTACTTGCTTACACTCTGTACCAGTTAGTGTTTCCCATGTCTATAGAGCAAGACCAAAGCTGGTATTGCCTAATTTGGTAGAGTTCCATGTAAGAGCTATGTAACATAAAGATTTGCTTTACAGAATGAACAGTGATCTCTGCTTTTGGTTTCTATAGTTTGCTTTCTGGAGTTGATCAAAACACAAGTCTTGTTAGTTGCTTGTGTTGCCAACCAGCAGAGAAGCTGCTGCAGACACTTTCATGCATTATGCTTTACTTGCTTACACTCTGTACCAGTTAGTGTTTCCCATGTCTATAGAGCAAGACAAAAGCTGGTATTGCCTAATTTGGTAGAGTTCCATGTAAGAGCTATGTAACATAAAGATTTGCTTTTCAGAATGAACAGTGATCTCTGCTTTTGGTTTCCATGGCTTGCTTTCTGGAGTTGATGAAAACACAAGTCATGTTAGTTGCTTGTGCTGCCAACCAGCAGAGAAGCTGCTGCAGACACTCCCTTGCTTTATCCATTACTGGCTTTTACGCTGCACCGGTTGGTGTCTTTCATGTCCATAGGAGGAGAACTAAAGCTGTTACTGCCTAATTTACTAGGTTTCTGTGATAGAGCTATGTAACATAAAGATTTGCTTTACAGAGTGAACTGTGATCTCTGCTTTTGGTTTCTATGGTTTGCTTTCTGGAGTTGATCAAAACACAAGTCTTGTTAGTTGCTTGTGTTGCCAACCACCAGAGAAGCTGCTGCAGACACTTTCATGCCTTATGCTTTACTTGCTTACACTCTGTACCAGTTAGTGTTTCCCATGTCTATAGAGCAAGACCAAAGCTGGTATTGCCTAATTTGGTAGAGTTCCATGTAAGAGCTATGTAACATAAAGATTTGCTTTTCAGAGTGAACAGTCATCTCTGCTTTTGGTTTCCATGGCTTGCTTTCTGGAGTTGATGAAAACACAAGTCATGTTAGTTGTTTGTGCTGCCAACCAGCAGAGAAGCTGCTGCAGACCCTCTCTTGCCTTATCCATTACTGGCTTTTACGCTGCACCTGTTGGTGTTTTTTATGTCCATAGGAGGAGAACTAAAGCTGTTACTGCCTAATTTATTAAGTTTCTGTGATAGAGCTTTGTAACATAAAGATTTGCTTTACAGAGTGAACAGTGATCTCTGCTTTTGGTTTCTATAGTTTGCTTTCTGGAGTTGATCAAAACACAAGTCTTGTTAGTTGCTTGTGTTGCCAACCAGCAGAGAAGCTGCTGCAGACACTTTCATGCCTTATGCTTTACTTGCTTACACTCTGTACCAGTTAGTGTTTCCCATGTCTATAGAGCAAGACCAAAGCTGGTATTGCCTAATTTGGTAGAGTTCCATGTAAGAGCTATGTAACATAAAGATTTGCTTTACAGAATGAACAGTGATCTCTGCTTTTGGTTTCTATAGTTTGCTTTCTGGAGTTGATCAAAACACAAGTCTTGTTAGTTGCTTGTGTTGCCAACCACCAGAGAAGCTGCTGCAGACACTTTCATGCATTATGCTTTACTTGCTTACACTCTGTACCAGTTAGTGTTTCCCATGTCTATAGAGCAAGACCAAAGCTGGTATTGCCTAATTTGGTAGAGTTCCATGTAAGAGCTATGTAACATAAAGATTTGCTTTTCAGAGTGAACAGTGATCTCTGCTTTTGGTTTCCATGGCTTGCTTTCTGGAGTTGATGAAAACACAAGTCAAGTTGAGTTGCTTGTGCTGCCAACCAGCAGAGAAGCTGCTGCATACACTCCCTTGCTTTATCCATTACTGGCTTTTACGCTGCACCGGTTGGTGTCTTTCATGTCCATAGGAGGAGAACTAAAGCTGTTACTGCCTAATTTACTAAGTTTCTGTGATAGAGCTATGTAACATCAAGATTTGCTTTACAGAGTGAACAGTGATCTCTGCTTTTGGTTTCTATAGTTTGCTTTCTGGAGTTGATCAAAACACAAGTCTTGGTAGTTGCTTGTGTTGCCAACCAGCAGAGAAGCTGCTGCAGACACTTTCATGCCTTATCCTTTACTTGCTTACACTCTGTACCAGTTAGTGTTTCCCATGTCTATAGAGCAAGACCAAAGCTGGTATTGCCTAATTTGATAGAGTTCCATGTAAGAGCTATGTAACATTAAGATTTGCTTTTCAGAGTGAACAGTGATCTCTGCTTTTGGTTTCCATGGCTTGCTTTCTGTAGTTGATGAAAACACAAGTCATGTTAGTTGTTTGTGCTGCCAACCAGCAGAGAAGCTGCTGCAGACCCTCTCTTGCCTTATCCATTACTTGCTTTTACGCTGCACCTTTGGTGTCTTTCATGTCCATAGAAGGAGAACTAAAGCTGTTACTGCCTAATTTACTAAGTTTCTGTGATAGAGCTATGTAACATAAAGATTTGCTTTTCAGAGTGAACAGTGATCTCTGCTTTTGGTTTCTATAGTTTGCTTTCTGGAGTTGATCAAAACACAAGTCTTGTCTGTTGTTTGTGTTCCCAAGAAATAGAGAAGCTGCTGAAGGCGCTTTCCTGCCTTTTGCAGTACCGGTTTACACTTTGCACATGTATGTGTTTTGCTTGTCACCAGACCACGAATAAAGGTGGGTACTTCCTAATTTGCTTGATTTCCATGAAAGAGCCATGTAACAGAAACCTTTCCTTTGACACTCCACCGGTTGATGTTTCTCATGTCTATAGAGCAAGACCAAAGCTGTTACTGCCTAATTTGCAAAGTTTCCATGAAAGAGCACTGTAACATAAAGCTTTGCTTTTCCGAGTGTACAGTGGTTTCTGCTTTTGGTTTCCATGGCTTGCTTTCTGGAGTTGATGAAAACACAAGTCATGTTAGTTGTTTGTGCTGCCAACCAGCAGAGAAGCTGCTGCAGACACTCTCTTGCTTTATCCATTACTGGCTTTTACGCTGCACCGGTTGGTGTCTTTCATGTCCATAGAAGGAGAACTAAAGCTGTTACTGCCTAATTTACTAAGTTTCTGTGATAGAGCTATGTAACATAAAGATTTGCTTTACAGAGTGAACAGTGATCTCTGCTTTTTGTTTCTATAGTTTGCTTTCTGGAGTTGATCAAAACACAAATCTTGTTAGTTGCTTGTGTTGCCAACCACCAGAGAAGCTGCTGCAGACACTTTCATGCCTTATGCTTTCTTTGCTTACACTCTGTACCAGTTAGTGTTTCCCATGTCTATAGAGCAAGACCAAAGCTGGTATTGCCTAATTTGATAGAGTTCCATGTAAGAGCTATGTAACATAAAGATTTGCTTTTCAGAGTGAACAGTGATCTCTGCTTTTGGTTTCCAGGGCTTGCTTTCTGGAGTTGATGAAAACACAAGTCATGTTAGTTGCTTGTGTTGCCAACCACCAGAGAAGCTGCTGCAGACACTTTCATGCCTTATCCTTTACTTGCTTACACTCTGTACCAGTTAGTGTTTCCCATGTCTATAGAGCAAGACCAAAGCTGGTATTGCCTAATTTGGTAGAGTTCTATGTAAGAGCTATGTAACATAAAGATTTGCTTTTCAGAGTGAACAGTCATCTCTGCTTTTGGTTTCCATGGCTTGCTTTCTGGAGTTGATGAAAACACAAGTCATGTTAGTTGTTTGTGCTGCCAACCAGCAGAGAAGCTGCTGCAGACCCTCTCTTGCCTTATCCATTACTGGCTTTTACGCTGCACCTGTTGGTGTTTTTCATGTCCATAGGAGGAGAACTAAAGCTGTTACTGCCTAATTTACTAAGTTTCTGTGATAGAGCTATGTAACATAAAGATTTGCTTTACAGAGTGAACAGTGATCTCTGCTTTTGGTTTCTATAGTTTGCTTTCTGGAGTTGATCAAAACACAAGTCTTGTTAGTTGCTTGTGTTGCCAACCAGCAGAGAAGCTGCTGCAGACACTTTCATGCCTTATGCTTTACTTGCTTACACTCTGTACCAGTTAGTGTTTCCCATGTCTATAGAGCAAGACCAAAGCTGGTATTGCCTAATTTGGTAGAGTTCCATGTAAGAGCTATGTAACATAAAGATTTGCTTTACAGAATGAACAGTGATCTCTGCTTTTGGTTTCTATAGTTTGCTTTCTGGAGTTGATCAAAACACAAGTCTTGTTAGTTGCTTGTGTTGCCAACCAGCAGAGAAGCTGCTGCAGACACTTTCATGCATTATGCTTTACTTGCTTACACTCTGTACCAGTTAGTGTTTCCCATGTCTATAGAGCAAGACCAAAGCTGGTATTGCCTAATTTGGTAGAGTTCCATGTAAGAGCTATGTAACATAAAGATTTGCTTTTCAGAGTGAACAGTGATCTCTGCTTTTGGTTTCCATGGCTTGCTTTCTGGAGTTGATGAAAACACAAGTCATGTTAGTTGCTTGTGCTGCCAACCAGCAGAGAAGCTGCTGCAGACACTCCCTTGCTTTATCCATTACTGGCTTTTACGCTGCACCGGTTGGTGTCTTTCATGTCCATAGGAGGAGAACTAAAGCTGTTACTGCCTAATTTACTAGGTTTCTGTGATAGAGCTATGTAACATAAAGATTTGCTTTACAGAGTGAACAGTGATCTCTGCTTTTGGTTTCTATGGTTTGCTTTCTGGAGTTGATCAAAACACAAGTCTTGTTAGTTGCTTGTGTTGCCAACCACCAGAGAAGCTGCTGCAGACACTTTCATGCCTTATGCTTTACTTGCTTACACTCTGTACCAGTTAGTGTTTCCCATGTCTATAGAGCAAGACCAAAGCTGGTATTGCCTAATTTGGTAGAGTTCCATGTAAGTGCTATGTAACATAAAGATTTGCTTTTCAGAGTGAACAGTGATCTCTGCTTTTGGTTTCCATGGCTTGCTTTCTGTAGTTGATGAAAACACAAGTCATGTTAGTTGTTTGTGCTGCCAACCAGCAGAGAAGCTGCTGCAGACCCTCTCTTGCCTTATCCATTACTTGCTTTTACGCTGCACCTTTGGTGTCTTTCATGTCCATAGAAGGAGAACTAAAGCTGTTACTGCCTAATTTACTAAGTTTCTGTGATAGAGCTATGTAACATAAAGATTTGCTTTTCAGAGTGAACAGTGATCTCTGCTTTTGGTTTCTATAGTTTGCTTTCTGGAGTTGATCAAAACACAAGTCTTGTCTGTTGTTTGTGTTCCCAAGAAATAGAGAAGCTGCTGAAGGCGCTTTCCTGCCTTTTGCAGTACCGGTTTACACTTTGCACATGTATGTGTTTTGCTTGTCACCAGACCACGAATAAAGGTGGGTACTTCCTAATTTGCTTGATTTCCATGAAAGAGCCATGTAACAGAAACCTTTCCTTTGACACTCCACCGGTTGATGTTTCTCATGTCTATAGAGCAAGACCAAAGCTGTTACTGCCTAATTTGCAAAGTTTCCATGAAAGAGCACTGTAACATAAAGCTTTGCTTTTCCGAGTGAACAGTGGTTTCTGCTTTTGGTTTCCATGGCTTGCTTTCTGGAGTTGATGAAAACACAAGTCATGTTAGTTGTTTGTGCTGCCAACAAGCAGAGAAGCTGCTGCAGACACTCTCTTGCTTTATCCATTACTGGCTTTTACGCTGCACCGGTTGGTGTCTTTCATGTCCATAGGAGGAGAACTAAAGCTGTTACTGCCTAATTTACTAAGTTTCTGTGATAGAGCTACGTAACATAAAGATTTGCTTTACAGAGTGAACAGTGATCTCTGCTTTTGGTTTCTATAGTTTGCTTTCTGGAGTTGATCAAAACACAAGTCTTGTTAGTTGCTTGTGTTGCCAACCACCTGAGAAGCTGCTGCAGACACTTTCATGCCTTATACTTTCTTTGCTTACACTCTGTACCAGTTAGTGTTTCCCATGTCTATAGAGCAAGACCAAAGCTGGTATTGCCTAATTTGATAGAGTTCCATGTAAGAGCTATGTAACATAAAGATTTGCTTTACAGAGTGAACTGTGATCTCTGCTTTTGGTTTCCAGGGCTTGCTTTCTGGAGTTGATGAAAACACAAGTCATGTTAGTTGCTTGTGTTGCCAACCACCAGAGAAGCTGCTGCAGACACTTTCATGCCTTATCCTTTACTTGCTTACACTCTGTACCAGTTAGTGTTTCCCATGTCTATAGAGCAAGACCAAAGCTGGTATTGCCTAATTTGGTAGAGTTCCATGTAAGAGCTATGTAACATTAAGATTTGCTTTTCAGAGTGAACAGTGATCTCTGCTTTTGGTTTCCATGGCTTGCTTTCTGTAGTTGATGAAAACACAAGTCATGTTAGTTGTTTGTGCTGCCAACCAGCAGAGAAGCTGCTGCAGACCCTCTCTTGCCTTATCCATTACTTGCTTTTACGCTGCACCTTTGGTGTCTTTCATGTCCATAGAAGGAGAACTAAAGCTGTTACTGCCTAATTTACTAAGTTTCTGTGATAGAGCTATGTAACATAAAGATTTGCTTTACAGAGTGAACAGTGATCTCTGCTTTTGGTTTCTATAGTTTGCTTTCTGGAGTTGATCAAAACACAAGTCTTGTCTGTTGTTTGTGTTCCCAAGAAATAGAGAAGCTGCTGAAGGCGCTTTCCTGCCTTTTGCAGCACCGGTTTACACTTTGCACATGTATGTGTTTTGCTTGTCACCAGACCACGAATAAAGGTGGGTACTTCCTAATTTGCTTGATTTCCATGAAAGAGCCATGTAACAGAAACCTTTCCTTTGACACTCCACCGGTTGATGTTTCTCATGTCTATAGAGCAAGACCAAAGCTGTTACTGCCTAATTTGCAAAGTTTCCATGAAAGAGCACTGTAACATAAAGCTTTGCTTTTCCGAGTGAACAGTGGTTTCTGCTTTTGGTTTCCATGGCTTGCTTTCTGGAGTTGATGAAAACACAAGTCATGTTAGTTGTTTGTGCTGCCAACCAGCAGAGAAGCTGCTGCAGACACTCCCTTGCTTTATCCATTACTGGCTTTTACGCTGCACCGGTTGGTGTCTTTCATGTCCATAGGAGGAGAACTAAAGCTGTTACTGCCTAATTTACTAAGTTTCTGTGATAGAGCTACGTAACATAAAGATTTGCTTTACAGAGTGAACAGTGATCTCTGCTTTTGGTTTCTATAGTTTGCTTTCTGGAGTTGATCAAAACACAAGTCTTGTTAGTTGCTTGTGTTGCCAACCACCTGAGAAGCTGCTGCAGACACTTTCATGCCTTATACTTTCTTTGCTTACACTCTGTACCAGTTAGTGTTTCCCATGTCTATAGAGCAAGACCAAAGCTGGTATTGCCTAATTTGATAGAGTTCCATGTAAGAGCTATGTAACATAAAGATTTGCTTTACAGAGTGAACTGTGATCTCTGCTTTTGGTTTCCAGGGCTTGCTTTCTGGAGTTGATGAAAACACAAGTCATGTTAGTTGCTTGTGTTGCCAACCACCAGAGAAGCTGCTGCAGACACTTTCATGCCTTATCCTTTACTTGCTTACACTCTGTACCAGTTAGTGTTTCCCATGTCTATAGAGCAAGACCAAAGCTGGTATTGCCTAATTTGGTAGAGTTCCATGTAAGAGCTATGTAACATAAAGATTTGCTTTTCAGAGTGAACAGTGATCTCTGCTTTTGGTTTCCATGGCTTGCTTTCTGGAGTTGATGAAAACACAAGTCATGTTAGTTGTTTGTGCTGCCAACCAGCAGAGAAGCTGCTGCAGACCCTCTCTTGCCTTATCCATTACTGGCTTTTACGCTGCACCGGTTGGTGTTTTTCATGTCCATAGGAGGAGAACTAAAGCTGTTACTGCCTAATTTACTAAGTTTCTGTGATAGAGCTATGTAACATAAAGATTTGCTTTACAGAGTGAACAGTGATCTCTGCTTTTGGTTTCTGTAGTTTGCTTTCTGGAGTTGATCAAAACACAAGTCTTGTTAGTTGCTTGTGTTGCCAACCACCAGAGAAGCTGCTGCAGACACTTTCATGCCTTATGCTTTACTTGCTTACACTCTGTACCAGTTAGTGTTTCCCATGTCTATAGAGCAAGACCAAAGCTGGTATTGCCTAATTTGGTAGAGTTCCATGTAAGAGCTATGTAACATAAAGATTTGCTTTACAGAATGAACAGTGATCTCTGCTTTTGGTTTCTATAGTTTGCTTTCTGGAGTTGATCAAAACACAAGTCTTGTTAGTTGCTTGTGTTGCCAACCAGCAGAGAAGCTGCTGCAGACACTTTCATGCATTATGCTTTACTTGCTTACACTCTGTACCAGTTAGTGTTTCCCATGTCTATAGAGCAAGACAAAAGCTGGTATTGCCTAATTTGGTAGAGTTCCATGTAAGAGCTATGTAACATAAAGATTTGCTTTTCAGAATGAACAGTGATCTCTGCTTTTGGTTTCCATGGCTTGCTTTCTGGAGTTGATGAAAACACAAGTCATGTTAGTTGCTTGTGCTGCCAACCAGCAGAGAAGCTGCTGCAGACACTCCCTTGCTTTATCCATTACTGGCTTTTACGCTGCACCGGTTGGTGTCTTTCATGTCCATAGGAGGAGAACTAAAGCTGTTACTGCCTAATTTACTAGGTTTCTGTGATAGAGCTATGTAACATAAAGATTTGCTTTACAGAGTGAACTGTGATCTCTGCTTTTGGTTTCTATGGTTTGCTTTCTGGAGTTGATCAAAACACAAGTCTTGTTAGTTGCTTGTGTTGCCAACCACCAGAGAAGCTGCTGCAGACACTTTCATGCCTTATGCTTTACTTGCTTACACTCTGTACCAGTTAGTGTTTCCCATGTCTATAGAGCAAGACCAAAGCTGGTATTGCCTAATTTGGTAGAGTTCCATGTAAGAGCTATGTAACATAAAGATTTGCTTTTCAGAGTGAACAGTCATCTCTGCTTTTGGTTTCCATGGCTTGCTTTCTGGAGTTGATGAAAACACAAGTCATGTTAGTTGTTTGTGCTGCCAACCAGCAGAGAAGCTGCTGCAGACCCTCTCTTGCCTTATCCATTACTGGCTTTTACGCTGCACCTGTTGGTGTTTTTCATGTCCATAGGAGGAGAACTAAAGCTGTTACTGCCTAATTTATTAAGTTTCTGTGATAGAGCTTTGTAACATAAAGATTTGCTTTACAGAGTGAACAGTGATCTCTGCTTTTGGTTTCTATAGTTTGCTTTCTGGAGTTGATCAAAACACAAGTCTTGTTAGTTGCTTGTGTTGCCAACCAGCAGAGAAGCTGCTGCAGACACTTTCATGCCTTATGCTTTACTTGCTTACACTCTGTACCAGTTAGTGTTTCCCATGTCTATAGAGCAAGACCAAAGCTGGTATTGCCTAATTTGGTAGAGTTCCATGTAAGAGCTATGTAACATAAAGATTTGCTTTACAGAATGAACAGTGATCTCTGCTTTTGGTTTCTATAGTTTGCTTTCTGGAGTTGATCAAAACACAAGTCTTGTTAGTTGCTTGTGTTGCCAACCACCAGAGAAGCTGCTGCAGACACTTTCATGCATTATGCTTTACTTGCTTACACTCTGTACCAGTTAGTGTTTCCCATGTCTATAGAGCAAGACAAAAGCTGGTATTGCCTAATTTGGTAGAGTTCCATGTAAGAGCTATGTAACATAAAGATTTGCTTTTCAGAGTGAACAGTGATCTCTGCTTTTGGTTTCCATGGCTTGCTTTCTGGAGTTGATGAAAACACAAGTCAAGTTGAGTTGCTTGTGCTGCCAACCAGCAGAGAAGCTGCTGCAGACACTCCCTTGCTTTATCCATTACTGGCTTTTACGCTGCACCGGTTGGTGTCTTTCATGTCCATAGGAGGAGAACTAAAGCTGTTACTGCCTAATTTACTAAGTTTCTGTGATAGAGCTATGTAACATAAAGATTTGCTTTACAGAGTGAACAGTGATCTCTGCTTTTGGTTTCTATAGTTTGCTTTCTGGAGTTGATCAAAACACAAGTCTTGGTAGTTGCTTGTGTTGCCAACCAGCAGAGAAGCTGCTGCAGACACTTTCATGCCTTATCCTTTACTTGCTTACACTCTGTACCAGTTAGTGTTTCCCATGTCTATAGAGCAAGACCAAAGCTGGTATTGCCTAATTTGATAGAGTTCCATGTAAGAGCTATGTAACATAAAGATTTGCTTTTCAGAGTGAACAGTGATCTCTGCTTTTGGTTTCCATGGCTTGCTTTCTGTAGTTGATGAAAACACAAGTCATGTTAGTTGTTTGTGCTGCCAACCAGCAGAGAAGCTGCTGCAGACCCTCTCTTGCCTTATCCATTACTTGCTTTTACGCTGCACCTTTGGTGTCTTTCATGTCCATAGAAGGAGAACTAAAGCTGTTACTGCCTAATTTACTAAGTTTCTGTGATAGAGCTATGTAACATAAAGATTTGCTTTTCAGAGTGAACAGTGATCTCTGCTTTTGGTTTCTATAGTTTGCTTTCTGGAGTTGATCAAAACACAAGTCTTGTCTGTTGTTTGTGTTCCCAAGAAATAGAGAAGCTGCTGAAGGCGCTTTCCTGCCTTTTGCAGTACCGGTTTACACTTTGCACATGTATGTGTTTTGCTTGTCACCAGACCACGAATAAAGGTGGGTACTTCCTAATTTGCTTGATTTCCATGAAAGAGCCATGTAACAGAAACCTTTCCTTTGACACTCCACCGGTTGATGTTTCTCATGTCTATAGAGCAAGACCAAAGCTGTTACTGCCTAATTTGCAAAGTTTCCATGAAAGAGCACTGTAACATAAAGCTTTGCTTTTCCGAGTGAACAGTGGTTTCTGCTTTTGGTTTCCATGGCTTGCTTTCTGGAGTTGATGAAAACACAAGTCATGTTAGTTGTTTGTGCTGCCAACCAGCAGAGAAGCTGCTGCAGACACTCCCTTGCTTTATCCATTACTGGCTTTTACGCTGCACCGGTTGGTGTCTTTCATGTCCATAGGAGGAGAACTAAAGCTGTTACTGCCTAATTTACTAAGTTTCTGTGATAGAGCTACGTAACATAAAGATTTGCTTTACAGAGTGAACAGTGATCTCTGCTTTTGGTTTCTATAGTTTGCTTTCTGGAGTTGATCAAAACACAAGTCTTGTTAGTTGCTTGTGTTGCCAACCACCTGAGAAGCTGCTGCAGACACTTTCATGCCTTATACTTTCTTTGCTTACACTCTGTACCAGTTAGTGTTTCCCATGTCTATAGAGCAAGACCAAAGCTGGTATTGCCTAATTTGATAGAGTTCCATGTAAGAGCTATGTAACATAAAGATTTGCTTTACAGAGTGAACTGTGATCTCTGCTTTTGGTTTCCAGGGCTTGCTTTCTGGAGTTGATGAAAACACAAGTCATGTTAGTTGCTTGTGTTGCCAACCACCAGAGAAGCTGCTGCAGACACTTTCATGCCTTATCCTTTACTTGCTTACACTCTGTACCAGTTAGTGTTTCCCATGTCTATAGAGCAAGACCAAAGCTGGTATTGCCTAATTTGGTAGAGTTCCATGTAAGAGCTATGTAACATAAAGATTTGCTTTTCAGAGTGAACAGTGATCTCTGCTTTTGGTTTCCATGGCTTGCTTTCTGGAGTTGATGAAAACACAAGTCATGTTAGTTGTTTGTGCTGCCAACCAGCAGAGAAGCTGCTGCAGACCCTCTCTTGCCTTATCCATTACTGGCTTTTACGCTGCACCGGTTGGTGTTTTTCATGTCCATAGGAGGAGAACTAAAGCTGTTACTGCCTAATTTACTAAGTTTCTGTGATAGAGCTATGTAACATAAAGATTTGCTTTACAGAGTGAACAGTGATCTCTGCTTTTGGTTTCTGTAGTTTGCTTTCTGGAGTTGATCAAAACACAAGTCTTGTTAGTTGCTTGTGTTGCCAACCACCAGAGAAGCTGCTGCAGACACTTTCATGCCTTATGCTTTACTTGCTTACACTCTGTACCAGTTAGTGTTTCCCATGTCTATAGAGCAAGACCAAAGCTGGTATTGCCTAATTTGGTAGAGTTCCATGTAAGAGCTATGTAACATAAAGATTTGCTTTACAGAATGAACAGTGATCTCTGCTTTTGGTTTCTATAGTTTGCTTTCTGGAGTTGATCAAAACACAAGTCTTGTTAGTTGCTTGTGTTGCCAACCAGCAGAGAAGCTGCTGCAGACACTTTCATGCCTTATGCTTTACTTGCTTACACTCTGTACCAGTTAGTGTTTCCCATGTCTATAGAGCAAGACAAAAGCTGGTATTGCCTAATTTGGTAGAGTTCCATGTAAGAGCTATGTAACATAAAGATTTGCTTTTCAGAATGAACAGTGATCTCTGCTTTTGGTTTCCATGGCTTGCTTTCTGGAGTTGATGAAAACACAAGTCATGTTAGTTGCTTGTGCTGCCAACCAGCAGAGAAGCTGCTGCAGACACTCCCTTGCTTTATCCATTACTGGCTTTTACGCTGCACCGGTTGGTGTCTTTCATGTCCATAGGAGGAGAACTAAAGCTGTTACTGCCTAATTTACTAGGTTTCTGTGATAGAGCTATGTAACATAAAGATTTGCTTTACAGAGTGAACTGTGATCTCTGCTTTTGGTTTCTATGGTTTGCTTTCTGGAGTTGATCAAAACACAAGTCTTGTTAGTTGCTTGTGTTGCCAACCACCAGAGAAGCTGCTGCAGACACTTTCATGCCTTATGCTTTACTTGCTTACACTCTGTACCAGTTAGTGTTTCCCATGTCTATAGAGCAAGACCAAAGCTGGTATTGCCTAATTTGGTAGAGTTCCATGTAAGAGCTATGTAACATAAAGATTTGCTTTTCAGAGTGAACAGTCATCTCTGCTTTTGGTTTCCATGGCTTGCTTTCTGGAGTTGATGAAAACACAAGTCATGTTAGTTGTTTGTGCTGCCAACCAGCAGAGAAGCTGCTGCAGACCCTCTCTTGCCTTATCCATTACTGGCTTTTACGCTGCACCTGTTGGTGTTTTTCATGTCCATAGGAGGAGAACTAAAGCTGTTACTGCCTAATTTATTAAGTTTCTGTGATAGAGCTTTGTAACATAAAGATTTGCTTTACAGAGTGAACAGTGATCTCTGCTTTTGGTTTCTATAGTTTGCTTTCTGGAGTTGATCAAAACACAAGTCTTGTTAGTTGCTTGTGTTGCCAACCAGCAGAGAAGCTGCTGCAGACACTTTCATGCCTTATGCTTTACTTGCTTACACTCTGTACCAGTTAGTGTTTCCCATGTCTATAGAGCAAGACCAAAGCTGGTATTGCCTAATTTGGTAGAGTTCCATGTAAGAGCTATGTAACATAAAGATTTGCTTTACAGAATGAACAGTGATCTCTGCTTTTGGTTTCTATAGTTTGCTTTCTGGAGTTGATCAAAACACAAGTCTTGTTAGTTGCTTGTGTTGCCAACCACCAGAGAAGCTGCTGCAGACACTTTCATGCATTATGCTTTACTTGCTTACACTCTGTACCAGTTAGTGTTTCCCATGTCTATAGAGCAAGACAAAAGCTGGTATTGCCTAATTTGGTAGAGTTCCATGTAAGAGCTATGTAACATAAAGATTTGCTTTTCAGAGTGAACAGTGATCTCTGCTTTTGGTTTCCATGGCTTGCTTTCTGGAGTTGATGAAAACACAAGTCAAGTTGAGTTGCTTGTGCTGCCAACCAGCAGAGAAGCTGCTGCAGACACTCCCTTGCTTTATCCATTACTGGCTTTTACGCTGCACCGGTTGGTGTCTTTCATGTCCATAGGAGGAGAACTAAAGCTGTTACTGCCTAATTTACTAAGTTTCTGTGATAGAGCTATGTAACATAAAGATTTGCTTTACAGAGTGAACAGTGATCTCTGCTTTTGGTTTCTATAGTTTGCTTTCTGGAGTTGATCAAAACACAAGTCTTGGTAGTTGCTTGTGTTGCCAACCAGCAGAGAAGCTGCTGCAGACACTTTCATGCCTTATCCTTTACTTGCTTACACTCTGTACCAGTTAGTGTTTCCCATGTCTATAGAGCAAGACCAAAGCTGGTATTGCCTAATTTGATAGAGTTCCATGTAAGAGCTATGTAACATAAAGATTTGCTTTTCAGAGTGAACAGTGATCTCTGCTTTTGGTTTCCATGGCTTGCTTTCTGTAGTTGATGAAAACACAAGTCATGTTAGTTGTTTGTGCTGCCAACCAGCAGAGAAGCTGCTGCAGACCCTCTCTTGCCTTATCCATTACTTGCTTTTACGCTGCACCTTTGGTGTCTTTCATGTCCATAGAAGGAGAACTAAAGCTGTTACTGCCTAATTTACTAAGTTTCTGTGATAGAGCTATGTAACATAAAGATTTGCTTTTCAGAGTGAACAGTGATCTCTGCTTTTGGTTTCTATAGTTTGCTTTCTGGAGTTGATCAAAACACAAGTCTTGTCTGTTGTTTGTGTTCCCAAGAAATAGAGAAGCTGCTGAAGGGCGCTTTCCTGCCTTTTGCAGTACCGGTTTACACTTTGCACATGTATGTGTTTTGCTTGTCACCAGACCACGAATAAAGGTGGGTACTTCCTAATTTGCTTGATTTCCATGAAAGAGCCATGTAACAGAAACCTTTCCTTTGACACTCCACCGGTTGATGTTTCTCATGTCTATAGAGCAAGACCAAAGCTGTTACTGCCTAATTTGCAAAGTTTCCATGAAAGAGCACTGTAACATAAAGCTTTGCTTTTCCGAGTGTACAGTGGTTTCTGCTTTTGGTTTCCATGGCTTGCTTTCTGGAGTTGATGAAAACACAAGTCATGTTAGTTGCTTGTGCTGCCAACCAGCAGAGAAGCTGCTGCAGACACTCTCTTGCTTTATCCATTACTGGCTTTTACGCTGCACCTTTGGTGTTTTTCATGTCCATAGGAGGAGAACTAAAGCTGTTACTGCCTAATTTACTAAGTTTCTGTGATAGAGCTATGTAACATAAAGATTTGCTTTACAGAGTGAACAGTGATCTCTGCTTTTGGTTTCTATAGTTTGCTTTCTGGAGTTGATCAAAACACAAATCTTGTTAGTTGCTTGTGTTGCCAACCACCAGAGAAGCTGCTGCAGACACTTTCATGCCTTATGCTTTCTTTGCTTACACTCTGTACCAGTTAGTGTTTCCCATGTCTATAGAGCAAGACCAAAGCTGGTATTGCCTAATTTGATAGAGTTCCATGTAAGAGCTATGTAACATAAAGATTTGCTTTTCAGAGTGAACAGTGATCTCTGCTTTTGGTTTCCAGGGCTTGCTTTCTGGAGTTGATGAAAACACAAGTCATGTTAGTTGCTTGTGTTGCCAACCACCAGAGAAGCTGCTGCAGACACTTTCATGCCTTATCCTTTACTTGCTTACACTCTGTACCAGTTAGTGTTTCCCATGTCTATAGAGCAAGACCAAAGCTGGTATTGCCTAATTTGGTAGAGTTCTATGTAAGAGCTATGTAACATAAAGATTTGCTTTTCAGAGTGAACAGTCATCTCTGCTTTTGGTTTCCATGGCTTGCTTTCTGGAGTTGATGAAAACACAAGTCATGTTAGTTGTTTGTGCTGCCAACCAGCAGAGAAGCTGCTGCAGACCCTCTCTTGCCTTATCCATTACTGGCTTTTACGCTGCACCTGTTGGTGTTTTTCATGTCCATAGGAGGAGAACTAAAGCTGTTACTGCCTAATTTACTAAGTTTCTGTGATAGAGCTATGTAACATAAAGATTTGCTTTACAGAGTGAACAGTGATCTCTGCTTTTGGTTTCTATAGTTTGCTTTCTGGAGTTGATCAAAACACAAGTCTTGTTAGTTGCTTGTGTTGCCAACCAGCAGAGAAGCTGCTGCAGACACTTTCATGCCTTATGCTTTACTTGCTTACACTCTGTACCAGTTAGTGTTTCCCATGTCTATAGAGCAAGACCAAAGCTGGTATTGCCTAATTTGGTAGAGTTCCATGTAAGAGCTATGTAACATAAAGATTTGCTTTACAGAATGAACAGTGATCTCTGCTTTTGGTTTCTATAGTTTGCTTTCTGGAGTTGATCAAAACACAAGTCTTGTTAGTTGCTTGTGTTGCCAACCAGCAGAGAAGCTGCTGCAGACACTTTCATGCATTATGCTTTACTTGCTTACACTCTGTACCAGTTAGTGTTTCCCATGTCTATAGAGCAAGACAAAAGCTGGTATTGCCTAATTTGGTAGAGTTCCATGTAAGAGCTATGTAACATAAAGATTTGCTTTTCAGAGTGAACAGTGATCTCTGCTTTTGGTTTCCATGGCTTGCTTTCTGGAGTTGATCAAAACACAAGTCATGTTAGTTGCTTGTGCTGCCAACCAGCAGAGAAGCTGCTGCAGACACTCCCTTGCTTTATCCATTACTGGCTTTTACGCTGCACCGGTTGGTGTCTTTCATGTCCATAGGAGGAGAACTAAAGCTGTTACTGCCTAATTTACTAGGTTTCTGTGATAGAGCTATGTAACATAAAGATTTGCTTTACAGAGTGAACAGTGATCTCTGCTTTTGGTTTCTATGGTTTGCTTTCTGGAGTTGATCAAAACACAAGTCTTGTTAGTTGCTTGTGTTGCCAACCACCAGAGAAGCTGCTGCAGACACTTTCATGCCTTATGCTTTACTTGCTTACACTCTGTACCAGTTAGTGTTTCCCATGTCTATAGAGCAAGACCAAAGCTGGTATTGCCTAATTTGGTAGAGTTCCATGTAAGTGCTATGTAACATAAAGATTTGCTTTACAGAATGAACAGTGATCTCTGCTTTTGGTTTCTATAGTTTGCTTTCTGGAGTTGATCAAAACACAAGTCTTGTTAGTTGCTTGTGTTGCCAACCACCAGAGAAGCTGCTGCAGACACTTTCATGCCTTATGCTTTCTTTGCTTACACTCTGTACCAGTTAGTGTTTCCCATGTCTATAGAGCAAGACCAAAGCTGGTATTGCCTAATTTGGTAGAGTTCCATGTAAGAGCTATGTAACATAAAGATTTGTTTTCAGAGTGAACAGTGATCTCTGCTTTTGGTTTCCATGGCTTGCTTTCTGGAGTTGATCAAAACACAAGTCATGTTAGTTCTTTGTGCTGCCAACCAGCAGAGAAGCTGCTGCAGACCCTCTCTTGCCTTATCCATTACTTGCTTTTACGCTGCACCTTTGGTGTTTTTCATGTCCATAGGAGGAGAACTAAAGCTGTTACTGCCTAATTTACTAAGTTTCTGTGATAGAGCTATGTAACATAAAGATTTGCTTTACAGAGTGAACTGTGATCTCTGCTTTTGGTTTCTATAGTTTGCTTTCTGGAGTTGATCAAAACACAAGTCTTGTTAGTTGCTTGTGTTGCCAACCAGCAGAGAAGCTGCTGCAGACACTTTCATGCCTTATCCTTTACTGGCTTTTACGCTGCACCTGTTGGTGTTTTTTATGTCCATAGGAGGAGAACTAAAGCTGTTACTGCCTAATTTATTAAGTTTCTGTGATAGAGCTATGTAACATAAAGATTTGCTTTACAGAGTGAACAGTGATCTCTGCTTTTGGTTTCTATAGTTTGCTTTCTGGAGTTGATCAAAATACAAATCTTGTTAGTTGCTTGTGTTGCCAACCAGCAGAGAAGCTGCTGCAGACACTTTCATGCCTTATGCTTTACTTGCTTACACTCTGTACCAGTTAGTGTTTCCCATGTCTATAGAGCAAGACCAAAGCTGGTATTGCCTAATTTGGTAGAGTTCCATGTAAGAGCTATGTAACATAAAGATTTGCTTTACAGAATGAACAGTGATCTCTGCTTTTGGTTTCTATGGTTTGCTTTCTGGAGTTGATCAAAACACAAGTCTTGTTAGTTGCTTGTGTTGCCAACCACCAGAGAAGCTGCTGCAGACACTTTCATGCCTTATGCTTTACTTGCTTACACTCTGTACCAGTTAGTGTTTCCCATGTCTATAGAGCAAGACAAAAGCTGGTATTGCCTAATTTGGTAGAGTTCCATGTAAGAGCTATGTAACATAAAGATTTGCTTTTCAGAGTGAACAGTGATCTCTGCTTTTGGTTTCCATGGCTTGCTTTCTGGAGTTGATGAAAACACAAGTCAAGTTTAGTTGCTTGTGCTGCCAACCAGCAGAGAAGCTGCTGCAGACACTCCCTTGCTTTATCCATTACTGGCTTTTACGCTGCACCGGTTGGTGTCTTTCATGTCCATAGGAGGAGAACTAAAGCTGTTACTGCCTAATTTACTAAGTTTCTGTGATAGAGCTATGTAACATAAAGATTTGCTTTACAGAGTGAACAGTGATCTCTGCTTTTGGTTTCTATAGTTTGCTTTCTGGAGTTGATCAAAACACAAGTCTTGGTAGTTGCTTGTGTTGCCAACCACCAGAGAAGCTGCTGCAGACACTTTCATGCCTTATGCTTTCTTTGCTTACACTCTGTACCAGTTAGTGTTTCCCATGTCTATAGAGCAAGACCAAAGCTGGTATTGCCTAATTTGATAGAGTTCCATGTAAGAGCTATGTAACATTAAGATTTGCTTTTCAGAGTGAACTGTGATCTCTGCTTTTGGTTTCCATGGCTTGCTTTCTGTAGTTGATGAAAACACAAGTCATGTTAGTTGTTTGTGCTGTCAAACAGCAGAGAAGCTGCTGCAGACCCTCTCTTGCCTTATCCATTACTTGCTTTTACGCTGCACCTTTGGTGTCTTTCATGTCCATAGAAGGAGAACTAAAGCTGTTACTGCCTAATTTACTAAGTTTCTGTGATAGAGCTATGTAACATAAAGATTTGCTTTTCAGAGTGAACAGTGATCTCTGCTTTTGGTTTCTATGGTTTGCTTTCTGGAGTTGATCAAAACACAAGTCTTGTTAGTTGCTTGTGTTGCCAACCACCAGAGAAGCTACTGCAGACACTTTCATGCCTTATGCTTTACTTGCTTACACTCTGTACCAGTTAGTGTTTCCCATGTCTATAGAGCAAGACCAAAGCTGGTATTGCCTAATTTGGTAGAGTTCCATGTAAGTGCTATGTAACATAAAGATTTGCTTTACAGAATGAACAGTGATCTCTGCTTTTGGTTTCTATAGTTTGCTTTCTGGAGTTGATCAAAACACAAGTCTTGTTAGTTGCTTGTGTTGCCAACCACCAGAGAAGCTGCTGCAGACACTTTCATGCCTTATGCTTTCTTTGCTTACACTCTGTACCAGTTAGTGTTTCCCATGTCTATAGAGCAAGACCAAAGCTGGTATTGCCTAATTTGGTAGAGTTCCATGTAAGAGCTATGTAACATAAAGATTTGTTTTCAGAGTGAACAGTGATCTCTGCTTTTGGTTTCCATGGCTTGCTTTCTGGAGTTGATCAAAACACAAGTCATGTTAGTTGTTTGTGCTGCCAACCAGCAGAGAAGCTGCTGCAGACCCTCTCTTGCCTTATCCATTACTTGCTTTTACGCTGCACCTTTGGTGCTTTTCATGTCCATAGGAGGAGAACTAAAGCTGTTACTGCCTAATTTACTAAGTTTCTGTGATAGAGCTATGTAACATAAAGATTTGCTTTACAGAGTGAACAGTGATCTCTGCTTTTGGTTTCTATAGTTTGCTTTCTGGAGTTGATCAAAACACAAGTCTTGGTAGTTGCTTGTGTTGCCAACCACCAGAGAAGCTGCTGCAGACACTTTCATGCCTTATCCTTTACTGGCTTTTACGCTGCACCTGTTGGTGTTTTTTATGTCCATAGGAGGAGAACTAAAGCTGTTACTGCCTAATTTATTAAGTTTCTGTGATAGAGCTATGTAACATAAAGATTTGCTTTACAGAGTGAACAGTGATCTCTGCTTTTGGTTTCTATAGTTTGCTTTCTGGAGTTGATCAAAACACAAGTCTTGTTAGTTGCTTGTGTTGCCAACCAGCAGAGAAGCTGCTGCAGACACTTTCATGCCTTATGCTTTACTTGCTTACACTCTGTACCAGTTAGTGTTTCCCATGTCTATAGAGCAAGACCAAAGCTGGTATTGCCTAATTTGGTAGAGTTCCATGTAAGAGCTATGTAACATAAAGATTTGCTTTACAGAATGAACAGTGATCTCTGCTTTTGGTTTCTATAGTTTGCTTTCTGGAGTTGATCAAAACACAAGTCTTGTTAGTTGCTTGTGTTGCCAACCAGCAGAGAAGCTACTGCAGACACTTTCATGCATTATGCTTTACTTGCTTACACTCTGTACCAGTTAGTGTTTCCCATGTCTATAGAGCAAGACAAAAGCTGGTATTGCCTAATTTGGTAGAGTTCCATGTAAGAGCTATGTAACATAAAGATTTGCTTTTCAGAGTGAACAGTGATCTCTGCTTTTGGTTTCCATGGCTTGCTTTCTGGAGTTGATGAAAACACAAGTCAAGTTTAGTTGCTTGTGCTGCCAACCAGCAGAGAAGCTGCTGCAGACACTCCCTTGCTTTATCCATTACTGGCTTTTACGCTGCACCGGTTGGTGTCTTTCATGTCCATAGGAGGAGAACTAAAGCTGTTACTGCCTAATTTACTAAGTTTCTGTGATAGAGCTATGTAACATAAAGATTTGCTTTACAGAGTGAACAGTGATCTCTGCTTTTGGTTTCTATAGTTTGCTTTCTGGAGTTGATCAAAACACAAGTCTTGGTAGTTGCTTGTGTTGCCAACCACCAGAGAAGCTGCTGCAGACACTTTCATGCCTTATGCTTTCTTTGCTTACACTCTGTACCAGTTAGTGTTTCCCATGTCTATAGAGCAAGACCAAAGCTGGTATTGCCTAATTTGATAGAGTTCCATGTAAGAGCTATGTAACATTAAGATTTGCTTTTCAGAGTGAACTGTGATCTCTGCTTTTGGTTTCCATGGCTTGCTTTCTGTAGTTGATGAAAACACAAGTCATGTTAGTTGTTTGTGCTGCCAACCAGCAGAGAAGCTGCTGCAGACCCTCTCTTGCCTTATCCATTACTTGCTTTTACGCTGCACCTTTGGTGTCTTTCATGTCCATAGAAGGAGAACTAAAGCTGTTACTGCCTAATTTACTAAGTTTCTGTGATAGAGCTATGTAACATAAAGATTTGCTTTTCAGAGTGAACAGTGATCTCTGCTTTTGGTTTCTATAGTTTGCTTTCTGGAGTTGATCAAAACACAAGTCTTGTCTGTTGTTTGTGTTCCCAAGAAATAGAGAAGCTGCTGAAGGCGCTTTCCTGCCTTTTGCAGTACCGGTTTACACTTTGCACATGTATGTGTTTTGCTTGTCACCAGACCACGAATAAAGGTGGGTACTTCCTAATTTGCTTGATTTCCATGAAAGAGCCATGTAACAGAAACCTTTCCTTTGACACTCCACCGGTTGATGTTTCTCATGTCTATAGAGCAAGACCAAAGCTGTTACTGCCTAATTTGCAAAGTTTCCATGAAAGAGCACTGTAACATAAAGCTTTGCTTTTCCGAGTGAACAGTGGTTTCTGCTTTTGGTTTCCATGGCTTGCTTTCTGGAGTTGATGAAAACACAAGTCATGTTAGTTGCTTGTGCTGCCAACCAGCAGAGAAGCTGCTGCAGACCCTCTCTTGCTTTATCCATTACTGGCTTTTACGCTGCACCGGTTGGTGTCTTTCATGTCCATAGAAGGAGAACTAAAGCTGTTACTGCCTAATTTACTAAGTTTCTGTGATAGAGCTATGTAACATAAAGATTTGCTTTACAGAGTGAACTGTGATCTCTGCTTTTGGTTTCCAGGGCTTGCTTTCTGGAGTTGATGAAAACACAAGTCTTGTTAGTTGCTTGTGTTGCCAACCAGCAGAGAAGCTGCTGCAGACACTTTCATGCCTTATCCTTTACTTGCTTACACTCTGTACCAGTTAGTGTTTCCCATGTCTATAGAGCAAGACCAAAGCTGGTATTGCCTAATTTGGTAGAGTTCCATGTAAGAGCTATGTAACATAAAGATTTGCTTTTCAGAGTGAACAGTCATCTCTGCTTTTGGTTTCCATGGCTTGCTTTCTGGAGTTGATGAAAACACAAGTCATGTTAGTTGTTTGTGCTGCCAACCAGCAGAGAAGCTGCTGCAGACCCTCTCTTGCCTTATCCATTACTGGCTTTTACGCTGCACCTGTTGGTGTTTTTCATGTCCATAGGAGGAGAACTAAAGCTGTTACTGCCTAATTTACTAAGTTTCTGTGATAGAGCTATGTAACATAAAGATTTGCTTTACAGAGTGAACAGTGATCTCTGCTTTTGGTTTCTATAGTTTGCTTTCTGGAGTTGATCAAAACACAAGTCTTGTTAGTTGCTTGTGTTGCCAACCAGCAGAGAAGCTGCTGCAGACACTTTCATGCCTTATGCTTTACTTGCTTACACTCTGTACCAGTTAGTGTTTCCCATGTCTATAGAGCAAGACCAAAGCTGGTATTGCCTAATTTGGTAGAGTTCCAGGTAAGAGCTATGTAACATAAAGATTTGCTTTACAGAGTGAACAGTGATCTCTGCTTTTGGTTTCTATAGTTTGCTTTCTGGAGTTGATCAAAACACAAGTCTTGTTAGTTGCTTGTGTTGCCAACCACCAGAGAAGCTGCTGCAGACACTTTCATGCCTTATGCTTTCTTTGCTTACACTCTGTACCAGTTAGTGTTTCCCATGTCTATAGAGCAAGACCAAAGCTGGTATTGCCTAATTTGGTAGAGTTCCATGTAAGAGCTATGTAACATAAAGATTTGCTTTACAGAGTGAACTGTGATCTCTGCTTTTGGTTTCCAGGGCTTGCTTTCTGGAGTTGATGAAAACACAAGTCATGTTAGTTGCTTGTGTTGCCAACCACCAGAGAAGCTGCTGCAGACACTTTCATGCCTTATCCTTTACTTGCTTACACTCTGTACCAGTTAGTGTTTCCCATGTCTATAGAGCAAGACCAAAGCTGGTATTGCCTAATTTGGTAGAGTTCCATGTAAGAGCTATGTAACATAAAGATTTGCTTTACAGAATGAACAGTGATCTCTGCTTTTGGTTTCTATAGTTTGCTTTCTGGAGTTGATCAAAACACAAGTCTTGTTAGTTGCTTGTGTTGCCAACCAGCAGAGAAGCTGCTGCAGACACTTTCATGCATTATGCTTTACTTGCTTACACTCTGTACCAGTTAGTGTTTCCCATGTCTATAGAGCAAGACCAAAGCTGGTATTGCCTAATTTGGTAGAGTTCCATGTAAGAGCTATGTAACATAAAGATTTGCTTTACAGAGTGAACTGTGATCTCTGCTTTTGGTTTCTATGGTTTGCTTTCTGGAGTTGATCAAAACACAAGTCTTGTTAGTTGCTTGTGTTGCCAACCACCAGAGAAGCTGCTGCAGACACTTTCATGCCTTATGCTTTACTTGCTTACACTCTGTACCAGTTAGTGTTTCCCATGTCTATAGAGCAAGACCAAAGCTGGTATTGCCTAATTTGGTAGAGTTCCATGTAAGTGCTATGTAACATAAAGATTTGCTTTACAGAATGAACAGTGATCTCTGCTTTTGGTTTCTATAGTTTGCTTTCTGGAGTTGATCAAAACACAAGTCTTGTTAGTTGCTTGTGTTGCCAACCACCAGAGAAGCTGCTGAAGACACTTTCATGCCTTATGCTTTCTTTGCTTACACTCTGTACCAGTTAGTGTTTCCCATGTCTATAGAGCAAGACCAAAGCTGGTATTGCCTAATTTGGTAGAGTTCCATGTAAGAGCTATGTAACATAAAGATTTGTTTTCAGAGTGAACAGTGATCTCTGCTTTTGGTTTCCATGGCTTGCTTTCTGGAGTTGATGAAAACACAAGTCATGTTAGTTCTTTGTGCTGCCAACCAGCAGAGAAGCTGCTGCAGACCCTCTCTTGCCTTATCCATTACTTGCTTTTACGCTGCACCTTTGGTGTTTTTCATGTCCATAGGAGGAGAACTAAAGCTGTTACTGCCTAATTTACTAAGTTTCTGTGATAGAGCTATGTAACATAAAGATTTGCTTTACAGAGTGAACTGTGATCTCTGCTTTTGGTTTCTATAGTTTGCTTTCTGGAGTTGATCAAAACACAAGTCTTGTTAGTTGCTTGTGTTGCCAACCAGCAGAGAAGCTGCTGCAGACACTTTCATGCCTTATCCTTTACTGGCTTTTACGCTGCACCTGTTGGTGTTTTTTATGTCCATAGGAGGAGAACTAAAGCTGTTACTGCCTAATTTATTAAGTTTCTGTGATAGAGCTATGTAACATAAAGATTTGCTTTACAGAGTGAACAGTGATCTCTGCTTTTGGTTTCTATAGTTTGCTTTCTGGAGTTGATCAAAATACAAGTCTTGTTAGTTGCTTGTGTTGCCAACCAGCAGAGAAGCTGCTGCAGACACTTTCATGCCTTATGCTTTACTTGCTTACACTCTGTACCAGTTAGTGTTTCCCATGTCTATAGAGCAAGACCAAAGCTGGTATTGCCTAATTTGGTAGAGTTCCATGTAAGAGCTATGTAACATAAAGATTTGCTTTACAGAATGAACAGTGATCTCTGCTTTTGGTTTCTATAGTTTGCTTTCTGGAGTTGATCAAAACACAAGTCTTGTTAGTTGCTTGTGTTGCCAACCAGCAGAGAAGCTGCTGCAGACACTTTCATGCATTATGCTTCACTTGCTTACACTCTGTACCAGTTAGTGTTTCCCATGTCTATAGAGCAAGACAAAAGCTGGTATTGCCTAATTTGGTAGAGTTCCATGTAAGAGCTATGTAACATAAAGATTTGCTTTTCAGAGTGAACAGTGATCTCTGCTTTTGGTTTCCATGGCTTGCTTTCTGGAGTTGATGAAAACACAAGTCAAGTTTAGTTGCTTGTGCTGCCAACCAGCAGAGAAGCTGCTGCAGACACTCCCTTGCTTTATCCATTACTGGCTTTTACGCTGCACCGGTTGGTGTCTTTCATGTCCATAGGAGGAGAACTAAAGCTGTTACTGCCTAATTTACTAAGTTTCTGTGATAGAGCTATGTAACATAAAGATTTGCTTTACAGAGTGAACAGTGATCTCTGCTTTTGGTTTCTATAGTTTGCTTTCTGGAGTTGATCAAAACACAAGTCTTGGTAGTTGCTTGTGTTGCCAACCACCAGACAAGCTGCTGCAGACACTTTCATGCCTTATGCTTTCTTTGCTTACACTCTGTACCAGTTAGTGTTTCCCATGTCTATAGAGCAAGACCAAAGCTGGTATTGCCTAATTTGATAGAGTTCCATGTAAGAGCTATGTAACATTAAGATTTGCTTTTCAGAGTGAACTGTGATCTCTGCTTTTGGTTTCCATGGCTTGCTTTCTGTAGTTGATGAAAACACAAGTCATGTTAGTTGTTTGTGCTGCCAACCAGCAGAGAAGCTGCTGCAGACCCTCTCTTGCCTTATCCATTACTTGCTTTTACGCTGCACCTTTGGTGTCTTTCATGTCCATAGAAGGAGAACTAAAGCTGTTACTGCCTAATTTACTAAGTTTCTGTGATAGAGCTATGTAACATAAAGATTTGCTTTACAGAGTGAACTGTGATCTCTGCTTTTGGTTTCTATAGTTTGCTTTCTGGAGTTGATCAAAACACAAGTCTTGTTAGTTGCTTGTGTTGCCAACCAGCAGAGAAGCTGCTGCAGACACTTTCATGCCTTATCCTTTACTGGCTTTTACGCTGCACCTGTTGGTGTTTTTTATGTCCATAGGAGGAGAACTAAAGCTGTTACTGCCTAATTTATTAAGTTTCTGTGATAGAGCTATGTAACATAAAGATTTGCTTTACAGAGTGAACAGTGATCTCTGCTTTTGGTTTCTATAGTTTGCTTTCTGGAGTTGATCAAAATACAAGTCTTGTTAGTTGCTTGTGTTGCCAACCAGCAGAGAAGCTGCTGCAGACACTTTCATGCCTTATGCTTTACTTGCTTACACTCTGTACCAGTTAGTGTTTCCCATGTCTATAGAGCAAGACCAAAGCTGGTATTGCCTAATTTGGTAGAGTTCCATGTAAGAGCTATGTAACATAAAGATTTGCTTTACAGAATGAACAGTGATCTCTGCTTTTGGTTTCTATAGTTTGCTTTCTGGAGTTGATCAAAACACAAGTCTTGTTAGTTGCTTGTGTTGCCAACCAGCAGAGAAGCTGCTGCAGACACTTTCATGCATTATGCTTCACTTGCTTACACTCTGTACCAGTTAGTGTTTCCCATGTCTATAGAGCAAGACAAAAGCTGGTATTGCCTAATTTGGTAGAGTTCCATGTAAGAGCTATGTAACATAAAGATTTGCTTTTCAGAGTGAACAGTGATCTCTGCTTTTGGTTTCCATGGCTTGCTTTCTGGAGTTGATGAAAACACAAGTCAAGTTGAGTTGCTTGTGCTGCCAACCAGCAGAGAAGCTGCTGCAGACACTCCCTTGCTTTATCCATTACTGGCTTTTACGCTGCACCGGTTGGTGTCTTTCATGTCCATAGGAGGAGAACTAAAGCTGTTACTGCCTAATTTACTAAGTTTCTGTGATAGAGCTATGTAACATAAAGATTTGCTTTACAGAGTGAACAGTGATCTCTGCTTTTGGTTTCTATAGTTTGCTTTCTGGAGTTGATCAAAACACAAGTCTTGGTAGTTGCTTGTGTTGCCAACCACCAGACAAGCTGCTGCAGACACTTTCATGCCTTATGCTTTCTTTGCTTACACTCTGTACCAGTTAGTGTTTCCCATGTCTATAGAGCAAGACCAAAGCTGGTATTGCCTAATTTGATAGAGTTCCATGTAAGAGCTATGTAACATTAAGATTTGCTTTTCAGAGTGAACTGTGATCTCTGCTTTTGGTTTCCATGGCTTGCTTTCTGTAGTTGATGAAAACACAAGTCATGTTAGTTGTTTGTGCTGCCAACCAGCAGAGAAGCTGCTGCAGACCCTCTCTTGCCTTATCCATTACTTGCTTTTACGCTGCACCTTTGGTGTCTTTCATGTCCATAGAAGGAGAACTAAAGCTGTTACTGCCTAATTTACTAAGTTTCTGTGATAGAGCTATGTAACATAAAGATTTGCTTTTCAGAGTGAACAGTGATCTCTGCTTTTGGTTTCTATGGTTTGCTTTCTGGAGTTGATCAAAACACAAGTCTTGTTAGTTGCTTGTGTTGCCAACCACCAGAGAAGCTGCTGCAGACACTTTCATGCCTTATGCTTTACTTGCTTACACTCTGTACCAGTTAGTGTTTCCCATGTCTATAGAGCAAGACCAAAGCTGGTATTGCCTAATTTGGTAGAGTTCCATGTAAGTGCTATGTAACATAAAGATTTGCTTTACAGAATGAACAGTGATCTCTGCTTTTGGTTTCTATAGTTTGCTTTCTGGAGTTGATCAAAACACAAGTCTTGTTAGTTGCTTGTGTTGCCAACCACCAGAGAAGCTGCTGCAGACACTTTCATGCCTTATGCTTTCTTTGCTTACACTCTGTACCAGTTAGTGTTTCCCATGTCTATAGAGCAAGACCAAAGCTGGTATTGCCTAATTTGGTAGAGTTCCATGTAAGAGCTATGTAACATAAAGATTTGTTTTCAGAGTGAACAGTGATCTCTGCTTTTGGTTTCCATGGCTTGCTTTCTGGAGTTGATGAAAACACAAGTCATGTTAGTTGTTTGTGCTGCCAACCAGCAGAGAAGCTGCTGCAGACCCTCTCTTGCCTTATCCATTACTTGCTTTTACGCTGCACCTTTGGTGTTTTTCATGTCCATAGGAGGAGAACTAAAGCTGTTACTGCCTAATTTACTAAGTTTCTGTGATAGAGCTATGTAACATAAAGATTTGCTTTACAGAGTGAACTGTGATCTCTGCTTTTGGTTTCTATAGTTTGCTTTCTGGAGTTGATCAAAACACAAGTCTTGTTAGTTGCTTGTGTTGCCAACCAGCAGAGAAGCTGCTGCAGACACTTTCATGCCTTATCCTTTACTGGCTTTTACGCTGCACCTGTTGGTGTTTTTTATGTCCATAGGAGGAGAACTAAAGCTGTTACTGCCTAATTTATTAAGTTTCTGTGATAGAGCTATGTAACATAAAGATTTGCTTTACAGAGTGAACAGTGATCTCTGCTTTTGGTTTCTATAGTTTGCTTTCTGGAGTTGATCAAAATACAAGTCTTGTTAGTTGCTTGTTTTGCCAACCAGCAGAGAAGCTGCTGCAGACACTTTCATGCCTTATGCTTTACTTGCTTACACTCTGTACCAGTTAGTGTTTCCCATGTCTATAGAGCAAGACCAAAGCTGGTATTGCCTAATTTGGTAGAGTTCCATGTAAGAGCTATGTAACATAAAGATTTGCTTTACAGAATGAACAGTGATCTCTGCTTTTGGTTTCTATGGTTTGCTTTCTGGAGTTGATCAAAACACAAGTCTTGTTAGTTGCTTGTGTTGCCAACCACCAGAGAAGCTGCTGCAGACACTTTCATGCATTATGCTTTACTTGCTTACACTCTGTACCAGTTAGTGTTTCCCATGTCTATAGAGCAAGACAAAAGCTGGTATTGCCTAATTTGGTAGAGTTCCATGTAAGAGCTATGTAACATAAAGATTTGCTTTTCAGAGTGAACAGTGATCTCTGCTTTTGGTTTCCATGGCTTGCTTTCTGGAGTTGATGAAAACACAAGTCAAGTTTAGTTGCTTGTGCTGCCAACCAGCAGAGAAGCTGCTGCAGACACTCCCTTGCTTTATCCATTACTGGCTTTTACGCTGCACCGGTTGGTGTCTTTCATGTCCATAGGAGGAGAACTAAAGCTGTTACTGCCTAATTTACTAAGTTTCTGTGATAGAGCTATGTAACATAAAGATTTGCTTTACAGAGTGAACAGTGATCTCTGCTTTTGGTTTCTATAGTTTGCTTTCTGGAGTTGATCAAAACACAAGTCTTGTTAGTTGCTTGTGTTGCCAACCACCAGAGAAGCTGCTGCAGACACTTTCATGCCTTATGCTTTCTTTGCTTACACTCTGTACCAGTTAGTGTTTCCCATGTCTATAGAGCAAGACAAAAGCTGGTATTGCCTAATTTGGTAGAGTTCCATGTAAGAGCTATGTAACATAAAGATTTGTTTTCAGAGTGAACAGTGATCTCTGCTTTTGGTTTCCATGGCTTGCTTTCTGGAGTTGATGAAAACACAAGTCATGTTAGTTGTTTGTGCTGCCAACCAGCAGAGAAGCTGCTGCAGACCCTCTCTTGCCTTATCCATTACTTGCTTTTACGCTGCACCTTTGGTGTTTTTCATGTCCATAGGAGGAGAACTAAAGCTGTTACTGCCTAATTTACTAAGTTTCTGTGATAGAGCTATGTAACATAAAGATTTGCTTTACAGAGTGAACTGTGATCTCTGCTTTTGGTTTCTATAGTTTGCTTTCTGGAGTTGATCAAAACACAAGTCTTGTTAGTTGCTTGTGTTGCCAACCACCAGAGAAGCTGCTGCAGACACTTTCATGCCTTATCCTTTACTGGCTTTTACGCTGCACCTGTTGGTGTTTTTTATGTCCATAGGAGGAGAACTAAAGCTGTTACTGCCTAATTTATTAAGTTTCTGTGATAGAGCTATGTAACATAAAGATTTGCTTTACAGAGTGAACAGTGATCTCTGCTTTTGGTTTCTATAGTTTGCTTTCTGGAGTTGATCAAAATACAAGTCTTGTTAGTTGCTTGTGTTGCCAACCAGCAGAGAAGCTGCTGCAGACACTTTCATGCCTTATGCTTTACTTGCTTACACTCTGTACCAGTTAGTGTTTCCCATGTCTATAGAGCAAGACCAAAGCTGGTATTGCCTAATTTGGTAGAGTTCCATGTAAGAGCTATGTAACATAAAGATTTGCTTTACAGAATGAACAGTGATCTCTGCTTTTGGTTTCTATGGTTTGCTTTCTGGAGTTGATCAAAACACAAGTCTTGTTAGTTGCTTGTGTTGCCAACCAGCAGAGAAGCTGCTGCAGACACTTTCATGCATTATGCTTTACTTGCTTACACTCTGTACCAGTTAGTGTTTCCCATGTCTATAGAGCAAGACAAAAGCTGGTATTGCCTAATTTGGTAGAGTTCCATGTAAGAGCTATGTAACATAAAGATTTGCTTTTCAGAGTGAACAGTGATCTCTGCTTTTGGTTTCCATGGCTTGCTTTCTGGAGTTGATGAAAACACAAGTCAAGTTTAGTTGCTTGTGCTGCCAACCAGCAGAGAAGCTGCTGCAGACACTCCCTTGCTTTATCCATTACTGGCTTTTACGCTGCACCGGTTGGTGTCTTTCATGTCCATAGGAGGAGAACTAAAGCTGTTACTGCCTAATTTACTAAGTTTCTGTGATAGAGCTATGTAACATAAAGATTTGCTTTACAGAGTGAACAGTGATCTCTGCTTTTGGTTTCTATAGTTTGCTTTCTGGAGTTGATCAAAACACAAGTCTTGTTAGTTGCTTGTGTTGCCAACCACCAGAGAAGCTGCTGCAGACACTTTCATGCCTTATGCTTTCTTTGCTTACACTCTGTACCAGTTAGTGTTTCCCATGTCTATAGAGCAAGACCAAAGCTGGTATTGCCTAATTTGATAGAGTTCCATGTAAGAGCTATGTAACATTAAGATTTGCTTTTCAGAGTGAACTGTGATCTCTGCTTTTGGTTTCCATGGCTTGCTTTCTGTAGTTGATGAAAACACAAGTCATGTTAGTTGTTTGTGCTGCCAACCAGCAGAGAAGCTGCTGCAGACCCTCTCTTGCCTTATCCATTACTTGCTTTTACGCTGCACCTTTGGTGTCTTTCATGTCCATAGAAGGAGAACTAAAGCTGTTACTGCCTAATTTACTAAGTTTCTGTGATAGAGCTATGTAACATAAAGATTTGCTTTTCAGAGTGAACAGTGATCTCTGCTTTTGGTTTCTATAGTTTGCTTTCTGGAGTTGATCAAAACACAAGTCTTGTCTGTTGTTTGTGTTCCCAAGAAATAGAGAAGCTGCTGAAGGCGCTTTCCTGCCTTTTGCAGTACCGGTTTACACTTTGCACATGTATGTGTTTTGCTTGTCACCAGACCACGAATAAAGGTGGGTACTTCCTAATTTGCTTGATTTCCATGAAAGAGCCATGTAACAGAAACCTTTCCTTTGACACTCCACCGGTTGATGTTTCTCATGTCTATAGAGCAAGACAAAAGCTGTTACTGCCTAATTTGCTAAGTTTCCATGAAAGAGCACTGTAACATAAAGCTTTGCTTTTCCGAGTGAACAGTGGTTTCTGCTTTTGGTTTCCATGGCTTGCTTTCTGGAGTTGATGAAAACACAAGTCATGTTAGTTGCTTGTGCTGCCAACCACCAGAGAAGCTGCTGCAGACACTCTCTTGCTTTATCCATTACTGGCTTTTACGCTGCACCGGTTGGTGTCTTTCATGTCCATAGAAGGAGAACTAAAGCTGTTACTGCCTAATTTACTAAGTTTCTGTGATAGAGCTATGTAACATAAAGATTTGCTTTACAGAGTGAACTGTGATCTCTGCTTTTGGTTTCCAGGGCTTGCTTTCTGGAGTTGATCAAAACACAAGTCTTGTTAGTTGCTTGTGTTGCCAACCACCAGAGAAGCTGCTGCAGACACTTTCATGCCTTATCCTTTACTTGCTTACACTCTGTACCAGTTAGTGTTTCCCATGTCTATAGAGCAAGACCAAAGCTGGTATTGCCTAATTTGGTAGAGTTCCATGTAAGAGCTATGTAACATAAAGATTTGCTTTTCAGAGTGAACAGTCATCTCTGCTTTTGGTTTCCATGGCTTGCTTTCTGGAGTTGATGAAAACACAAGTCATGTTAGTTGTTTGTGCTGCCAACCAGCAGAGAAGCTGCTGCAGACCCTCTCTTGCCTTATCCATTACTGGCTTTTACGCTGCACCTGTTGGTGTTTTTCATGTCCATAGGAGGAGAACTAAAGCTGTTACTGCCTAATTTACTAAGTTTCTGTGATAGAGCTATGTAACATAAAGATTTGCTTTACAGAGTGAACAGTGATCTCTGCTTTTGGTTTCTATAGTTTGCTTTCTGGAGTTGATCAAAACACAAGTCTTGTTAGTTGCTTGTGTTGCCAACCAGCAGAGAAGCTGCTGCAGACACTTTCATGCCTTATGCTTTACTTGCTTACACTCTGTACCAGTTAGTGTTTCCCATGTCTATAGAGCAAGACCAAAGCTGGTATTGCCTAATTTGGTAAAGTTCCATGTAAGAGCTATGTAACATAAAGATTTGCTTTACAGAGTGAACAGTGATCTCTGCTTTTGGTTTCTATAGTTTGCTTTCTGGAGTTGATCAAAACACAAGTCTTGTTAGTTGCTTGTGTTGCCAAACCACCAGAGAAGCTGCTGCAGACACTTTCATGCCTTATGCTTTCTTTGCTTACACTCTGTACCAGTTAGTGTTTCCCATGTCTATAGAGCAAGACCAAAGCTGGTATTGCCTAATTTGATAGAGTTCCATGTAAGAGCTATGTAACATAAAGATTTGCTTTACAGAGTGAACTGTGATCTCTGCTTTTGGTTTCCAGGGCTTGCTTTCTGGAGTTGATGAAAACACAAGTCATGTTAGTTGCTTGTGTTGCCAACCACCAGAGAAGCTGCTGCAGACACTTTCATGCCTTATCCTTTACTTGCTTACACTCTGTACCAGTTAGTGTTTCCCATGTCTATAGAGCAAGACCAAAGCTGGTATTGCCTAATTTGGTAGAGTTCCATGTAAGAGCTATGTAACATAAAGATTTGCTTTTCAGAGTGAACAGTCATCTCTGCTTTTGGTTTCCATGGCTTGCTTTCTGGAGTTGATGAAAACACAAGTCATGTTAGTTGCTTGTGCTGCCAACCAGCAGAGAAGCTGCTGCAGACACTCCCTTGCTTTATCCATTACTGGCTTTTACGCTGCACCGGTTGGTGTCTTTCATGTCCATAGGAGGAGAACTAAAGCTGTTACTGCCTAATTTACTAGGTTTCTGTGATAGAGCTATGTAACATAAAGATTTGCTTTACAGAGTGAACAGTGATCTCTGCTTTTGGTTTCTATGGTTTGCTTTCTGGAGTTGATCAAAACACAAGTCTTGTTAGTTGCTTGTGTTGCCAACCACCAGAGAAGCTGCTGCAGACACTTTCATGCCTTATGCTTTACTTGCTTACACTCTGTACCAGTTAGTGTTTCCCATGTCTATAGAGCAAGACCAAAGCTGGTATTGCCTAATTTGGTAGAGTTCCATGTAAGAGCTATGTAACATAAAGATTTGTTTTCAGAGTGAACAGTGATCTCTGCTTTTGGTTTCCATGGCTTGCTTTCTGGAGTTGATCGAAACACAAGTCATGTTAGTTGTTTGTGCTGCCAACCAGCAGAGAAGCTGCTGCAGACCCTCTCTTGCCTTATCCATTACTTGCTTTTACGCTGCACCTTTGGTGTTTTTCATGTCCATAGGAGGAGAACTAAAGCTGTTACTGCCTAATTTACTAAGTTTCTGTGATAGAGCTATGTAACATAAAGATTTGCTTTACAGAGTGAACTGTGATCTCTGCTTTTGGTTTCTATAGTTTGCTTTCTGGAGTTGATCAAAACACAAGTCTTGTTAGTTGCTTGTGTTGCCAACCACCAGAGAAGCTGCTGCAGACACTTTCATGCCTTATCCTTTACTGGCTTTTACGCTGCACCTGTTGGTGTTTTTTATGTCCATAGGAGGAGAACTAAAGCTGTTACTGCCTAATTTATTAAGTTTCTGTGATAGAGCTATGTAACATAAAGATTTGCTTTACAGAGTGAACAGTGATCTCTGCTTTTGGTTTCTATAGTTTGCTTTCTGGAGTTGATCAAAACACAAGTCTTGTTAGTTGCTTGTGTTGCCAACCAGCAGAGAAGCTGCTGCAGACACTTTCATGCATTATGCTTTACTTGCTTACACTCTGTACCAGTTAGTGTTTCCCATGTCTATAGAGCAAGACAAAAGCTGGTATTGCCTAATTTGGTAGAGTTCCATGTAAGAGCTATGTAACATAAAGATTTGCTTTTCAGAGTGAACAGTGATCTCTGCTTTTGGTTTCCATGGCTTGCTTTCTGGAGTTGATGAAAACACAAGTCAAGTTTAGTTGCTTGTGCTGCCAACCAGCAGAGAAGCTGCTGCAGACACTCCCTTGCTTTATCCATTACTGGCTTTTACGCTGCACCGGTTGGTGTCTTTCATGTCCATAGGAGGAGAACTAAAGCTGTTACTGCCTAATTTACTAGGTTTCTGTGATAGAGCTATGTAACATAAAGATTTGCTTTACAGAGTGAACAGTGATCTCTGCTTTTGGTTTCTATGGTTTGCTTTCTGGAGTTGATCAAAACACAAGTCTTGTTAGTTGCTTGTGTTGCCAACCACCAGAGAAGCTGCTGCAGACACTTTCATGCCTTATGCTTTACTTGCTTACACTCTGTACCAGTTAGTGTTTCCCATGTCTATAGAGCAAGACCAAAGCTGGTATTGCCTAATTTGGTAGAGTTCCATGTAAGTGCTATGTAACATAAAGATTTGCTTTACAGAATGAACAGTGATCTCTGCTTTTGGTTTCTATAGTTTGCTTTCTGGAGTTGATCAAAACACAAGTCTTGTTAGTTGCTTGTGTTGCCAACCACCAGAGAAGCTGCTGCAGACACTTTCATGCCTTATGCTTTCTTTGCTTACACTCTGTACCAGTTAGTGTTTCCCATGTCTATAGAGCAAGACCAAAGCTGGTATTGCCTAATTTGGTAGAGTTCCATGTAAGAGCTATGTAACATAAAGATTTGTTTTCAGAGTGAACAGTGATCTCTGCTTTTGGTTTCCATGGCTTGCTTTCTGGAGTTGATCAAAACACAAGTCATGTTAGTTGTTTGTGCTGCCAACCAGCAGAGAAGCTGCTGCAGACCCTCTCTTGCCTTATCCATTACTTGCTTTTACGCTGCACCTTTGGTGTTTTTCATGTCCATAGGAGGAGAACTAAAGCTGTTACTGCCTAATTTACTAAGTTTCTGTGATAGAGCTATGTAACATAAAGATTTGCTTTACAGAGTGAACAGTGATCTCTGCTTTTGGTTTCTATAGTTTGCTTTCTGGAGTTGATCAAAACACAAGTCTTGTTAGTTGCTTGTGTTGCCAACCACCAGAGAAGCTGCTGCAGACACTTTCATGCCTTATCCTTTACTGGCTTTTACGCTGCACCTGTTGGTGTTTTTTATGTCCATAGGAGGAGAACTAAAGCTGTTATTGCCTAATTTATTAAGTTTCTGTGATAGAGCTATGTAACATAAAGATTTGCTTTACAGAGTGAACAGTGATCTCTGCTTTTGGTTTCTATAGTTTGCTTTCTGGAGTTGATCAAAATACAAGTCTTGTTAGTTGCTTGTGTTGCCAACCAGCAGAGAAGCTGCTGCAGACACTTTCATGCCTTATGCTTTACTTGCTTACACTCTGTACCAGTTAGTGTTTCCCATGTCTATAGAGCAAGACCAAAGCTGGTATTGCCTAATTTGGTAGAGTTCCATGTAAGAGCTATGTAACATAAAGATTTGCTTTACAGAATGAACAGTGATCTCTGCTTTTGGTTTCTATAGTTTGCTTTCTGGAGTTGATCAAAACACAAGTCTTGTTAGTTGCTTGTGTTGCCAACCACCAGAGAAGCTGCTGCAGACACTTTCATGCCTTATGCTTTCTCTGCTTACACTCTGTACCAGTTAGTGTTTCCCATGTCTATAGAGCAAGACCAAAGCTGGTATTGCCGAATTTGGTAGAGTTCCATGTAAGAGCTATGTAACATAAAGATTTGTTTTCAGAGTGAACAGTGATCTCTGCTTTTGGTTTCCATGGCTTGCTTTCTGGAGTTGATCAAAACACAAGTCATGTTAGTTCTTTGTGCTGCCAACCAGCAGAGAAGCTGCTGCAGACCCTCTCTTGCCTTATCCATTACTTGCTTTTACGCTGCACCTTTGGTGTTTTTCATGTCCATAGGAGGAGAACTAAAGCTGTTACTGCCTAATTTACTAAGTTTC
Organism: Prinia subflava; assembly: GCF_021018805.1. Taxonomy (NCBI): domain Eukaryota; kingdom Metazoa; phylum Chordata; class Aves; order Passeriformes; family Cisticolidae; genus Prinia; species Prinia subflava. The sequence goes on from NC_086247.1 coordinate 97,911,160, forward strand.
TGTGATAGAGCAATGTAACATAAAGATTTGCTTTACAGAGTGAATCGTGATCTCTGCTTTTGGTTTCTATAGTTTGCTTTCTGGAGTTGATCAAAACACAAGTCTTGTTAGTTGCTTGTGTTGCCAACCAGCAGAGAAGCTGCTGCAGACACTTTCATGCCTTATCCTTTACTGGCTTTTACGCTGCACCTGTTGGTGTTTTTTATGTCCATAGGAGGAGAACTAAAGCTGTTACTGCCTAATTTATTAAGTTTCTGTGATAGAGCTATGTAACATAAAGATTTGCTTTACAGAGTGAACAGTGATCTCTGCTTTTGGTTTCTATAGTTTGCTTTCTGGAGTTGATCAAAACACAAGTCTTGTTAGTTGCTTGTGTTGCCAACCAGCAGAGAAGCTGCTGCAGACACTTTCATGCATTATGCTTTACTTGCTTACACTCTGTACCAGTTAGTGTTTCCCATGTCTATAGAGCAAGACAAAAGCTGGTATTGCCTAATTTGGTAGAGTTCCATGTAAGAGCTATGTAACATTAAGATTTGCTTTTCAGAGTGAACAGTGATCTCTGCTTTTGGTTTCCATGGCTTGCTTTCTGGAGTTGATGAAAACACAAGTCAAGTTTAGTTGCTTGTGCTGCCAACCAGCAGAGAAGCTGCTGCAGACACTCCCTTGCTTTATCCATTACTGGCTTTTACGCTGCACCGGTTGGTGTCTTTCATGTCCATAGGAGGAGAACTAAAGCTGTTACTGCCTAATTTACTAAGTTTCTGTGATAGAGCTATGTAACATAAAGATTTGCTTTACAGAGTGAACAGTGATCTCTGCTTTTGGTTTCTATAGTTTACTTTCTGGAGTTGATCAAAACACAAGTCTTGTTAGTTGCTTGTGTTGCCAACCACCAGAGAAGCTGCTGCAGACACTTTCATGCCTTATGCTTTCTTTGCTTACACTCTGTACCAGTTAGTGTTTCCCATGTCTATAGAGCAAGACCAAAGCTGGTATTGCCTAATTTGATAGAGTTCCATGTAAGAGCTATGTAACATTAAGATTTGTTTTCAGAGTGAACAGTGATCTCTGCTTTTGGTTTCCATGGCTTGCTTTCTGGAGTTGATCAAAACACAAGTCATGTTAGTTGTTTGTGCTGCCAACCAGCAGAGAAGCTGCTGCAGACCCTCTCTTGCCTTATCCATTACTTGCTTTTACGCTGCACCTTTGGTGTCTTTCATGTCCATAGAAGGAGAACTAAAGCTGTTACTGCCTAATTTACTAAGTTTCTGTGATAGAGCTATGTAACATAAAGATTTGCTTTTCAGAGTGAACAGTGATCTCTGCTTTTGGTTTCTATAGTTTGCTTTCTGGAGTTGATCAAAACACAAGTCTTGTCTGTTGTTTGTGTTCCCAAGAAATAGAGAAGCTGCTGAAGGCGCTTTCCTGCCTTTTGCAGTACCGGTTTACACTTTGCACATGTATGTGTTTTGCTTGTCACCAGACCACGAATAAAGGTGGGTACTTCCTAATTTGCTTGATTTCCATGAAAGAGCCATGTAACAGAAACCTTTCCTTTGACACTCCACCGGTTGATGTTTCTCATGTCTATAGAGCAAGACCAAAGCTGTTACTGCCTAATTTGCAAAGTTTCCATGAAAGAGCACTGTAACATAAAGCTTTGCTTTTCCGAGTGAACAGTGGTTTCTGCTTTTGGTTTCCATGGCTTGCTTTCTGGAGTTGATGAAAACACAAGTCATGTTAGTTGCTTGTGCTGCCAACCAGCAGAGAAGCTGCTGCAGACACTCTCTTGCTTTATCCATTACTGGCTTTTACGCTGCACCTTTGGTGTTTTTCATGTCCATAGGAGGAGAACTAAAGCTGTTACTGCCTAATTTACTAAGTTTCTGTGATAGAGCTATGTAACATAAAGATTTGCTTTACAGAGTGAACTGTGATCTCTGCTTTTGGTTTCCAGGGCTTGCTTTCTGGAGTTGATGAAAACACAAGTCTTGTTAGTTGCTTGTGTTGCCAACCACCAGAGAAGCTGCTGCAGACACTTTCATGCCTTATCCTTTACTTGCTTACACTCTGTACCAGTTAGTGTTTCCCATGTCTATAGAGCAAGACCAAAGCTGGTATTGCCTAATTTGGTAGAGTTCCATGTAAGAGCTATGTAACATAAAGATTTGCTTTTCAGAGTGAACAGTCATCTCTGCTTTTGGTTTCCATGGCTTGCTTTCTGGAGTTGATGAAAACACAAGTCATGTTAGTTGTTTGTGCTGCCAACCAGCAGAGAAGCTGCTGCAGACCCTCTCTTGCCTTATCCATTACTGGCTTTTACGCTGCACCTGTTGGTGTTTTTCATGTCCATAGGAGGAGAACTAAAGCTGTTACTGCCTAATTTACTAAGTTTCTGTGATAGAGCTATGTAACATAAAGATTTGCTTTACAGAGTGAACAGTGATCTCTGCTTTTGGTTTCTATAGTTTGCTTTCTGGAGTTGATCAAAACACAAGTCTTGTTAGTTGCTTGTGTTGCCAACCAGCAGAGAAGCTGCTGCAGACACTTTCATGCCTTATGCTTTACTTGCTTACACTCTGTACCAGTTAGTGTTTCCCATGTCTATAGAGCAAGACCAAAGCTGGTATTGCCTAATTTGGTAGAGTTCCATGTAAGAGCTATGTAACATAAAGATTTGCTTTACAGAGTGAACAGTGATCTCTGCTTTTGGTTTCTATAGTTTGCTTTCTGGAGTTGATCAAAACACAAGTCTTGTTAGTTGCTTGTGTTGCCAACCACCAGAGAAGCTGCTGCAGACACTTTCATGCCTTATGCTTTCTTTGCTTACACTCTGTACCAGTTAGTGTTTCCCATGTCTATTGAGCAAGACCAAAGCTGGTATTGCCTAATTTGGTAGAGTTCCATGTAAGAGCTATGTAACATAAAGATTTGCTTTACAGAGTGAACTGTGATCTCTGCTTTTGGTTTCCAGGGCTTGCTTTCTGGAGTTGATGAAAACACAAGTCATGTTAGTTGCTTGTGTTGCCAACCACCAGAGAAGCTGCTGCAGACACTTTCATGCCTTATCCTTTACTTGCTTACACTCTGTACCAGTTAGTGTTTCCCATGTCTATATAGCAAGACCAAAGCTGGTATTGCCTAATTTGGTAGAGTTCCATGTAAGAGCTATGTAACATAAAGATTTGCTTTACAGAGTGAACAGTGATCTCTGCTTTTGGTTTCTATAGTTTGCTTTCTGGAGTTGATCAAAACACAAGTCTTGTTAGTTGCTTGTGTTGCCAACCAGCAGAGAAGCTGCTGCAGACACTTTCATGCATTATGCTTTACTTGCTTACACTCTGTACCAGTTAGTGTTTCCCATGTCTATAGAGCAAGACCAAAGCTGGTATTGCCTAATTTGGTAGAGTTCCATGTAAGAGCTATGTAACATAAAGATTTGCTTTTCAGAGTGAACAGTGATCTCTGCTTTTGGTTTCCATGGCTTGCTTTCTGGAGTTGATGAAAACACAAGTCATGTTAGTTGCTTGTGCTGCCAACCAGCAGAGAAGCTGCTGCAGACACTCCCTTGCTTTATCCATTACTGGCTTTTACGCTGCACCGGTTGGTGTCTTTCATGTTCATAGGAGGAGAACTAAAGCTGTTACTGCCTAATTTACTAGGTTTCTGTGATAGAGCTATGTAACATAAAGATTTGCTTTACAGAGTGAACAGTGATCTCTGCTTTTGGTTTCTATAGTTTGCTTTCTGGAGTTGATCAAAACACAAGTCTTGTTAGTTGCTTGTGTTGCCAACCACCAGAGAAGCTGCTGCAGACACTTTCATGCCTTATGCTTTACTTGCTTACACTCTGTACCAGTTAGTGTTTCCCATGTCTATAGAGCAAGACCAAAGCTGGTATTGCCTAATTTGGTAGAGTTCCATGTAAGTGCTATGTAACATAAAGATTTGCTTTACAGAGTGAACAGTGATCTCTGCTTTTGGTTTCTATAGTTTGCTTTCTGGAGTTGATCAAAACACAAGTCTTGTTAGTTGCTTGTGTTGCCAACCACCAGAGAAGCTGCTGCAGACACTTTCATGCCTTATGCTTTCTTTGCTTACACTCTGTACCAGTTAGTGTTTCCCATGTCTATAGAGCAAGACCAAAGCTGGTATTGCCTAATTTGGTAGAGTTCCATGTAAGAGCTATGTAACATAAAGATTTGCTTTACAGAGTGAACTGTGATCTCTGCTTTTGGTTTCCAGGGCTTGCTTTCTGGAGTTGATGAAAACACAAGTCATGTTAGTTGCTTGTGTTGCCAACCACCAGAGAAGCTGCTGCAGACACTTTCATGCCTTATCCTTTACTTGCTTACACTCTGTACCAGTTAGTGTTTCCCATGTCTATATAGCAAGACCAAAGCTGGTATTGCCTAATTTGGTAGAGTTCCATGTAAGAGCTATGTAACATAAAGATTTGCTTTACAGAGTGAACAGTGATCTCTGCTTTTGGTTTCTATAGTTTGCTTTCTGGAGTTGATCAAAACACAAGTCTTGTTAGTTGCTTGTGTTGCCAACCAGCAGAGAAGCTGCTGCAGACACTTTCATGCATTATGCTTTACTTGCTTACACTCTGTACCAGTTAGTGTTTCCCATGTCTATAGAGCAAGACCAAAGCTGGTATTGCCTAATTTGGTAGAGTTCCATGTAAGAGCTATGTAACATAAAGATTTGCTTTTCAGAGTGAACAGTGATCTCTGCTTTTGGTTTCCATGGCTTGCTTTCTGGAGTTGATGAAAACACAAGTCATGTTAGTTGCTTGTGCTGCCAACCAGCAGAGAAGCTGCTGCAGACACTCCCTTGCTTTATCCATTACTGGCTTTTACGCTGCACCGGTTGGTGTCTTTCATGTTCATAGGAGGAGAACTAAAGCTGTTACTGCCTAATTTACTAGGTTTCTGTGATAGAGCTATGTAACATAAAGATTTGCTTTACAGAGTGAACAGTGATCTCTGCTTTTGGTTTCTATAGTTTGCTTTCTGGAGTTGATCAAAACACAAGTCTTGTTAGTTGCTTGTGTTGCCAACCACCAGAGAAGCTGCTGCAGACACTTTCATGCCTTATGCTTTACTTGCTTACACTCTGTACCAGTTAGTGTTTCCCATGTCTATAGAGCAAGACCAAAGCTGGTATTGCCTAATTTGGTAGAGTTCCATGTAAGTGCTATGTAACATAAAGATTTGCTTTACAGAGTGAACAGTGATCTCTGCTTTTGGTTTCTATAGTTTGCTTTCTGGAGTTGATCAAAACACAAGTCTTGTTAGTTGCTTGTGTTGCCAACCACCAGAGAAGCTGCTGCAGACACTTTCATGCCTTATGCTTTCTTTGCTTACACTCTGTACCAGTTAGTGTTTCCCATGTCTATAGAGCAAGACCAAAGCTGGTATTGCCTAATTTGGTAGAGTTCCATGTAAGAGCTATGTAACATAAAGATTTGTTTTCAGAGTGAACAGTGATCTCTGCTTTTGGTTTCCATGGCTTGCTTTCTGGAGTTGATCAAAACACAAGTCATGTTAGTTCTTTGTGCTGCCAACCAGCAGAGAAGCTGCTGCAGACCCTCTCTTGCCTTATCCCTTACTTGCTTTTACGCTGCACCTTTGGTGTTTTTCATGTCCATAGGAGGAGAACTAAAGCTGTTACTGCCTAATTTACTAAGTTTCTGTGATAGAGCTATGTAACATAAAGATTTGCTTTACAGAGTGAACTGTGATCTCTGCTTTTGGTTTCTATAGTTTGCTTTCTGGAGTTGATCAAAACACAAGTCTTGTTAGTTGCTTGTGTTGCCAACCAGCAGAGAAGCTGCTGCAGACACTTTCATGCCTTATCCTTTACTGGCTTTTACGCTGCACCTGTTGGTGTTTTTTATGTCCATAGGAGGAGAACTAAAGCTGTTACTGCCTAATTTATTAAGTTTCTGTGATAGAGCTATGTAACATAAAGATTTGCTTTACAGAGTGAACAGTGATCTCTGCTTTTGGTTTCTATAGTTTGCTTTCTGGAGTTGATCAAAATACAAGTCTTGTTAGTTTCTTGTGTTGCCAACCAGCAGAGAAGCTGCTGCAGACACTTTCATGCCTTATGCTTTACTTGCTTACACTCTGTACCAGTTAGTGTTTCCCATGTCTATAGAGCAAGACCAAAGCTGGTATTGCCTAATTTGGTAGAGTTCCATGTAAGAGCTATGTAACATAAAGATTTGCTTTACAGAATGAACAGTGATCTCTGCTTTTGGTTTCTATAGTTTGCTTTCTGGAGTTGATCAAAACACAAGTCTTGTTAGTTGCTTGTGTTGCCAACCAGCAGAGAAGCTGCTGCAGACACTTTCATGCATTATGCTTCACTTGCTTACACTCTGTACCAGTTAGTGTTTCCCATGTCTATAGAGCAAGACAAAAGCTGGTAATGCCTAATTTGGTAGAGTTCCATGTAAGAGCTATGTAACATAAAGATTTGCTTTTCAGAGTGAACAGTGATCTCTGCTTTTGGTTTCCATGGCTTGCTTTCTGGAGTTGATGAAAACACAAGTCAAGTTTAGTTGCTTGTGCTGCCAACCAGCAGAGAAGCTGCTGCAGACACTCCCTTGCTTTATCCATTACTGGCTTTTACGCTGCACCGGTTGGTGTCTTTCATGTCCATAGGAGGAGAACTAAAGCTGTTACTGCCTAATTTACTAAGTTTCTGTGATAGAGCTATGTAACATAAAGATTTGCTTTACAGAGTGAACAGTGATCTCTGCTTTTGGTTTCTATAGTTTGCTTTCTGGAGTTGATCAAAACACAAGTCTTGGTAGTTGCTTGTGTTGCCAACCACCAGAGAAGCTGCTGCAGACACTTTCATGCCTTATGCTTTCTTTGCTTACACTCTGTACCAGTTAGTGTTTCCCATGTCTATAGAGCAAGACCAAAGCTGGTATTGCCTAATTTGATAGAGTTCCATGTAAGAGCTATGTAACATTAAGATTTGCTTTTCAGAGTGAACTGTGATCTCTGCTTTTGGTTTCCATGGCTTGCTTTCTGTAGTTGATGAAAACACAAGTCATGTTAGTTGTTTGTGCTGCCAACCAGCAGAGAAGCTGCTGCAGACCCTCTCTTGCCTTATCCATTACTTGCTTTTACGCTGCACCTTTGGTGTCTTTCATGTCCATAGAAGGAGAACTAAAGCTGTTACTGCCTAATTTACTAAGTTTCTGTGATAGAGCTATGTAACATAAAGATTTGCTTTTCAGAGTGAACAGTGATCTCTGCTTTTGGTTTCTATGGTTTGCTTTCTGGAGTTGATCAAAACACAAGTCTTGTTAGTTGCTTGTGTTGCCAACCACCAGAGAAGCTGCTGCAGACACTTTCATGCCTTATGCTTTACTTGCTTACACTCTGTACCAGTTAGTGTTTCCCATGTCTATAGAGCAAGACCAAAGCTGGTATTGCCTAATTTGGTAGAGTTCCATGTAAGTGCTATGTAACATAAAGATTTGCTTTACAGAATGAACAGTGATCTCTGCTTTTGGTTTCTATAGTTTGCTTTCTGGAGTTGATCAAAACACAAGTCTTGTTAGTTGCTTGTGTTGCCAACCACCAGAGAAGCTGCTGCAGACACTTTCATGCCTTATGCTTTCTTTGCTTACACTCTGTACCAGTTAGTGTTTCCCATGTCTATAGAGCAAGACCAAAGCTGGTATTGCCTAATTTGGTAGAGTTCCATGTAAGAGCTATGTAACATAAAGATTTGTTTTCAGAGTGAACAGTGATCTCTGCTTTTGGTTTCCATGGCTTGCTTTCTGGAGGTAATGAAAACACAAGTCATGTTAGTTGTTTGTGCTGCCAACCAGCAGAGAAGCTGCTGCAGACCCTCTCTTGCCTTATCCATTACTTGCTTTTACGCTGCACCTTTGGTGTTTTTCATGTCCATAGGAGGAGAACTAAAGCTGTTACTGCCTAATTTACTAAGTTTCTGTGATAGAGCTATGTAACATAAAGATTTGCTTTACAGAGTGAACTGTGATCTCTGCTTTTGGTTTCTATAGTTTGCTTTCTGGAGTTGATCAAAACACAAGTCTTGTTAGTTGCTTGTGTTGCCAACCACCAGAGAAGCTGCTGCAGACACTTTCATGCCTTATCCTTTACTGGCTTTTACGCTGCACCTGTTGGTGTTTTTTATGTCCATAGGAGGAGAACTAAAGCTGTTACTGCCTAATTTATTAAGTTTCTGTGATAGAGCTATGTAACATAAAGATTTGCTTTACAGAGTGAACAGTGATCTCTGCTTTTGGTTTCTATAGTTTGCTTTCTGGAGTTGATCAAAATACAAGTCTTGTTAGTTGCTTGTGTTGCCAACCAGCAGAGAAGCTGCTGCAGACACTTTCATGCCTTATGCTTTACTTGCTTACACTCTGTACCAGTTAGTGTTTCCCATGTCTATAGAGCAAGACCAAAGCTGGTATTGCCTAATTTGGTAGAGTTCCATGTAAGAGCTATGTAACATAAAGATTTGCTTTACAGAATGAACAGTGATCTCTGCTTTTGGTTTCTATGGTTTGCTTTCTGGAGTTGATCAAAACACAAGTCTTGTTAGTTGCTTGTGTTGCCAACCAGCAGAGAAGCTGCTGCAGACACTTTCATGCCTTATGCTTTACTTGCTTACACTCTGTACCAGTTAGTGTTTCCCATGTCTATAGAGCAAGACCAAAGCTGGTATTGCCTAATTTGGTAGAGTTCCATGTAAGAGCTATGTAACATAAAGATTTGCTTTTCAGAGTGAACAGTGATCTCTGCTTTTGGTTTCCATGGCTTGCTTTCTGGAGTTGATGAAAACACAAGTCAAGTTGAGTTGCTTGTGCTGCCAACCAGCAGAGAAGCTGCTGCAGACACTCCCTTGCTTTATCCATTACTGGCTTTTACGCTGCACCGGTTTGGTGTCTTTCATGTCCATAGGAGGAGAACTAAAGCTGTTACTGCCTAATTTACTAAGTTTCTGTGATAGAGCTATGTAACATAAAGATTTGCTTTACAGAGTGAACAGTGATCTCTGCTTTTGGTTTCTATAGTTTGCTTTCTGGAGTTGATCAAAACACAAGTCTTGTTAGTTGCTTGTGTTGCCAACCACCAGAGAAGCTGCTGCAGACACTTTCATGCCTTATGCTTTCTTTGCTTACACTCTGTACCAGTTAGTGTTTCCCATGTCTATAGAGCAAGACCAAAGCTGGTATTGCCTAATTTGATAGAGTTCCATGTAAGAGCTATGTAACATTAAGATTTGCTTTTCAGAGTGAACTGTGATCTCTGCTTTTGGTTTCCATGGCTTGCTTTCTGTAGTTGATGAAAACACAAGTCATGTTAGTTGTTTGTGCTGCCAACCAGCAGAGAAGCTGCTGCAGACCCTCTCTTGCCTTATCCATTACTTGCTTTTACGCTGCACCTTTGGTGTCTTTCATGTCCATAGAAGGAGAACTAAAGCTGTTACTGCCTAATTTACTAAGTTTCTGTGATAGAGCTATGTAACATAAAGATTTGCTTTTCAGAGTGAACAGTGATCTCTGCTTTTGGTTTCTATAGTTTGCTTTCTGGAGTTGATCAAAACACAAGTCTTGTCTGTTGTTTGTGTTCCCAAGAAATAGAGAAGCTGCTGAAGGCGCTTTCCTGCCTTTTGCAGTACCGGTTTACACTTTGCACATGTATGTGTTTTGCTTGTCACCAGACCACGAATAAAGGTGGGTACTTCCTAATTTGCTTGATTTCCATGAAAGAGCCATGTAACAGAAACCTTTCCTTTGACACTCCACCGGTGATGTTTCTCATGTCTATAGAGCAAGACCAAAGCTGTTACTGCCTAATTTGCAAAGTTTCCATGAAAGAGCACTGTAACATAAAGCTTTGCTTTTCCGAGTGAACAGTGGTTTCTGCTTTTGGTTTCCAGGGCTTGCTTTCTGGAGTTGATGAAAACACAAGTCTTGTTAGTTGCTTGTGTTGCCAACCACCAGAGAAGCTGCTGCAGACACTTTCATGCCTTATCCTTTACTTGCTTACACTCTGTACCAGTTAGTGTTTCCATGTCTATAGAGCAAGACCAAAGCTGGTATTGCCTAATTTGGTAGAGTTCCATGTAAGAGCTATGTAACATAAAGATTTGCTTTTCAGAGTGAACAGTCATCTCTGCTTTTGGTTTCCATGGCTTGCTTTCTGGAGTTGATGAAAACACAAGTCATGTTAGTTGTTTGTGCTGCCAACCAGCAGAGAAGCTGCTGCAGACCCTCTCTTGCCTTATCCATTACTGGCTTTTACGCTGCACCTGTTGGTGTTTTTCATGTCCATAGGAGGAGAACTAAAGCTGTTACTGCCTAATTTACTAAGTTTCTGTGATAGAGCTATGTAACATAAAGATTTGCTTTACAGAGTGAACAGTGATCTCTGCTTTTGGTTTCTATAGTTTGCTTTCTGGAGTTGATCAAAACACAAGTCTTGTTAGTTGCTTGTGTTGCCAACCAGCAGAGAAGCTGCTGCAGACACTTTCATGACCTTATCCTTTACTTGCTTACACTCTGTACCAGTTAGTGTTTCCCATGTCTATAGAGCAAGACCAAAGCTGGTATTGCCTAATTTGGTAAAGTTCCATGTAAGAGCTATGTAACATAAAGATTTGCTTTACAGAGTGAACAGTGATCTCTGCTTTTGGTTTCTATAGTTTGCTTTCTGGAGTTGATCAAAACACAAGTCTTGTTAGTTGCTTGTGTTGCCAAACCACCAGAGAAGCTGCTGCAGACACTTTCATGCCTTATGCTTTCTTTGCTTACACTCTGTACCAGTTAGTGTTTCCCATGTCTATAGAGCAAGACCAAAGCTGGTATTGCCTAATTTGATAGAGTTCCATGTAAGAGCTATGTAACATAAAGATTTGCTTTACAGAGTGAACTGTGATCTCTGCTTTTGGTTTCCAGGGCTTGCTTTCTGGAGTTGATGAAAACACAAGTCATGTTAGTTGCTTGTGTTACCAACCACCAGAGAAGCTGCTGCAGACACTTTCATGCCTTATCCTTTACTTGCTTACACTCTGTACCAGTTAGTGTTTCCCATGTCTATAGAGCAAGACCAAAGCTGGTATTGCCTAATTTGGTAGAGTTCCATGTAAGAGCTATGTAACATAAAGATTTGCTTTTCAGAGTGAACAGTCATCTCTGCTTTTGGTTTCCATGGCTTGCTTTCTGGAGTTGATGAAAACACAAGTCATGTTAGTTGTTTGTGCTGCCAACCAGCAGAGAAGCTGCTGCAGACCCTCTCTTGCCTTATCCATTACTGGCTTTTACGCTGCACCTGTTGGTGTTTTTCATGTCCATAGGAGGAGAACTAAAGCTGTTACTGCCTAATTTACTAAGTTTCTGTGATAGAGCTATGTAACATAAAGATTTGCTTTACAGAGTGAACAGTGATCTCTGCTTTTGGTTTCTATAGTTTGCTTTCTGGAGTTGATCAAAACACAAGTCTTGTTAGTTGCTTGTGTTGCCAACCAGCAGAGAAGCTGCTGCAGACACTTTCATGCCTTATGCTTTACTTGCTTACACTCTGTACCAGTTAGTGTTTCCCATGTCTATAGAGCAAGACCAAAGCTGGTATTGCCTAATTTGGTAAAGTTCCATGTAAGAGCTATGTAACATAAAGATTTGCTTTACAGAGTGAACAGTGATCTCTGCTTTTGGTTTCTATAGTTTGCTTTCTGGAGTTGATCAAAACACAAGTCTTGTTAGTTGCTTGTGTTGCCAAACCACCAGAGAAGCTGCTGCAGACACTTTCATGCCTTATGCTTTCTTTGCTTACACTCTGTACCAGTTAGTGTTTCCCATGTCTATAGAGCAAGACCAAAGCTGGTATTGCCTAATTTGATAGAGTTCCATGTAAGAGCTATGTAACATAAAGATTTGCTTTTCAGAGTGAACAGTGATCTCTGCTTTTGGTTTCCATGGCTTGCTTTCTGGAGTTGATGAAAACACAAGTCATGTTAGTTGCTTGTGCTGCCAACCAGCAGAGAAGCTGCTGCAGACACTCCCTTGCTTTATCCATTACTGGCTTTTACGCTGCACCGGTTGGTGTCTTTCATGTCCATAGGAGGAGAACTAAAGCTGTTACTGCCTAATTTACTAGGTTTCTGTGATAGAGCTATGTAACATAAAGATTTGCTTTACAGAGTGAACAGTGATCTCTGCTTTTGGTTTCTATGGTTTGCTTTCTGGAGTTGATCAAAACACAAGTCTTGTTAGTTGCTTGTGTTGCCAACCACCAGAGAAGCTGCTGCAGACACTTTCATGCCTTATGCTTTCTTTGCTTACACTCTGTACCAGTTAGTGTTTCCCATGTCTATAGAGCAAGACCAAAGCTGGTATTGCCTAATTTGGTAGAGTTCCATGTAAGTGCTATGTAACATAAAGATTTGCTTTACAGAATGAACAGTGATCTCTGCTTTTGGTTTCTATAGTTTGCTTTCTGGAGTTGATCAAAATACAAGTCTTGTTAGTTGCTTGTGTTGCCAACCAGCAGAGAAGCTGCTGCAGACACTTTCATGCCTTATGCTTTCTTTGCTTACACTCTGTACCAGTTAGTGTTTCCCATGTCTATAGAGCAAGACCAAAGCTGGTATTGCCTAATTTGGTAGAGTTCCATGTAAGAGCTATGTAACATAAAGATTTGTTTTCAGAGTGAACAGTGATCTCTGCTTTTGGTTTCCATGGCTTGCTTTCTGGAGTTGATCAAAACACAAGTCATGTTAGTTCTTTGTGCTGCCAACCAGCAGAGAAGCTGCTGCAGACCCTCTCTTGCCTTATCCATTACTTGCTTTTACGCTGCACCTTTGGTGTTTTTCATGTCCATAGGAGGAGAACTAAAGCTGTTACTGCCTAATTTACTAAGTTTCTGTGATAGAGCAATGTAACATAAAGATTTGCTTTACAGAGTGAACTGTGATCTCTGCTTTTGGTTTCTATAGTTTGCTTTCTGGAGTTGATCAAAACACAAGTCTTGTTAGTTGCTTGTGTTGCCAACCAGCAGAGAAGCTGCTGCAGACACTTTCATGCCTTATCCTTTACTGGCTTTTACGCTGCACCTGTTGGTGTTTTTTATGTCCATAGGAGGAGAACTAAAGCTGTTAGTGCCTAATTTATTAAGTTTCTGTGATAGAGCTATGTAACATAAAGATTTGCTTTACAGAGTGAACTGTGATCTCTGCTTTTGGTTTCTATAGTTTGCTTTCTGGAGTTGATCAAAATACAAGTCTTGTTAGTTGCTTGTGTTGCCAACCAGCAGAGAAGCTGCTGCAGACACTTTCATGCCTATGCTTTACTTGCTTACACTCTGTACCAGTTAGTGTTTCCCATGTCTATAGAGCAAGACCAAAGCTGGTATTGCCTAATTTGGTAGAGTTCCATGTAAGAGCTATGTAACATAAAGATTTGCTTTACAGAATGAACAGTGATCTCTGCTTTTGGTTTCTATAGTTTGCTTTCTGGAGTTGATCAAAACACAAGTCTTGTTAGTTGCTTGTGTTGGCAACCAGCAGAGAAGCTGCTGCAGACACTTTCATGCATTATGCTTCACTTGCTTACACTCTGTACCAGTTAGTGTTTCCCATGTCTATAGAGCAAGACTAAAAGCTGGTATTGCCTAATTTGGTAGAGTTCCATGTAAGAGCTATGTAACATAAAGATTTGCTTTTCAGAGTGAACAGTGATCTCTGCTTTTGGTTTCCATGGCTTGCTTTCTGGAGTTGATGAAAACACAAGTCAAGTTTAGTTGCTTGTGCTGCCAACCAGCAGAGAAGCTGCTGCAGACACTCCCTTGCTTTATCCATTACTGGCTTTTACGCTGCACCGGTTGGTGTCTTTCATGTCCATAGGAGGAGAACTAAAGCTGTTACTGCCTAATTTACTAAGTTTCTGTGATAGAGCTATGTAACATAAAGATTTGCTTTACAGAGTGAACAGTGATCTCTGCTTTTGGTTTCTATAGTTTGCTTTCTGGAGTTGATCAAAACACAAGTCTTGGTAGTTGCTTGTGTTGCCAACCACCAGACAAGCTGCTGCAGACACTTTCATGCCTTATGCTTTCTTTGCTTACACTCTGTACCAGTTAGTGTTTCCCATGTCTATAGAGCAAGACCAAAGCTGGTATTGCCTAATTTGATAGAGTTCCATGTAAGAGCTATGTAACATTAAGATTTGCTTTTCAGAGTGAACAGTGATCTCTGCTTTTGGTTTCCATGGCTTGCCTTTCTGGAGTTGATGAAAACACAAGTCATGTTAGTTGTTTGTGCTGCCAACCAGCAGAGAAGCTGCTGCAGACCCTCTCTTGCCTTATCCATTACTTGCTTTTACGCTGCACCTTTGGTGTCTTTCATGTCCATAGAAGGAGAACTAAAGCTGTTACTGCCTAATTTACTAAGTTTCTGTGATAGAGCTATGTAACATAAAGATTTGCTTTTCAGAGTGAACAGTGATCTCTGCTTTTGGTTTCTATGGTTTGCTTTCTGGAGTTGATCAAAACACAAGTCTTGTTAGTTGCTTGTGTTGCCAACCACCAGAGAAGCTGCTGCAGACACTTTCATGCCTTATGCTTTACTTGCTTACACTCTGTACCAGTTAGTGTTTCCCATGTCTATAGAGCAAGACCAAAGCTGGTATTGCCTAATTTGGTAGAGTTCCATGTAAGTGCTATGTAACATAAAGATTTGCTTTACAGAATGAACAGTGATCTCTGCTTTTGGTTTCTATAGTTTGCTTTCTGGAGTTGATCAAAACACAAGTCTTGTTAGTTGCTTGTGTTGCCAACCAGCAGAGAAGCTGCTGCAGACACTTTCATGCCTTATGCTTTCTTTGCTTACACTCTGTACCAGTTAGTGTTTCCCATGTCTATAGAGCAAGACCAAAGCTGGTATTGCCTAATTTGGTAGAGTTCCATGTAAGAGCTATGTAACATAAAGATTTGTTTTCAGAGTGAACAGTGATCTCTGCTTTTGGTTTCCATGGCTTGCTTTCTGGAGTTGATGAAAACACAAGTCATGTTAGTTGTTTGTGCTGCCAACCAGCAGAGAAGCTGCTGCAGACCCTCTCTTGCCTTATCCATTACTTGCTTTTACGCTGCACCTTTGGTGTTTTTCATGTCCATAGGAGGAGAACTAAAGCTGTTACTGCCTAATTTACTAAGTTTCTGTGATAGAGCTATGTAACATAAAGATTTGCTTTACAGAGTGAACTGTGATCTCTGCTTTTGGTTTCTATAGTTTGCTTTCTGGAGTTGATCAAAACACAAGTCTTGTTAGTTGCTTGTGTTGCCAACCACCAGAGAAGCTGCTGCAGGACACTTTCATGCCTTATCCTTTACTGGCTTTTACGCTGCACCTGTTGGTGTTTTTTATGTCCATAGGAGGAGAACTAAAGCTGTTACTGCCTAATTTATTAAGTTTCTGTGATAGAGCTATGTAACATAAAGATTTGCTTTACAGAGTGAACAGTGATCTCTGCTTTTGGTTTCTATAGTTTGCTTTCTGGAGTTGATCAAAATACAAGTCTTGTTAGTTGCTTGTGTTGCCAACCAGCAGAGAAGCTGCTGCAGACACTTTCATGCCTTATGCTTTACTTGCTTACACTCTGTACCAGTTAGTGTTTCCCATGTCTATAGAGCAAGACCAAAGCTGGTATTGCCTAATTTGGTAGAGTTCCATGTAAGAGCTATGTAACATAAAGATTTGCTTTACAGAATGAACAGTGATCTCTGCTTTTGGTTTCTATGGTTTGCTTTCTGGAGTTGATCAAAACACAAGTCTTGTTAGTTGCTTGTGTTGCCAACCAGCAGAGAAGCTGCTGCAGACACTTTCATGCATTATGCTTTACTTGCTTACACTCTGTACCAGTTAGTGTTTCCCATGTCTATAGAGCAAGACAAAAGCTGGTATTGCCTAATTTGGTAGAGTTCCATGTAAGAGCTATGTAACATAAAGATTTGCTTTTCAGAGTGAACAGTGATCTCTGCTTTTGGTTTCCATGGCTTGCTTTCTGGAGTTGATGAAAACACAAGTCAAGTTTAGTTGCTTGTGCTGCCAACCAGCAGAGAAGCTGCTGCAGACACTCCCTTGCTTTATCCATTACTGGCTTTTTACGCTGCACCGGTTGGTGTCTTTCATGTCCATAGGAGGAGAACTAAAGCTGTTACTGCCTAATTTACTAAGTTTCTGTGATAGAGCTATGTAACATAAAGATTTGCTTTACAGAGTGAACAGTGATCTCTGCTTTTGGTTTCTATAGTTTGCTTTCTGGAGTTGATCAAAACACAAGTCTTGTTAGTTGCTTGTGTTGCCAACCACCAGAGAAGCTGCTGCAGACACTTTCATGCCTTATGCTTTCTTTGCTTACACTCTGTACCAGTTAGTGTTTCCCATGTCTATAGAGCAAGACCAAAGCTGGTATTGCCTAATTTGATAGAGTTCCATGTAAGAGCTATGTAACATTAAGATTTGCTTTTCAGAGTGAACTGTGATCTCTGCTTTTGGTTTCCATGGCTTGCTTTCTGTAGTTGATGAAAACACAAGTCATGTTAGTTGTTTGTGCTGCCAACCAGCAGAGAAGCTGCTGCAGACCCTCTCTTGCCTTATCCATTACTTGCTTTTACGCTGCACCTTTGGTGTCTTTCATGTCCATAGAAGGAGAACTAAAGCTGTTACTGCCTAATTTACTAAGTTTCTGTGATAGAGCTATGTAACATAAAGATTTGCTTTTCAGAGTGAACAGTGATCTCTGCTTTTGGTTTCTATAGTTTGCTTTCTGGAGTTGATCAAAACACAAGTCTTGTCTGTTGTTTGTGTTCCCAAGAAATAGAGAAGCTGCTGAAGGCGCTTTCCTGCCTTTTGCAGTACCGGTTTACACTTTGCACATGTATGTGTTTTGCTTGTCACCAGACCACGAATAAAGGTGGGTACTTCCTAATTTGCTTGATTTCCATGAAAGAGCCATGTAACAGAAACCTTTCCTTTGACACTCCACCGGTTGATGTTTCTCATGTCTATAGAGCAAGACCAAAGCTGTTACTGCCTAATTTGCAAAGTTTCCATGAAAGAGCACTGTAACATAAAGCTTTGCTTTTCCGAGTGAACAGTGGTTTCTGCTTTTGGTTTCCAGGGCTTGCTTTCTGGAGTTGATGAAAACACAAGTCTTGTTAGTTGCTTGTGTTGCCAACCACCAGAGAAGCTGCTGCAGACACTTTCATGCCTTATCCTTTACTTGCTTACACTCTGTACCAGTTAGTGTTTCCCATGTCTATAGAGCAAGACCAAAGCTGGTATTGCCTAATTTGGTAGAGTTCCATGTAAGAGCTATGTAACATAAAGATTTGCTTTTCAGAGTGAACAGTCATCTCTGCTTTTGGTTTCCATGGCTTGCTTTCTGGAGTTGATGAAAACACAAGTCATGTTAGTTGTTTGTGCTGCCAACCAGCAGAGAAGCTGCTGCAGACCCTCTCTTGCCTTATCCATTACTGGCTTTTACGCTGCACCTGTTGGTGTTTTTCATGTCCATAGGAGGAGAACTAAAGCTGTTACTGCCTAATTTACTAAGTTTCTGTGATAGAGCTATGTAACATAAAGATTTGCTTTACAGAGTGAACAGTGATCTCTGCTTTTGGTTTCTATAGTTTGCTTTCTGGAGTTGATCAAAACACAAGTCTTGTTAGTTGCTTGTGTTGCCAAACCACCAGAGAAGCTGCTGCAGACACTTTCATGCCTTATGCTTTCTTTGCTTACACTCTGTACCAGTTAGTGTTTCCCATGTCTATAGAGCAAGACCAAAGCTGGTATTGCCTAATTTGATAGAGTTCCATGTAAGAGCTATGTAACATAAAGATTTGCTTTACAGAGTGAACTGTGATCTCTGCTTTTGGTTTCCAGGGCTTGCTTTCTGGAGTTGATGAAAACACAAGTCTTGTTAGTTGCTTGTGTTGCCAACCACCAGAGAAGCTGCTGCAGACACTTTCATGCCTTATCCTTTACTTGCTTACACTCTGTACCAGTTAGTGTTTCCCATGTCTATAGAGCAAGACCAAAGCTGGTATTGCCTAATTTGGTAGAGTTCCATGTAAGAGCTATGTAACATAAAGATTTGCTTTTCAGAGTGAACAGTCATCTCTGCTTTTGGTTTCCATGGCTTGCTTTCTGGAGTTGATGAAAACACAAGTCATGTTAGTTGTTTGTGCTGCCAACCAGCAGAGAAGCTGCTGCAGACCCTCTCTTGCCTTATCCATTACTGGCTTTTACGCTGCACCTGTTGGTGTTTTTCATGTCCATAGGAGGAGAACTAAAGCTGTTACTGCCTAATTTACTAAGTTTCTGTGATAGAGCTATGTAACATAAAGATTTGCTTTACAGAGTGAACAGTGATCTCTGCTTTTGGTTTCTATAGTTTGCTTTCTGGAGTTGATCAAAACACAAGTCTTGTTAGTTGCTTGTGTTGCCAACCAGCAGAGAAGCTGCTGCAGACACTTTCATGCCTTATGCTTTACTTGCTTACACTCTGTACCAGTTAGTGTTTCCCATGTCTATAGAGCAAGACCAAAGCTGGTATTGCCTAATTTGGTAAAGTTCCATGTAAGAGCTATGTAACATAAAGATTTGCTTTACAGAGTGAACAGTGATCTCTGCTTTTGGTTTCTATAGTTTGCTTTCTGGAGTTGATCAAAACACAAGTCTTGTTAGTTGCTTGTGTTGCCAAACCACCAGAGAAGCTGCTGCAGACACTTTCATGCCTTATGCTTTCTTTGCTTACACTCTGTACCAGTTAGTGTTTCCCATGTCTATAGAGCAGGACCAAAGCTGGTATTGCCTAATTTGATAGAGTTCCATGTAAGAGCTATGTAACATAAAGATTTGCTTTACAGAGTGAACTGTGATCTCTGCTTTTGGTTTCCAGGGCTTGCTTTCTGGAGTTGATGAAAACACAAGTCTTGTTAGTTGCTTGTGTTGCCAACCACCAGAGAAGCTGCTGCAGACACTTTCATGCCTTATCCTTTACTTGCTTACACTCTGTACCAGTTAGTGTTTCCCATGTCTATAGAGCAAGACCAAAGCTGGTATTGCCTAATTTGGTAGAGTTCCATGTAAGAGCTATGTAACATAAAGATTTGCTTTTCAGAGTGAACAGTCATCTCTGCTTTTGGTTTCCATGGCTTGCTTTCTGGAGTTGATGAAAACACAAGTCATGTTAGTTGTTTGTGCTGCCAACCAGCAGAGAAGCTGCTGCAGACCCTCTCTTGCCTTATCCATTACTGGCTTTTACGCTGCACCTGTTGGTGTTTTTCATGTCCATAGGAGGAGAACTAAAGCTGTTACTGCCTAATTTACTAAGTTTCTGTGATAGAGCTATGTAACATAAAGATTTGCTTTACAGAGTGAACAGTGATCTCTGCTTTTGGTTTCTATAGTTTGCTTTCTGGAGTTGATCAAAACACAAGTCTTGTTAGTTGCTTGTGTTGCCAACCAGCAGAGAAGCTGCTGCAGACACTTTCATGCCTTATGCTTTACTTGCTTACACTCTGTACCAGTTAGTGTTTCCCATGTCTATAGAGCAAGACCAAAGCTGGTATTGCCTAATTTGGTAGAGTTCCATGTAAGAGCTATGTAACATAAAGATTTGCTTTACAGAATGAACAGTGATCTCTGCTTTTGGTTTCTATAGTTTGCTTTCTGGAGTTGATCAAAACACAAGTCTTGTTAGTTGCTTGTGTTGCCAACCAGCAGAGAAGCTGCTGCAGACACTTTCATGCCTTATGCTTTACTTGCTTACACTCTGTACCAGTTAGTGTTTCCCATGTCTATAGAGCAAGACAAAAGCTGGTATTGCCTAATTTGGTAGAGTTCCATGTAAGAGCTATGTAACATAAAGATTTGCTTTTCAGAGTGAACAGTGATCTCTGCTTTTGGTTTCCATGGCTTGCTTTCTGGAGTTGATGAAAACACAAGTCATGTTAGTTGCTTGTGCTGCCAACCAGCAGAGAAGCTGCTGCAGACACTCCCTTGCTTTATCCATTACTGGCTTTTACGCTGCACCGGTTGGTGTCTTTCATGTCCATAGGAGGAGAACTAAAGCTGTTACTGCCTAATTTACTAGGTTTCTGTGATAGAGCTATGTAACATAAAGATTTGCTTTACAGAGTGAACAGTGATCTCTGCTTTTGGTTTCTATGGTTTGCTTTCTGGAGTTGATCAAAACACAAGTCTTGTTAGTTGCTTGTGTTGCCAACCACCAGAGAAGCTGCTGCAGACACTTTCATGCCTTATGCTTTACTTGCTTACACTCTGTACCAGTTAGTGTTTCCCATGTCTATAGAGCAAGACCAAAGCTGGTATTGCCTAATTTGGTAGAGTTCCATGTAAGTGCTATGTAACATAAAGATTTGCTTTACAGAATGAACCAGTGATCTCTGCTTTTGGTTTCTATAGTTTGCTTTCTGGAGTTGATCAAAACACAAGTCTTGTTAGTTGCTTGTGTTGCCAACCACCAGAGAAGCTGCTGCAGACACTTTCATGCCTTATGCTTTCTTTGCTTACACTCTGTACCAGTTAGTGTTTCCCATGTCTATAGAGCAAGACCAAAGCTGGTATTGCCTAATTTGGTAGAGTTCCATGTAAGAGCTATGTAACATAAAGATTTGTTTTCAGAGTGAACAGTGATCTCTGCTTTTGGTTTCCATGGCTTGCTTTCTGGAGTTGATCAAAACACAAGTCATGTTAGTTCTTTGTGCTGCCAACCAGCAGAGAAGCTGCTGCAGACCCTCTCTTGCCTTATCCATTACTTGCTTTTACGCTGCACCTTTGGTGTTTTTCATGTCCATAGGAGGAGAACTAAAGCTGTTACTGCCTAATTTACTAAGTTTCTGTGATAGAGCAATGTAACATAAAGATTTGCTTTACAGAGTGAACTGTGATCTCTGCTTTTGGTTTCTATAGTTTGCTTTCTGGAGTTGATCAAAACACAAGTCTTGTTAGTTGCTTGTGTTGCCAACCAGCAGAGAAGCTGCTGCAGACACTTTCATGCCTTATCCTTTACTGGCTTTTACGCTGCACCTGTTGGTGTTTTTTATGTCCATAGGAGGAGAACTAAAGCTGTTACTGCCTAATTTATTAAGTTTCTGTGATAGAGCTATGTAACATAAAGATTTGCTTTACAGAGTGAACAGTGATCTCTGCTTTTGGTTTCTATAGTTTGCTTTCTGGAGTTGATCAAAATACAAGTCTTGTTAGTTGCTTGTGTTGCCAACCAGCAGAGAAGCTGCTGCAGACACTTTCATGCCTTATGCTTTACTTGCTTACACTCTGTACCAGTTAGTGTTTCCCATGTCTATAGAGCAAGACCAAAGCTGGTATTGCCTAATTTGGTAGAGTTCCATGTAAGAGCTATGTAACATAAAGATTTGCTTTACAGAATGAACAGTGATCTCTGCTTTTGGTTTCTATAGTTTGCTTTCTGGAGTTGATGAAAACACAAGTCTTGTTAGTTGCTTGTGTTGGCAACCAGCAGAGAAGCTGCTGCAGACACTTTCATGCATTATGCTTCACTTGCTTACACTCTGTACCAGTTAGTGTTTCCCATGTCTATAGAGCAAGACAAAAGCTGGTATTGCCTAATTTGGTAGAGTTCCATGTAAGAGCTATGTAACATAAAGATTTGCTTTTCAGAGTGAACAGTGATCTCTGCTTTTGGTTTCCATGGCTTGCTTTCTGGAGTTGATGAAAACACAAGTCAAGTTTAGTTGCTTGTGCTGCCAACCAGCAGAGAAGCTGCTGCAGACACTCCCTTGCTTTATCCATTACTGGCTTTTACGCTGCACCGGTTGGTGTCTTTCATGTCCATAGGAGGAGAACTAAAGCTGTTACTGCCTAATTTACTAAGTTTCTGTGATAGAGCTATGTAACATAAAGATTTGCTTTACACAGTGAACAGTGATCTCTGCTTTTGGTTTCTATAGTTTGCTTTCTGGAGTTGATCAAAACACAAGTCTTGGTAGTTGCTTGTGTTGCCAACCACCAGACAAGCTGCTGCAGACACTTTCATGCCTTATGCTTTCTTTGCTTACACTCTGTACCAGTTAGTGTTTCCCATGTCTATAGAGCAAGACCAAAGCTGGTATTGCCTAATTTGATAGAGTTCCATGTAAGAGCTATGTAACATTAAGATTTGCTTTTCAGAGTGAACTGTGATCTCTGCTTTTGGTTTCCATGGCTTGCTTTCTGTAGTTGATGAAAACACAAGTCATGTTAGTTGTTTGTGCTGCCAACCAGCAGAGAAGCTGCTGCAGACCCTCTCTTGCCTTATCCATTACTTGCTTTTACGCTGCACCTTTGGTGTCTTTCATGTCCATAGAAGGAGAACTAAAGCTGTTACTGCCTAATTTACTAAGTTTCTGTGATAGAGCTATGTAACATAAAGATTTGCTTTTCAGAGTGAACAGTGATCTCTGCTTTTGGTTTCTATGGTTTGCTTTCTGGAGTTGATCAAAACACAAGTCTTGTTAGTTGCTTGTGTTGCCAAACCACCAGAGAAGCTGCTGCAGACACTTTCATGCCTTATGCTTTCTTTGCTTACACTCTGTACCAGTTAGTGTTTCCCATGTCTATAGAGCAAGACCAAAGCTGGTATTGCCTAATTTGATAGAGTTCCATGTAAGAGCTATGTAACATAAAGATTTGCTTTACAGAGTGAACTGTGATCTCTGCTTTTGGTTTCCAGGGCTTGCTTTCTGGAGTTGATGAAAACACAAGTCATGTTAGTTGCTTGTGTTGCCAACCACCAGAGAAGCTGCTGCAGACACTTTCATGCCTTATCCTTTACTTGCTTACACTCTGTACCAGTTAGTGTTTCCCATGTCTATAGAGCAAGACCAAAGCTGGTATTGCCTAATTTGGTAGAGTTCCATGTAAGAGCTATGTAACATAAAGATTTGCTTTTCAGAGTGAACAGTCATCTCTGCTTTTGGTTTCCATGGCTTGCTTTCTGGAGTTGATGAAAACACAAGTCATGTTAGTTGTTTGTGCTGCCAACCAGCAGAGAAGCTGCTGCAGACCCTCTCTTGCCTTATCCATTACTGGCTTTTACGCTGCACCTGTTGGTGTTTTTCATGTCCATAGGAGGAGAACTAAAGCTGTTACTGCCTAATTTACTAAGTTTCTGTGATAGAGCTATGTAACATAAAGATTTGCTTTACAGAGTGAACAGTGATCTCTGCTTTTGGTTTCTATAGTTTGCTTTCTGGAGTTGATCAAAACACAAGTCTTGTTAGTTGCTTGTGTTGCCAACCAGCAGAGAAGCTGCTGCAGACACTTTCATGCCTTATGCTTTACTTGCTTACACTCTGTACCAGTTAGTGTTTCCCATGTCTATAGAGCAAGACCAAAGCTGGTATTGCCTAATTTGGTAAAGTTCCATGTAAGAGCTATGTAACATAAAGATTTGCTTTACAGAGTGAACAGTGATCTCTGCTTTTGGTTTCTATAGTTTGCTTTCTGGAGTTGATCAAAACACAAGTCTTGTTAGTTGCTTGTGTTGCCAAACCACCAGAGAAGCTGCTGCAGACACTTTCATGCCTTATGCTTTCTTTGCTTACACTCTGTACCAGTTAGTGTTTCCCATGTCTATAGAGCAAGACCAAAGCTGGTATTGCCTAATTTGATAGAGTTCCATGTAAGAGCTATGTAACATAAAGATTTGCTTTACAGAGTGAACTGTGATCTCTGCTTTTGGTTTCCAGGGCTTGCTTTCTGGAGTTGATGAAAACACAAGTCATGTTAGTTGCTTGTGTTGCCAACCACCAGAGAAGCTGCTGCAGACACTTTCATGCCTTATCCTTTACTTGCTTACACTCTGTACCAGTTAGTGTTTCCCATGTCTATAGAGCAAGACCAAAGCTGGTATTGCCTAATTTGGTAGAGTTCCATGTAAGAGCTATGTAACATAAAGATTTGCTTTTCAGAGTGAACAGTCATCTCTGCTTTTGGTTTCCATGGCTTGCTTTCTGGAGTTGATGAAAACACAAGTCATGTTAGTTGTTTGTGCTGCCAACCAGCAGAGAAGCTGCTGCAGACCCTCTCTTGCCTTATCCATTACTTGCTTTTACGCTGCACCTTTGGTGTTTTTCATGTCCATAGGAGGAGAACTAAAGCTGTTACTGCCTAATTTACTAAGTTTCTGTGATAGAGCAATGTAACATAAAGATTTGCTTTACAGAGTGAACTGTGATCTCTGCTTTTGGTTTCTATAGTTTGCTTTCTGGAGTTGATCAAAACACAAGTCTTGTTAGTTGCTTGTGTTGCCAACCAGCAGAGAAGCTGCTGCAGACACTTTCATGCCTTATCCTTTACTGGCTTTTACGCTGCACCTGTTGGTGTTTTTTATGTCCATAGGAGGAGAACTAAAGCTGTTACTGCCTAATTTATTAAGTTTCTGTGATAGAGCTATGTAACATAAAGATTTGCTTTACAGAGTGAACAGTGATCTCTGCTTTTGGTTTCTATAGTTTGCTTTCTGGAGTTGATCAAAATACAAGTCTTGTCAGTTGCTTGTGTTGCCAACCAGCAGAGAAGCTGCTGCAGACACTTTCATGCCTTATGCTTTACTTGCTTACACTCTGTACCAGTTAGTGTTTCCCATGTCTATAGAGCAAGACCAAAGCTGGTATTGCCTAATTTGGTAGAGTTCCATGTAAGAGCTATGTAACATAAAGATTTGCTTTACAGAGTGAACAGTGATCTCTGCTTTTGGTTTCCATGGCTTGCTTTCTGGAGTTGATGAAAACACAAGTCAAGTTTAGTTGCTTGTGCTGCCAACCAGCAGAGAAGCTGCTGCAGACACTCCCTTGCTTTATCCATTACTGGCTTTTACGCTGCACCGGTTGGTGTCTTTCATGTCCATAGGAGGAGAACTAAAGCTGTTACTGCCTAATTTACTAAGTTTCTGTGATAGAGCTATGTAACATAAAGATTTGCTTTACACAGTGAACAGTGATCTCTGCTTTTGGTTTCTATAGTTTGCTTTCTGGAGTTGATCAAAACACAAGTCTTGGTAGTTGCTTGTGTTGCCAACCACCAGACAAGCTGCTGCAGACACTTTCATGCCTTATGCTTTCTTTGCTTACACTCTGTACCAGTTAGTGTTTCCCATGTCTATAGAGCAAGACCAAAGCTGGTATTGCCTAATTTGATAGAGTTCCATGTAAGAGCTATGTAACATTAAGATTTGCTTTTCAGAGTGAACTGTGATCTCTGCTTTTGGTTTCCATGGCTTGCTTTCTGTAGTTGATGAAAACACAAGTCATGTTAGTTGTTTGTGCTGCCAACCAGCAGAGAAGCTGCTGCAGACCCTCTCTTGCCTTATCCATTACTTGCTTTTACGCTGCACCTTTGGTGTCTTTCATGTCCATAGAAGGAGAACTAAAGCTGTTACTGCCTAATTTACTAAGTTTCTGTGATAGAGCTATGTAACATAAAGATTTGCTTTTCAGAGTGAACAGTGATCTCTGCTTTTGGTTTCTATGGTTTGCTTTCTGGAGTTGATCAAAACACAAGTCTTGTTAGTTGCTTGTGTTGCCAAACCACCAGAGAAGCTGCTGCAGACACTTTCATGCCTTATGCTTTCTTTGCTTACACTCTGTACCAGTTAGTGTTTCCCATGTCTATAGAGCAAGACCAAAGCTGGTATTGCCTAATTTGATAGAGTTCCATGTAAGAGCTATGTAACATAAAGATTTGCTTTACAGAGTGAACTGTGATCTCTGCTTTTGGTTTCCAGGGCTTGCTTTCTGGAGTTGATGAAAACACAAGTCATGTTAGTTGCTTGTGTTGCCAACCACCAGAGAAGCTGCTGCAGACACTTTCATGCCTTATCCTTTACTTGCTTACACTCTGTACCAGTTAGTGTTTCCCATGTCTATAGAGCAAGACCAAAGCTGGTATTGCCTAATTTGGTAGAGTTCCATGTAAGAGCTATGTAACATAAAGATTTGCTTTTCAGAGTGAACAGTCATCTCTGCTTTTGGTTTCCATGGCTTGCTTTCTGGAGTTGATGAAAACACAAGTCATGTTAGTTGTTTGTGCTGCCAACCAGCAGAGAAGCTGCTGCAGACCCTCTCTTGCCTTATCCATTACTGGCTTTTACGCTGCACCTGTTGGTGTTTTTCATGTCCATAGGAGGAGAACTAAAGCTGTTACTGCCTAATTTACTAAGTTTCTGTGATAGAGCTATGTAACATAAAGATTTGCTTTACAGAGTGAACTGTGATCTCTGCTTTTGGTTTCTATAGTTTGCTTTCTGGAGTTGATCAAAACACAAGTCTTGTTAGTTGCTTGTGTTGCCAACCAGCAGAGAAGCTGCTGCAGACACTTTCATGCCTTATGCTTTACTTGCTTACACTCTGTACCAGTTAGTGTTTCCCATGTCTATAGAGCAAGACCAAAGCTGGTATTGCCTAATTTGGTAAAGTTCCATGTAAGAGCTATGTAACATAAAGATTTGCTTTACAGAGTGAACAGTGATCTCTGCTTTTGGTTTCTATAGTTTGCTTTCTGGAGTTGATCAAAACACAAGTCTTGTTAGTTGCTTGTGTTGCCAAACCACCAGAGAAGCTGCTGCAGACACTTTCATGCCTTATGCTTTCTTTGCTTACACTCTGTACCAGTTAGTGTTTCCCATGTCTATAGAGCAAGACCAAAGCTGGTATTGCCTAATTTGATAGAGTTCCATGTAAGAGCTATGTAACATAAAGATTTGCTTTACAGAGTGAACTGTGATCTCTGCTTTTGGTTTCCAGGGCTTGCTTTCTGGAGTTGATGAAAACACAAGTCATGTTAGTTGCTTGTGTTGCCAACCACCAGAGAAGCTGCTGCAGACACTTTCATGCCTTATCCTTTACTTGCTTACACTCTGTACCAGTTAGTGTTTCCCATGTCTATAGAGCAAGACCAAAGCTGGTATTGCCTAATTTGGTAGAGTTCCATGTAAGAGCTATGTAACATAAAGATTTGCTTTTCAGAGTGAACAGTCATCTCTGCTTTTGGTTTCCATGGCTTGCTTTCTGGAGTTGATGAAAACACAAGTCATGTTAGTTGTTTGTGCTGCCAACCAGCAGAGAAGCTGCTGCAGACCCTCTCTTGCCTTATCCATTACTGGCTTTTACGCTGCACCTGTTGGTGTTTTTCATGTCCATAGGAGGAGAACTAAAGCTGTTACTGCCTAATTTACTAAGTTTCTGTGATAGAGCTATGTAACATAAAGATTTGCTTTACAGAGTGAACAGTGATCTCTGCTTTTGGTTTCTATAGTTTGCTTTCTGGAGTTGATCAAAACACAAGTCTTGTTAGTTGCTTGTGTTGCCAACCACCAGAGAAGCTGCTGCAGACACTTTCATGCCTTATGCTTTACTTGCTTACACTCTGTACCAGTTAGTGTTTCCCATGTCTATAGAGCAAGACCAAAGCTGGTATTGCCTAATTTGGTAGAGTTCCATGTAAGAGCTATGTAACATAAAGATTTGCTTTACAGAATGAACAGTGATCTCTGCTTTTGGTTTCTATAGTTTGCTTTCTGGAGTTGATCAAAACACAAGTCTTGTTAGTTGCTTGTGTTGCCAACCAGCAGAGAAGCTGCTGCAGACACTTTCATGCCTTATGCTTTACTTGCTTACACTCTGTACCAGTTAGTGTTTCCCATGTCTATAGAGCAAGACAAAAGCTGGTATTGCCTAATTTGGTAGAGTTCCATGTAAGAGCTATGTAACATAAAGATTTGCTTTTCAGAGTGAACAGTGATCTCTGCTTTTGGTTTCCATGGCTTGCTTTCTGGAGTTGATGAAAACACAAGTCATGTTAGTTGCTTGTGCTGCCAACCAGCAGAGAAGCTGCTGCAGACACTCCCTTGCTTTATCCATTACTGGCTTTTACGCTGCACCGGTTGGTGTCTTTCATGTCCATAGGAGGAGAACTAAAGCTGTTACTGCCTAATTTACTAGGTTTCTGTGATAGAGCTATGTAACATAAAGATTTGCTTTACAGAGTGAACAGTGATCTCTGCTTTTGGTTTCTATGGTTTGCTTTCTGGAGTTGATCAAAACACAAGTCTTGTTAGTTGCTTGTGTTGCCAACCAGCAGAGAAGCTGCTGCAGACACTTTCATGCCTTATGCTTTACTTGCTTACACTCTGTACCAGTTAGTGTTTCCCATGTCTATAGAGCAAGACCAAAGCTGGTATTGCCTAATTTGGTAGAGTTCCATGTAAGTGCTATGTAACATAAAGATTTGCTTTACAGAATGAACAGTGATCTCTGCTTTTGGTTTCTATAGTTTGCTTTCTGGAGTTGATCAAAACACAAGTCTTGTTAGTTGCTTGTGTTGCCAACCACCAGAGAAGCTGCTGCAGACACTTTCATGCCTTATGCTTTCTTTGCTTACACTCTGTACCAGTTAGTGTTTCCCATGTCTATAGAGCAAGACCAAAGCTGGTATTGCCTAATTTGGTAGAGTTCCATGTAAGAGCTATGTAACATAAAGATTTGTTTTCAGAGTGAACAGTGATCTCTGCTTTTGGTTTCCATGGCTTGCTTTCTGGAGTTGATCAAAACACAAGTCATGTTAGTTCTTTGTGCTGCCAACCAGCAGAGAAGCTGCTGCAGACCCTCTCTTGCCTTATCAATTACTTGCTTTTACGCTGCACCTTTGGTGTTTTTCATGTCCATAGGAGGAGAACTAAAGCTGTTACTGCCTAATTTACTAAGTTTCTGTGATAGAGCTATGTAACATAAAGATTTGTTTTCAGAGTGAACAGTGATCTCTGCTTTTGGTTTCCATGGCTTGCTTTCTGGAGTTGATCAAAACACAAGTCATGTTAGTTCTTTGTGCTGCCAACCAGCAGAGAAGCTGCTGCAGACCCTCTCTTGCCTTATCCATTACTTGCTTTTACGCTGCACCTTTGGTGTTTTTCATGTCCATAGGAGGAGAACTAAAGCTGTTACTGCCTAATTTACTAAGTTTCTGTGATAGAGCTATGTAACATAAAGATTTGCTTTACAGAGTGAACTGTGATCTCTGCTTTTGGTTTCTATAGTTTGCTTTCTGGAGTTGATCAAAACACAAGTCTTGTTAGTTGCTTGTGTTGCCAACCAGCAGAGAAGCTGCTGCAGACACTTTCATGCCTTATCCTTTACTGGCTTTTACGCTGCACCTGTTGGTGTTTTTTATGTCCATAGGAGGAGAACTAAAGCTGTTACTGCCTAATTTATTAAGTTTCTGTGATAGAGCTATGTAACATAAAGATTTGCTTTACAGAGTGAACAGTGATCTCTGCTTTTGGTTTCTATAGTTTGCTTTCTGGAGTTGATCAAAATACAAGTCTTGTTAGTTGCTTGTGTTGCCAACCAGCAGAGAAGCTGCTGCAGACACTTTCATGCCTTATGCTTTACTTGCTTACACTCTGTACCAGTTAGTGTTTCCCATGTCTATAGAGCAAGACCAAAGCTGGTATTGCCTAATTTGGTAGAGTTCCATGTAAGAGCTATGTAACATAAAGATTTGCTTTACAGAATGAACAGTGATCTCTGCTTTTGGTTTCTATAGTTTGCTTTCTGGAGTTGATGAAAACACAAGTCTTGTTAGTTGCTTGTGTTGGCAACCAGCAGAGAAGCTGCTGCAGACACTTTCATGCATTATGCTTCACTTGCTTACACTCTGTACCAGTTAGTGTTTCCCATGTCTATAGAGCAAGACCAAAGCTGGTATTGCCTAATTTGGTAGAGTTCCATGAAAGAGCTATGTAACATAAAGATTTGCTTTTCAGAGTGAACAGTGATCTCTGCTTTTGGTTTCCATGGCTTGCTTTCTGGAGTTGATGAAAACACAAGTCAAGTTTAGTTGCTTGTGCTGCCAACCAGCAGAGAAGCTGCTGCAGACACTCCCTTGCTTTATCCATTACTGGCTTTTACGCTGCACCGGTTGGTGTCTTTCATGTCCATAGGAGGAGAACTAAAGCTGTTACTGCCTAATTTACTAAGTTTCTGTGATAGAGCTATGTAACATAAAGATTTGCTTTACAGAGTGAACAGTGATCTCTGCTTTTGGTTTCTATAGTTTGCTTTCTGGAGTTGATCAAAACACAAGTCTTGGTAGTTGCTTGTGTTGCCAACCACCAGACAAGCTGCTGCAGACACTTTCATGCCTTATGCTTTCTTTGCTTACACTCTGTACCAGTTAGTGTTTCCCATGTCTATAGAGCAAGACCAAAGCTGGTATTGCCTAATTTGATAGAGTTCCATGTAAGAGCTATGTAACATTAAGATTTGCTTTTCAGAGTGAACTGTGATCTCTGCTTTTGGTTTCCATGGCTTGCTTTCTGTAGTTGATGAAAACACAAGTCATGTTAGTTGTTTGTGCTGCCAACCAGCAGAGAAGCTGCTGCAGACCCTCTCTTGCCTTATCCATTACTTGCTTTTACGCTGCACCTTTGGTGTCTTTCATGTCCATAGAAGGAGAACTAAAGCTGTTACTGCCTAATTTACTAAGTTTCTGTGATAGAGCTATGTAACATAAAGATTTGCTTTTCAGAGTGAACAGTGATCTCTGCTTTTGGTTTCTATGGTTTGCTTTCTGGAGTTGATCAAAACACAAGTCTTGTTAGTTGCTTGTGTTGCCAAACCACCAGAGAAGCTGCTGCAGACACTTTCATGCCTTATGCTTTCTTTGCTTACACTCTGTACCAGTTAGTGTTTCCCATGTCTATAGAGCAAGACCAAAGCTGGTATTGCCTAATTTGATAGAGTTCCATGTAAGAGCTATGTAACATAAAGATTTGCTTTACAGAGTGAACTGTGATCTCTGCTTTTGGTTTCCAGGGCTTGCTTTCTGGAGTTGATGAAAACACAAGTCATGTTAGTTGCTTGTGTTGCCAACCACCAGAGAAGCTGCTGCAGACACTTTCATGCCTTATCCTTTACTTGCTTACACTCTGTACCAGTTAGTGTTTCCCATGTCTATAGAGCAAGACCAAAGCTGGTATTGCCTAATTTGGTAGAGTTCCATGTAAGAGCTATGTAACATAAAGATTTGCTTTTCAGAGTGAACAGTCATCTCTGCTTTTGGTTTCCATGGCTTGCTTTCTGGAGTTGATGAAAACACAAGTCATGTTAGTTGTTTGTGCTGCCAACCAGCAGAGAAGCTGCTGCAGACCCTCTCTTGCCTTATCCATTACTGGCTTTTACGCTGCACCTGTTGGTGTTTTTCATGTCCATAGGAGGAGAACTAAAGCTGTTACTGCCTAATTTACTAAGTTTCTGTGATAGAGCTATGTAACATAAAGATTTGCTTTACAGAGTGAACTGTGATCTCTGCTTTTGGTTTCTATAGTTTGCTTTCTGGAGTTGATCAAAACACAAGTCTTGTTAGTTGCTTGTGTTGCCAACCAGCAGAGAAGCTGCTGCAGACACTTTCATGCCTTATGCTTTACTTGCTTACACTCTGTACCAGTTAGTGTTTCCCATGTCTATAGAGCAAGACCAAAGCTGGTATTGCCTAATTTGGTAAAGTTCCATGTAAGAGCTATGTAACATAAAGATTTGCTTTACAGAGTGAACAGTGATCTCTGCTTTTGGTTTCTATAGTTTGCTTTCTGGAGTTGATCAAAACACAAGTCTTGTTAGTTGCTTGTGTTGCCAAACCACCAGAGAAGCTGCTGCAGACACTTTCATGCCTTATGCTTTCTTTGCTTACACTCTGTACCAGTTAGTGTTTCCCATGTCTATAGAGCAAGACCAAAGCTGGTATTGCCTAATTTGATAGAGTTCCATGTAAGAGCTATGTAACATAAAGATTTGCTTTACAGAGTGAACTGTGATCTCTGCTTTTGGTTTCCAGGGCTTGCTTTCTGGAGTTGATGAAAACACAAGTCATGTTAGTTGCTTGTGTTGCCAACCACCAGAGAAGCTGCTGCAGACACTTTCATGCCTTATCCTTTACTTGCTTACACTCTGTACCAGTTAGTGTTTCCCATGTCTATAGAGCAAGACCAAAGCTGGTATTGCCTAATTTGGTAGAGTTCCATGTAAGAGCTATGTAACATAAAGATTTGCTTTTCAGAGTGAACAGTCATCTCTGCTTTTGGTTTCCATGGCTTGCTTTCTGGAGTTGATGAAAACACAAGTCATGTTAGTTGTTTGTGCTGCCAACCAGCAGAGAAGCTGCTGCAGACCCTCTCTTGCCTTATCCATTACTGGCTTTTACGCTGCACCTGTTGGTGTTTTTCATGTCCATAGGAGGAGAACTAAAGCTGTTACTGCCTAATTTACTAAGTTTCTGTGATAGAGCTATGTAACATAAAGATTTGCTTTACAGAGTGAACAGTGATCTCTGCTTTTGGTTTCTATAGTTTGCTTTCTGGAGTTGATCAAAACACAAGTCTTGTTAGTTGCTTGTGTTGCCAACCACCAGAGAAGCTGCTGCAGACACTTTCATGCCTTATGCTTTACTTGCTTACACTCTGTACCAGTTAGTGTTTCCCATGTCTATAGAGCAAGACCAAAGCTGGTATTGCCTAATTTGGTAGAGTTCCATGTAAGAGCTATGTAACATAAAGATTTGCTTTACAGAATGAACAGTGATCTCTGCTTTTGGTTTCTATAGTTTGCTTTCTGGAGTTGATCAAAACACAAGTCTTGTTAGTTGCTTGTGTTGCCAACCAGCAGAGAAGCTGCTGCAGACACTTTCATGCCTTATGCTTTACTTGCTTACACTCTGTACCAGTTAGTGTTTCCCATGTCTATAGAGCAAGACAAAAGCTGGTATTGCCTAATTTGGTAGAGTTCCATGTAAGAGCTATGTAACATAAAGATTTGCTTTTCAGAGTGAACAGTGATCTCTGCTTTTGGTTTCCATGGCTTGCTTTCTGGAGTTGATGAAAACACAAGTCATGTTAGTTGCTTGTGCTGCCAACCAGCAGAGAAGCTGCTGCAGACACTCCCTTGCTTTATCCATTACTGGCTTTTACGCTGCACCGGTTGGTGTCTTTCATGTCCATAGGAGGAGAACTAAAGCTGTTACTGCCTAATTTACTAGGTTTCTGTGATAGAGCTATGTAACATAAAGATTTGCTTTACAGAGTGAACAGTGATCTCTGCTTTTGGTTTCTATGGTTTGCTTTCTGGAGTTGATCAAAACACAAGTCTTGTTAGTTGCTTGTGTTGCCAACCAGCAGAGAAGCTGCTGCAGACACTTTCATGCCTTATGCTTTACTTGCTTACACTCTGTACCAGTTAGTGTTTCCCATGTCTATAGAGCAAGACCAAAGCTGGTATTGCCTAATTTGGTAGAGTTCCATGTAAGTGCTATGTAACATAAAGATTTGCTTTACAGAATGAACAGTGATCTCTGCTTTTGGTTTCTATAGTTTGCTTTCTGGAGTTGATCAAAACACAAGTCTTGTTAGTTGCTTGTGTTGCCAACCACCAGAGAAGCTGCTGCAGACACTTTCATGCCTTATGCTTTCTTTGCTTACACTCTGTACCAGTTAGTGTTTCCCATGTCTATAGAGCAAGACCAAAGCTGGTATTGCCTAATTTGGTAGAGTTCCATGTAAGAGCTATGTAACATAAAGATTTGTTTTCAGAGTGAACAGTGATCTCTGCTTTTGGTTTCCATGGCTTGCTTTCTGGAGTTGATGAAAACACAAGTCATGTTAGTTCTTTGTGCTGCCAACCAGCAGAGAAGCTGCTGCAGACCCTCTCTTGCCTTATCAATTACTTGCTTTTACGCTGCACCTTTGGTGTTTTTCATGTCCATAGGAGGAGAACTAAAGCTGTTACTGCCTAATTTACTAAGTTTCTGTGATAGAGCTATGTAACATAAAGATTTGTTTTCAGAGTGAACAGTGATCTCTGCTTTTGGTTTCCATGGCTTGCTTTCTGGAGTTGATCAAAACACAAGTCATGTTAGTTCTTTGTGCTGCCAACCAGCAGAGAAGCTGCTGCAGACCCTCTCTTGCCTTATCCATTACTTGCTTTTACGCTGCACCTTTGGTGTTTTTCATGTCCATAGGAGGAGAACTAAAGCTGTTACTGCCTAATTTACTAAGTTTCTGTGATAGAGCTATGTAACATAAAGATTTGCTTTACAGAGTGAACTGTGATCTCTGCTTTTGGTTTCTATAGTTTGCTTTCTGGAGTTGATCAAAACACAAGTCTTGTTAGTTGCTTGTGTTGCCAACCAGCAGAGAAGCTGCTGCAGACACTTTCATGCCTTATCCTTTACTGGCTTTTACGCTGCACCTGTTGGTGTTTTTTATGTCCATAGGAGGAGAACTAAAGCTGTTACTGCCTAATTTATTAAGTTTCTGTGATAGAGCTATGTAACATAAAGATTTGCTTTACAGAGTGAACAGTGATCTCTGCTTTTGGTTTCTATAGTTTGCTTTCTGGAGTTGATCAAAATACAAGTCTTGTTAGTTGCTTGTGTTGCCAACCAGCAGAGAAGCTGCTGCAGACACTTTCATGCCTTATGCTTTACTTGCTTACACTCTGTACCAGTTAGTGTTTCCCATGTCTATAGAGCAAGACCAAAGCTGGTATTGCCTAATTTGGTAGAGTTCCATGTAAGAGCTATGTAACATAAAGATTTGCTTTACAGAATGAACAGTGATCTCTGCTTTTGGTTTCTATAGTTTGCTTTCTGGAGTTGATCAAAACACAAGTCTTGTTAGTTGCTTGTGTTGCCAACCAGCAGAGAAGCTGCTGCAGACACTTTCATGCATTATGCTTCACTTGCTTACACTCTGTACCAGTTAGTGTTTCCCATGTCTATAGAGCAAGACCAAAGCTGGTATTGCCTAATTTGGTAGAGTTCCATGAAAGAGCTATGTAACATAAAGATTTGCTTTTCAGAGTGAACAGTGATCTCTGCTTTTGGTTTCCATGGCTTGCTTTCTGGAGTTGATGAAAACACAAGTCAAGTTTAGTTGCTTGTGCTGCCAACCAGCAGAGAAGCTGCTGCAGACACTCCCTTGCTTTATCCATTACTGGCTTTTACGCTGCACCGGTTGGTGTCTTTCATGTCCATAGGAGGAGAACTAAAGCTGTTACTGCCTAATTTACTAAGTTTCTGTGATAGAGCTATGTAACATAAAGATTTGCTTTACAGAGTGAACAGTGATCTCTGCTTTTGGTTTCTATAGTTTGCTTTCTGGAGTTGATCAAAACACAAGTCTTGGTAGTTGCTTGTGTTGCCAACCACCAGACAAGCTGCTGCAGACACTTTCATGCCTTATGCTTTCTTTGCTTACACTCTGTACCAGTTAGTGTTTCCCATGTCTATAGAGCAAGACCAAAGCTGGTATTGCCTAATTTGATAGAGTTCCATGTAAGAGCTATGTAACATTAAGATTTGCTTTTCAGAGTGAACTGTGATCTCTGCTTTTGGTTTCCATGGCTTGCTTTCTGTAGTTGATGAAAACACAAGTCATGTTAGTTGTTTGTGCTGCCAACCAGCAGAGAAGCTGCTGCAGACCCTCTCTTGCCTTATCCATTACTGGCTTTTACGCTGCACCTGTTGGTGTTTTTCATGTCCATAGGAGGAGAACTAAAGCTGTTACTGCCTAATTTACTAAGTTTCTGTGATAGAGCTATGTAACATAAAGATTTGCTTTACAGAGTGAACAGTGATCTCTGCTTTTGGTTTCTATAGTTTGCTTTCTGGAGTTGATCAAAACACAAGTCTTGTTAGTTGCTTGTGTTGCCAACCAGCAGAGAAGCTGCTGCAGACACTTTCATGCCTTATGCTTTACTTGCTTATACTCTGTACCAGTTAGTGTTTCCCATGTCTATAGAGCAAGACCAAAGCTGGTATTGCCTAATTTGGTAAAGTTCCATGTAAGAGCTATGTAACATAAAGATTTGCTTTACAGAGTGAACAGTGATCTCTGCTTTTGGTTTCTATAGTTTGCTTTCTGGAGTTGATCAAAACACAAGTCTTGTTAGTTGCTTGTGTTGCCAAACCACCAGAGAAGCTGCTGCAGACACTTTCATGCCTTATGCTTTCTTTGCTTACACTCTGTACCAGTTAGTGTTTCCCATGTCTATAGAGCAAGACCAAAGCTGGTATTGCCTAATTTGATAGAGTTCCATGTAAGAGCTATGTAACATAAAGATTTGCTTTACAGAGTGAACTGTGATCTCTGCTTTTGGTTTCCAGGGCTTGCTTTCTGGAGTTGATGAAAACACAAGTCATGTTAGTTGCTTGTGTTGCCAACCACCAGAGAAGCTGCTGCAGACACTTTCATGCCTTATCCTTTACTTGCTTACACTCTGTACCAGTTAGTGTTTCCCATGTCTATAGAGCAAGACCAAAGCTGGTATTGCCTAATTTGGTAGAGTTCCATGTAAGAGCTATGTAACATAAAGATTTGCTTTTCAGAGTGAACAGTCATCTCTGCTTTTGGTTTCTATGGCTTGCTTTCTGGAGTTGATGAAAACACAAGTCATGTTAGTTGTTTGTGCTGCCAACCAGCAGAGAAGCTGCTGCAGACCCTCTCTTGCCTTATCCATTACTGGCTTTTACGCTGCACCTGTTGGTGTTTTTCATGTCCATAGGAGGAGAACTAAAGCTGTTACTGCCTAATTTACTAAGTTTCTGTGATAGAGCTATGTAACATAAAGATTTGCTTTACAGAGTGAACAGTGATCTCTGCTTTTGGTTTCTATAGTTTGCTTTCTGGAGTTGATCAAAACACAAGTCTTGTTAGTTGCTTGTGTTGCCAACCAGCAGAGAAGCTGCTGCAGACACTTTCATGCCTTATGCTTTACTTGCTTACACTCTGTACCAGTTAGTGTTTCCCATGTCTATAGAGCAAGACCAAAGCTGGTATTGCCTAATTTGGTAAAGTTCCATGTAAGAGCTATGTAACATAAAGATTTGCTTTACAGAGTGAACAGTGATCTCTGCTTTTGGTTTCTATAGTTTGCTTTCTGGAGTTGATCAAAACACAAGTCTTGTTAGTTGCTTGTGTTGCCAAACCACCAGAGAAGCTGCTGCAGACACTTTCATGCCTTATGCTTTCTTTGCTTACACTCTGTACCAGTTAGTGTTTCCCATGTCTATAGAGCAAGACCAAAGCTGGTATTGCCTAATTTGATAGAGTTCCATGTAAGAGCTATGTAACATAAAGATTTGCTTTACAGAATGAACTGTGATCTCTGCTTTTGGTTTCCAGGGCTTGCTTTCTGGAGTTGATGAAAACACAAGTCATGTTAGTTGCTTGTGTTGCCAACCACCAGAGAAGCTGCTGCAGACACTTTCATGCCTTATCCTTTACTTGCTTACACTCTGTACCAGTTAGTGTTTCCCATGTCTATAGAGCAAGACCAAAGCTGGTATTGCCTAATTTGGTAGAGTTCCATGTAAGAGCTATGTAACATAAAGATTTGCTTTTCAGAGTGAACAGTCATCTCTGCTTTTGGTTTCCATGGCTTGCTTTCTGGAGTTGATGAAAACACAAGTCATGTTAGTTGTTTGTGCTGCCAACCAGCAGAGAAGCTGCTGCAGACCCTCTCTTGCCTTATCCATTACTGGCTTTTACGCTGCACCTGTTGGTGTTTTTCATGTCCATAGGAGGAGAACTAAAGCTGTTACTGCCTAATTTACTAAGTTTCTGTGATAGAGCTATGTAACATAAAGATTTGCTTTACAGAGTGAACAGTGATCTCTGCTTTTGGTTTCTATAGTTTGCTTTCTGGAGTTGATCAAAACACAAGTCTTGTTAGTTGCTTGTGTTGCCAACCAGCAGAGAAGCTGCTGCAGACACTTTCATGCCTTATGCTTTACTTGCTTACACTCTGTACCAGTTAGTGTTTCCCATGTCTATAGAGCAAGACCAAAGCTGGTATTGCCTAATTTGGTAGAGTTCCATGTAAGAGCTATGTAACATAAAGATTTGCTTTACAGAATGAACAGTGATCTCTGCTTTTGGTTTCTATAGTTTGCTTTCTGGAGTTGATCAAAACACAAGTCTTGTTAGTTGCTTGTGTTGGCAACCAGCAGAGAAGCTGCTGCAGACACTTTCATGCCTTATGCTTTACTTGCTTACACTCTGTACCAGTTAGTGTTTCCCATGTCTATAGAGCAAGACAAAAGCTGGTATTGCCTAATTTGGTAGAGTTCCATGTAAGAGCTATGTAACATAAAGATTTGCTTTTCAGAGTGAACAGTGATCTCTGCTTTTGGTTTCCATGGCTTGCTTTCTGGAGTTGATGAAAACACAAGTCATGTTAGTTGCTTGTGCTGCCAACCAGCAGAGAAGCTGCTGCAGACACTCCCTTGCTTTATCCATTACTGGCTTTTACGCTGCACCGGTTGGTGTCTTTCATGTCCATAGGAGGAGAACTAAAGCTGTTACTGCCTAATTTACTAGGTTTCTGTGATAGAGCTATGTAACATAAAGATTTGCTTTACAGAGTGAACAGTGATCTCTGCTTTTGGTTTCTATGGTTTGCTTTCTGGAGTTGATCAAAACACAAGTCTTGTTAGTTGCTTGTGTTGCCAACCACCAGAGAAGCTGCTGCAGACACTTTCATGCCTTATGCTTTACTTGCTTACACTCTGTACCAGTTAGTGTTTCCCATGTCTATAGAGCAAGACCAAAGCTGGTATTGCCTAATTTGGTAGAGTTCCATGTAAGTGCTATGTAACATAAAGATTTGCTTTACAGAATGAACAGTGATCTCTGCTTTTGGTTTCTATAGTTTGCTTTCTGGAGTTGATCAAAACACAAGTCTTGTTAGTTGCTTGTGTTGCCAACCACCAGAGAAGCTGCTGCAGACACTTTCATGCCTTATGCTTTCTTTGCTTACACTCTGTACCAGTTAGTGTTTCCCATGTCTATAGAGCAAGACCAAAGCTGGTATTGCCTAATTTGGTAGAGTTCCATGTAAGAGCTATGTAACATAAAGATTTGTTTTCAGAGTGAACAGTGATCTCTGCTTTTGGTTTCCATGGCTTGCTTTCTGGAGTTGATCAAAACACAAGTCATGTTAGTTCTTTGTGCTGCCAACCAGCAGAGAAGCTGCTGCAGACCCTCTCTTGCCTTATCCATTACTTGCTTTTACGCTGCACCTTTGGTGTTTTTCATGTCCATAGGAGGAGAACTAAAGCTGTTACTGCCTAATTTACTAAGTTTCTGTGATAGAGCAATGTAACATAAAGATTTGCTTTACAGAGTGAACTGTGATCTCTGCTTTTGGTTTCTATAGTTTGCTTTCTGGAGTTGATCAAAACACAAGTCTTGTTAGTTGCTTGTGTTGCCAACCAGCAGAGAAGCTGCTGCAGACACTTTCATGCCTTATCCTTTACTGGCTTTTACGCTGCACCTGTTGGTGTTTTTTATGTCCATAGGAGGAGAACTAAAGCTGTTACTGCCTAATTTATTAAGTTTCTGTGATAGAGCTATGTAACATAAAGATTTGCTTTACAGAGTGAACAGTGATCTCT
This sequence comes from Prinia subflava, assembly GCF_021018805.1. Classification (NCBI taxonomy): domain Eukaryota; kingdom Metazoa; phylum Chordata; class Aves; order Passeriformes; family Cisticolidae; genus Prinia; species Prinia subflava. The sequence goes on from NC_086247.1 coordinate 97,950,715, forward strand.
GCTTTTGGTTTCTATAGTTTGCTTTCTGGAGTTGATCAAAATACAAGTCTTGTTAGTTGCTTGTGTTGCCAACCAGCAGAGAAGCTGCTGCAGACACTTTCATGCCTTATGCTTTACTTGCTTACACTCTGTACCAGTTAGTGTTTCCCATGTCTATAGAGCAAGACCAAAGCTGGTATTGCCTAATTTGGTAGAGTTCCATGTAAGAGCTATGTAACATAAAGATTTGCTTTACAGAATGAACAGTGATCTCTGCTTTTGGTTTCTATAGTTTGCTTTCTGGAGTTGATGAAAACACAAGTCTTGTTAGTTGCTTGTGTTGGCAACCAGCAGAGAAGCTGCTGCAGACACTTTCATGCATTATGCTTCACTTGCTTACACTCTGTACCAGTTAGTGTTTCCCATGTCTATAGAGCAAGACAAAAGCTGGTATTGCCTAATTTGGTAGAGTTCCATGTAAGAGCTATGTAACATAAAGATTTGCTTTTCAGAGTGAACAGTGATCTCTGCTTTTGGTTTCCATGGCTTGCTTTCTGGAGTTGATGAAAACACAAGTCAAGTTTAGTTGCTTGTGCTGCCAACCAGCAGAGAAGCTGCTGCAGACACTCCCTTGCTTTATCCATTACTGGCTTTTACGCTGCACCGGTTGGTGTCTTTCATGTCCATAGGAGGAGAACTAAAGCTGTTACTGCCTAATTTACTAAGTTTCTGTGATAGAGCTATGTAACATAAAGATTTGCTTTACACAGTGAACAGTGATCTCTGCTTTTGGTTTCTATAGTTTGCTTTCTGGAGTTGATCAAAACACAAGTCTTGGTAGTTGCTTGTGTTGCCAACCACCAGACAAGCTGCTGCAGACACTTTCATGCCTTATGCTTTCTTTGCTTACACTCTGTACCAGTTAGTGTTTCCCATGTCTATAGAGCAAGACCAAAGCTGGTATTGCCTAATTTGATAGAGTTCCATGTAAGAGCTATGTAACATTAAGATTTGCTTTTCAGAGTGAACTGTGATCTCTGCTTTTGGTTTCCATGGCTTGCTTTCTGTAGTTGATGAAAACACAAGTCATGTTAGTTGTTTGTGCTGCCAACCAGCAGAGAAGCTGCTGCAGACCCTCTCTTGCCTTATCCATTACTTGCTTTTACGCTGCACCTTTGGTGTCTTTCATGTCCATAGAAGGAGAACTAAAGCTGTTACTGCCTAATTTACTAAGTTTCTGTGATAGAGCTATGTAACATAAAGATTTGCTTTTCAGAGTGAACAGTGATCTCTGCTTTTGGTTTCTATGGTTTGCTTTCTGGAGTTGATCAAAACACAAGTCTTGTTAGTTGCTTGTGTTGCCAAACCACCAGAGAAGCTGCTGCAGACACTTTCATGCCTTATGCTTTCTTTGCTTACACTCTGTACCAGTTAGTGTTTCCCATGTCTATAGAGCAAGACCAAAGCTGGTATTGCCTAATTTGATAGAGTTCCATGTAAGAGCTATGTAACATAAAGATTTGCTTTACAGAGTGAACTGTGATCTCTGCTTTTGGTTTCCAGGGCTTGCTTTCTGGAGTTGATGAAAACACAAGTCATGTTAGTTGCTTGTGTTGCCAACCACCAGAGAAGCTGCTGCAGACACTTTCATGCCTTATCCTTTACTTGCTTACACTCTGTACCAGTTAGTGTTTCCCATGTCTATAGAGCAAGACCAAAGCTGGTATTGCCTAATTTGGTAGAGTTCCATGTAAGAGCTATGTAACATAAAGATTTGCTTTTCAGAGTGAACAGTCATCTCTGCTTTTGGTTTCCATGGCTTGCTTTCTGGAGTTGATGAAAACACAAGTCATGTTAGTTGTTTGTGCTGCCAACCAGCAGAGAAGCTGCTGCAGACCCTCTCTTGCCTTATCCATTACTGGCTTTTACGCTGCACCTGTTGGTGTTTTTCATGTCCATAGGAGGAGAACTAAAGCTGTTACTGCCTAATTTACTAAGTTTCTGTGATAGAGCTATGTAACATAAAGATTTGCTTTACAGAGTGAACAGTGATCTCTGCTTTTGGTTTCTATAGTTTGCTTTCTGGAGTTGATCAAAACACAAGTCTTGTTAGTTGCTTGTGTTGCCAACCAGCAGAGAAGCTGCTGCAGACACTTTCATGCCTTATGCTTTACTTGCTTACACTCTGTACCAGTTAGTGTTTCCCATGTCTATAGAGCAAGACCAAAGCTGGTATTGCCTAATTTGGTAAAGTTCCATGTAAGAGCTATGTAACATAAAGATTTGCTTTACAGAGTGAACAGTGATCTCTGCTTTTGGTTTCTATAGTTTGCTTTCTGGAGTTGATCAAAACACAAGTCTTGTTAGTTGCTTGTGTTGCCAAACCACCAGAGAAGCTGCTGCAGACACTTTCATGCCTTATGCTTTCTTTGCTTACACTCTGTACCAGTTAGTGTTTCCCATGTCTATAGAGCAAGACCAAAGCTGGTATTGCCTAATTTGATAGAGTTCCATGTAAGAGCTATGTAACATAAAGATTTGCTTTACAGAGTGAACTGTGATCTCTGCTTTTGGTTTCCAGGGCTTGCTTTCTGGAGTTGATGAAAACACAAGTCATGTTAGTTGCTTGTGTTGCCAACCACCAGAGAAGCTGCTGCAGACACTTTCATGCCTTATCCTTTACTTGCTTACACTCTGTACCAGTTAGTGTTTCCCATGTCTATAGAGCAAGACCAAAGCTGGTATTGCCTAATTTGGTAGAGTTCCATGTAAGAGCTATGTAACATAAAGATTTGCTTTTCAGAGTGAACAGTCATCTCTGCTTTTGGTTTCCATGGCTTGCTTTCTGGAGTTGATGAAAACACAAGTCATGTTAGTTGTTTGTGCTGCCAACCAGCAGAGAAGCTGCTGCAGACCCTCTCTTGCCTTATCCATTACTTGCTTTTACGCTGCACCTTTGGTGTTTTTCATGTCCATAGGAGGAGAACTAAAGCTGTTACTGCCTAATTTACTAAGTTTCTGTGATAGAGCAATGTAACATAAAGATTTGCTTAACAGAGTGAACTGTGATCTCTGCTTTTGGTTTCTATAGTTTGCTTTCTGGAGTTGATCAAAACACAAGTCTTGTTAGTTGCTTGTGTTGCCAACCAGCAGAGAAGCTGCTGCAGACACTTTCATGCCTTATCCTTTACTGGCTTTTACGCTGCACCTGTTGGTGTTTTTTATGTCCATAGGAGGAGAACTAAAGCTGTTACTGCCTAATTTATTAAGTTTCTGTGATAGAGCTATGTAACATAAAGATTTGCTTTACAGAGTGAACAGTGATCTCTGCTTTTGGTTTCTATAGTTTGCTTTCTGGAGTTGATCAAAATACAAGTCTTGTTAGTTGCTTGTGTTGCCAACCAGCAGAGAAGCTGCTGCAGACACTTTCATGCCTTATGCTTTACTTGCTTACACTCTGTACCAGTTAGTGTTTCCCATGTCTATAGAGCAAGACCAAAGCTGGTATTGCCTAATTTGGTAGAGTTCCATGTAAGAGCTATGTAACATAAAGATTTGCTTTACAGAATGAACAGTGATCTCTGCTTTTGGTTTCTATAGTTTGCTTTCTGGAGTTGATGAAAACACAAGTCTTGTTAGTTGCTTGTGTTGGCAACCAGCAGAGAAGCTGCTGCAGACACTTTCATGCATTATGCTTCACTTGCTTACACTCTGTACCAGTTAGTGTTTCCCATGTCTATAGAGCAAGACAAAAGCTGGTATTGCCTAATTTGGTAGAGTTCCATGTAAGAGCTATGTAACATAAAGATTTGCTTTTCAGAGTGAACAGTGATCTCTGCTTTTGGTTTCCATGGCTTGCTTTCTGGAGTTGATGAAAACACAAGTCAAGTTTAGTTGCTTGTGCTGCCAACCAGCAGAGAAGCTGCTGCAGACACTCCCTTGCTTTATCCATTACTGGCTTTTACGCTGCACCGGTTGGTGTCTTTCATGTCCATAGGAGGAGAACTAAAGCTGTTACTGCCTAATTTACTAAGTTTCTGTGATAGAGCTATGTAACATAAAGATTTGCTTTACACAGTGAACAGTGATCTCTGCTTTTGGTTTCTATAGTTTGCTTTCTGGAGTTGATCAAAACACAAGTCTTGGTAGTTGCTTGTGTTGCCAACCACCAGACAAGCTGCTGCAGACACTTTCATGCCTTATGCTTTCTTTGCTTACACTCTGTACCAGTTAGTGTTTCCCATGTCTATAGAGCAAGACCAAAGCTGGTATTGCCTAATTTGATAGAGTTCCATGTAAGAGCTATGTAACATTAAGATTTGCTTTTCAGAGTGAACTGTGATCTCTGCTTTTGGTTTCCATGGCTTGCTTTCTGTAGTTGATGAAAACACAAGTCATGTTAGTTGTTTGTGCTGCCAACCAGCAGAGAAGCTGCTGCAGACCCTCTCTTGCCTTATCCATTACTTGCTTTTACGCTGCACCTTTGGTGTCTTTCATGTCCATAGAAGGAGAACTAAAGCTGTTACTGCCTAATTTACTAAGTTTCTGTGATAGAGCTATGTAACATAAAGATTTGCTTTTCAGAGTGAACAGTGATCTCTGCTTTTGGTTTCTATGGTTTGCTTTCTGGAGTTGATCAAAACACAAGTCTTGTTAGTTGCTTGTGTTGCCAAACCACCAGAGAAGCTGCTGCAGACACTTTCATGCCTTATGCTTTCTTTGCTTACACTCTGTACCAGTTAGTGTTTCCCATGTCTATAGAGCAAGACCAAAGCTGGTATTGCCTAATTTGATAGAGTTCCATGTAAGAGCTATGTAACATAAAGATTTGCTTTACAGAGTGAACTGTGATCTCTGCTTTTGGTTTCCAGGGCTTGCTTTCTGGAGTTGATGAAAACACAAGTCATGTTAGTTGCTTGTGTTGCCAACCACCAGAGAAGCTGCTGCAGACACTTTCATGCCTTATCCTTTACTTGCTTACACTCTGTACCAGTTAGTGTTTCCCATGTCTATAGAGCAAGACCAAAGCTGGTATTGCCTAATTTGGTAGAGTTCCATGTAAGAGCTATGTAACATAAAGATTTGCTTTTCAGAGTGAACAGTCATCTCTGCTTTTGGTTTCCATGGCTTGCTTTCTGGAGTTGATGAAAACACAAGTCATGTTAGTTGTTTGTGCTGCCAACCAGCAGAGAAGCTGCTGCAGACCCTCTCTTGCCTTATCCATTACTGGCTTTTACGCTGCACCTGTTGGTGTTTTTCATGTCCATAGGAGGAGAACTAAAGCTGTTACTGCCTAATTTACTAAGTTTCTGTGATAGAGCTATGTAACATAAAGATTTGCTTTACAGAGTGAACAGTGATCTCTGCTTTTGGTTTCTATAGTTTGCTTTCTGGAGTTGATCAAAACACAAGTCTTGTTAGTTGCTTGTGTTGCCAACCAGCAGAGAAGCTGCTGCAGACACTTTCATGCCTTATGCTTTACTTGCTTACACTCTGTACCAGTTAGTGTTTCCCATGTCTATAGAGCAAGACCAAAGCTGGTATTGCCTAATTTGGTAGAGTTCCATGTAAGAGCTATGTAACATAAAGATTTGCTTTACAGAGTGAACAGTGATCTCTGCTTTTGGTTTCTATAGTTTGCTTTCTGGAGTTGATCAAAACACAAGTCTTGTTAGTTGCTTGTGTTGCCAAACCACCAGAGAAGCTGCTGCAGACACTTTCATGCCTTATGCTTTCTTTGCTTACACTCTGTACCAGTTAGTGTTTCCCATGTCTATAGAGCAAGACCAAAGCTGGTATTGCCTAATTTGATAGAGTTCCATGTAAGAGCTATGTAACATAAAGATTTGCTTTACAGAGTGAACTGTGATCTCTGCTTTTGGTTTCCAGGGCTTGCTTTCTGGAGTTGATGAAAACACAAGTCATGTTAGTTGCTTGTGTTGCCAACCACCAGAGAAGCTGCTGCAGACACTTTCATGCCTTATCCTTTACTTGCTTACACTCTGTACCAGTTAGTGTTTCCCATGTCTATAGAGCAAGACCAAAGCTGGTATTGCCTAATTTGGTAGAGTTCCATGTAAGAGCTATGTAACATAAAGATTTGCTTTTCAGAGTGAACAGTCATCTCTGCTTTTGGTTTCCATGGCTTGCTTTCTGGAGTTGATGAAAACACAAGTCATGTTAGTTGTTTGTGCTGCCAACCAGCAGAGAAGCTGCTGCAGACCCTCTCTTGCCTTATCCATTACTTGCTTTTACGCTGCACCTTTGGTGTTTTTCATGTCCATAGGAGGAGAACTAAAGCTGTTACTGCCTAATTTACTAAGTTTCTGTGATAGAGCAATGTAACATAAAGATTTGCTTAACAGAGTGAACTGTGATCTCTGCTTTTGGTTTCTATAGTTTGCTTTCTGGAGTTGATCAAAACACAAGTCTTGTTAGTTGCTTGTGTTGCCAACCAGCAGAGAAGCTGCTGCAGACACTTTCATGCCTTATCCTTTACTGGCTTTTACGCTGCACCTGTTGGTGTTTTTTATGTCCATAGGAGGAGAACTAAAGCTGTTACTGCCTAATTTATTAAGTTTCTGTGATAGAGCTATGTAACATAAAGATTTGCTTTACAGAGTGAACAGTGATCTCTGCTTTTGGTTTCTATAGTTTGCTTTCTGGAGTTGATCAAAATACAAGTCTTGTTAGTTGCTTGTGTTGCCAACCAGCAGAGAAGCTGCTGCAGACACTTTCATGCCTTATGCTTTACTTGCTTACACTCTGTACCAGTTAGTGTTTCCCATGTCTATAGAGCAAGACCAAAGCTGGTATTGCCTAATTTGGTAGAGTTCCATGTAAGAGCTATGTAACATAAAGATTTGCTTTACAGAATGAACAGTGATCTCTGCTTTTGGTTTCTATAGTTTGCTTTCTGGAGTTGATGAAAACACAAGTCTTGTTAGTTGCTTGTGTTGGCAACCAGCAGAGAAGCTGCTGCAGACACTTTCATGCATTATGCTTCACTTGCTTACACTCTGTACCAGTTAGTGTTTCCCATGTCTATAGAGCAAGACAAAAGCTGGTATTGCCTAATTTGGTAGAGTTCCATGTAAGAGCTATGTAACATAAAGATTTGCTTTTCAGAGTGAACAGTGATCTCTGCTTTTGGTTTCCATGGCTTGCTTTCTGGAGTTGATGAAAACACAAGTCAAGTTTAGTTGCTTGTGCTGCCAACCAGCAGAGAAGCTGCTGCAGACACTCCCTTGCTTTATCCATTACTGGCTTTTACGCTGCACCGGTTGGTGTCTTTCATGTCCATAGGAGGAGAACTAAAGCTGTTACTGCCTAATTTACTAAGTTTCTGTGATAGAGCTATGTAACATAAAGATTTGCTTTACACAGTGAACAGTGATCTCTGCTTTTGGTTTCTATAGTTTGCTTTCTGGAGTTGATCAAAACACAAGTCTTGGTAGTTGCTTGTGTTGCCAACCACCAGACAAGCTGCTGCAGACACTTTCATGCCTTATGCTTTCTTTGCTTACACTCTGTACCAGTTAGTGTTTCCCATGTCTATAGAGCAAGACCAAAGCTGGTATTGCCTAATTTGATAGAGTTCCATGTAAGAGCTATGTAACATTAAGATTTGCTTTTCAGAGTGAACTGTGATCTCTGCTTTTGGTTTCCATGGCTTGCTTTCTGTAGTTGATGAAAACACAAGTCATGTTAGTTGTTTGTGCTGCCAACCAGCAGAGAAGCTGCTGCAGACCCTCTCTTGCCTTATCCATTACTTGCTTTTACGCTGCACCTTTGGTGTCTTTCATGTCCATAGAAGGAGAACTAAAGCTGTTACTGCCTAATTTACTAAGTTTCTGTGATAGAGCTATGTAACATAAAGATTTGCTTTTCAGAGTGAACAGTGATCTCTGCTTTTGGTTTCTATGGTTTGCTTTCTGGAGTTGATCAAAACACAAGTCTTGTTAGTTGCTTGTGTTGCCAAACCAGCAGAGAAGCTGCTGCAGACACTTTCATGCCTTATGCTTTCTTTGCTTACACTCTGTACCAGTTAGTGTTTCCCATGTCTATAGAGCAAGACCAAAGCTGGTATTGCCTAATTTGATAGAGTTCCATGTAAGAGCTATGTAACATAAAGATTTGCTTTACAGAGTGAACTGTGATCTCTGCTTTTGGTTTCCAGGGCTTGCTTTCTGGAGTTGATGAAAACACAAGTCATGTTAGTTGCTTGTGTTGCCAACCACCAGAGAAGCTGCTGCAGACACTTTCATGCCTTATCCTTTACTTGCTTACACTCTGTACCAGTTAGTGTTTCCCATGTCTATAGAGCAAGACCAAAGCTGGTATTGCCTAATTTGGTAGAGTTCCATGTAAGAGCTATGTAACATAAAGATTTGCTTTTCAGAGTGAACAGTCATCTCTGCTTTTGGTTTCCATGGCTTGCTTTCTGGAGTTGATGAAAACACAAGTCATGTTAGTTGTTTGTGCTGCCAACCAGCAGAGAAGCTGCTGCAGACCCTCTCTTGCCTTATCCATTACTGGCTTTTACGCTGCACCTGTTGGTGTTTTTCATGTCCATAGGAGGAGAACTAAAGCTGTTACTGCCTAATTTACTAAGTTTCTGAGATAGAGCTATGTAACATAAAGATTTGCTTTACAGAGTGAACTGTGATCTCTGCTTTTGGTTTCTATAGTTTGCTTTCTGGAGTTGATCAAAACACAAGTCTTGTTAGTTGCTTGTGTTGCCAACCAGCAGAGAAGCTGCTGCAGACACTTTCATGCCTTATGCTTTACTTGCTTACACTCTGTACCAGTTAGTGTTTCCCATGTCTATAGAGCAAGACCAAAGCTGGTATTGCCTAATTTGGTAAAGTTCCATGTAAGAGCTATGTAACATAAAGATTTGCTTTACAGAGTGAACAGTGATCTCTGCTTTTGGTTTCTATAGTTTGCTTTCTGGAGTTGATCAAAACACAAGTCTTGTTAGTTGCTTGTGTTGCCAAACCACCAGAGAAGCTGCTGCAGACACTTTCATGCCTTATGCTTTCTTTGCTTACACTCTGTACCAGTTAGTGTTTCCCATGTCTATAGAGCAAGACCAAAGCTGGTATTGCCTAATTTGATAGAGTTCCATGTAAGAGCTATGTAACATAAAGATTTGCTTTACAGAGTGAACTGTGATCTCTGCTTTTGGTTTCCAGGGCTTGCTTTCTGGAGTTGATGAAAACACAAGTCATGTTAGTTGCTTGTGTTGCCAACCACCAGAGAAGCTGCTGCAGACACTTTCATGCCTTATCCTTTACTTGCTTACACTCTGTACCAGTTAGTGTTTCCCATGTCTATAGAGCAAGACCAAAGCTGGTATTGCCTAATTTGGTAGAGTTCCATGTAAGAGCTATGTAACATAAAGATTTGCTTTTCAGAGTGAACAGTCATCTCTGCTTTTGGTTTCCATGGCTTGCTTTCTGGAGTTGATGAAAACACAAGTCATGTTAGTTGTTTGTGCTGCCAACCAGCAGAGAAGCTGCTGCAGACCCTCTCTTGCCTTATCCATTACTGGCTTTTACGCTGCACCTGTTGGTGTTTTTCATGTCCATAGGAGGAGAACTAAAGCTGTTACTGCCTAATTTACTAAGTTTCTGTGATAGAGCTATGTAACATAAAGATTTGCTTTACAGAGTGAACAGTGATCTCTGCTTTTGGTTTCTATAGTTTGCTTTCTGGAGTTGATCAAAACACAAGTCTTGTTAGTTGCTTGTGTTGCCAACCACCAGAGAAGCTGCTGCAGACACTTTCATGCCTTATGCTTTACTTGCTTACACTCTGTACCAGTTAGTGTTTCCCATGTCTATAGAGCAAGACCAAAGCTGGTATTGCCTAATTTGGTAGAGTTCCATGTAAGAGCTATGTAACATAAAGATTTGCTTTACAGAATGAACAGTGATCTCTGCTTTTGGTTTCTATAGTTTGCTTTCTGGAGTTGATCAAAACACAAGTCTTGTTAGTTGCTTGTGTTGCCAACCAGCAGAGAAGCTGCTGCAGACACTTTCATGCCTTATGCTTTACTTGCTTACACTCTGTACCAGTTAGTGTTTCCCATGTCTATAGAGCAAGACAAAAGCTGGTATTGCCTAATTTGGTAGAGTTCCATGTAAGAGCTATGTAACATAAAGATTTGCTTTTCAGAGTGAACAGTGATCTCTGCTTTTGGTTTCCATGGCTTGCTTTCTGGAGTTGATGAAAACACAAGTCATGTTAGTTGCTTGTGCTGCCAACCAGCAGAGAAGCTGCTGCAGACACTCCCTTGCTTTATCCATTACTGGCTTTTACGCTGCACCGGTTGGTGTCTTTCATGTCCATAGGAGGAGAACTAAAGCTGTTACTGCCTAATTTACTAGGTTTCTGTGATAGAGCTATGTAACATAAAGATTTGCTTTACAGAGTGAACAGTGATCTCTGCTTTTGGTTTCTATGGTTTGCTTTCTGGAGTTGATCAAAACACAAGTCTTGTTAGTTGCTTGTGTTGCCAACCAGCAGAGAAGCTGCTGCAGACACTTTCATGCCTTATGCTTTACTTGCTTACACTCTGTACCAGTTAGTGTTTCCCATGTCTATAGAGCAAGACCAAAGCTGGTATTGCCTAATTTGGTAGAGTTCCATGTAAGTGCTATGTAACATAAAGATTTGCTTTACAGAATGAACAGTGATCTCTGCTTTTGGTTTCTATAGTTTGCTTTCTGGAGTTGATCAAAACACAAGTCTTGTTAGTTGCTTGTGTTGCCAACCACCAGAGAAGCTGCTGCAGACACTTTCATGCCTTATGCTTTCTTTGCTTACACTCTGTACCAGTTAGTGTTTCCCATGTCTATAGAGCAAGACCAAAGCTGGTATTGCCTAATTTGGTAGAGTTCCATGTAAGAGCTATGTAACATAAAGATTTGTTTTCAGAGTGAACAGTGATCTCTGCTTTTGGTTTCCATGGCTTGCTTTCTGGAGTTGATCAAAACACAAGTCATGTTAGTTCTTTGTGCTGCCAACCAGCAGAGAAGCTGCTGCAGACCCTCTCTTGCCTTATCAATTACTTGCTTTTACGCTGCACCTTTGGTGTTTTTCATGTCCATAGGAGGAGAACTAAAGCTGTTACTGCCTAATTTACTAAGTTTCTGTGATAGAGCTATGTAACATAAAGATTTGTTTTCAGAGTGAACAGTGATCTCTGCTTTTGGTTTCCATGGCTTGCTTTCTGGAGTTGATCAAAACACAAGTCATGTTAGTTCTTTGTGCTGCCAACCAGCAGAGAAGCTGCTGCAGACCCTCTCTTGCCTTATCCATTACTTGCTTTTACGCTGCACCTTTGGTGTTTTTCATGTCCATAGGAGGAGAACTAAAGCTGTTACTGCCTAATTTACTAAGTTTCTGTGATAGAGCTATGTAACATAAAGATTTGCTTTACAGAGTGAACTGTGATCTCTGCTTTTGGTTTCTATAGTTTGCTTTCTGGAGTTGATCAAAACACAAGTCTTGTTAGTTGCTTGTGTTGCCAACCAGCAGAGAAGCTGCTGCAGACACTTTCATGCCTTATCCTTTACTGGCTTTTACGCTGCACCTGTTGGTGTTTTTTATGTCCATAGGAGGAGAACTAAAGCTGTTACTGCCTAATTTATTAAGTTTCTGTGATAGAGCTATGTAACATAAAGATTTGCTTTACAGAGTGAACAGTGATCTCTGCTTTTGGTTTCTATAGTTTGCTTTCTGGAGTTGATCAAAATACAAGTCTTGTTAGTTGCTTGTGTTGCCAACCAGCAGAGAAGCTGCTGCAGACACTTTCATGCCTTATGCTTTACTTGCTTACACTCTGTACCAGTTAGTGTTTCCCATGTCTATAGAGCAAGACCAAAGCTGGTATTGCCTAATTTGGTAGAGTTCCATGTAAGAGCTATGTAACATAAAGATTTGCTTTACAGAATGAACAGTGATCTCTGCTTTTGGTTTCTATAGTTTGCTTTCTGGAGTTGATGAAAACACAAGTCTTGTTAGTTGCTTGTGTTGGCAACCAGCAGAGAAGCTGCTGCAGACACTTTCATGCATTATGCTTCACTTGCTTACACTCTGTACCAGTTAGTGTTTCCCATGTCTATAGAGCAAGACCAAAGCTGGTATTGCCTAATTTGGTAGAGTTCCATGAAAGAGCTATGTAACATAAAGATTTGCTTTTCAGAGTGAACAGTGATCTCTGCTTTTGGTTTCCATGGCTTGCTTTCTGGAGTTGATGAAAACACAAGTCAAGTTTAGTTGCTTGTGCTGCCAACCAGCAGAGAAGCTGCTGCAGACACTCCCTTGCTTTATCCATTACTGGCTTTTACGCTGCACCGGTTGGTGTCTTTCATGTCCATAGGAGGAGAACTAAAGCTGTTACTGCCTAATTTACTAAGTTTCTGTGATAGAGCTATGTAACATAAAGATTTGCTTTACAGAGTGAACAGTGATCTCTGCTTTTGGTTTCTATAGTTTGCTTTCTGGAGTTGATCAAAACACAAGTCTTGGTAGTTGCTTGTGTTGCCAACCACCAGACAAGCTGCTGCAGACACTTTCATGCCTTATGCTTTCTTTGCTTACACTCTGTACCAGTTAGTGTTTCCCATGTCTATAGAGCAAGACCAAAGCTGGTATTGCCTAATTTGATAGAGTTCCATGTAAGAGCTATGTAACATTAAGATTTGCTTTTCAGAGTGAACTGTGATCTCTGCTTTTGGTTTCCATGGCTTGCTTTCTGTAGTTGATGAAAACACAAGTCATGTTAGTTGTTTGTGCTGCCAACCAGCAGAGAAGCTGCTGCAGACCCTCTCTTGCCTTATCCATTACTTGCTTTTACGCTGCACCTTTGGTGTCTTTCATGTCCATAGAAGGAGAACTAAAGCTGTTACTGCCTAATTTACTAAGTTTCTGTGATAGAGCTATGTAACATAAAGATTTGCTTTTCAGAGTGAACAGTGATCTCTGCTTTTGGTTTCTATGGTTTGCTTTCTGGAGTTGATCAAAACACAAGTCTTGTTAGTTGCTTGTGTTGCCAAACCACCAGAGAAGCTGCTGCAGACACTTTCATGCCTTATGCTTTCTTTGCTTACACTCTGTACCAGTTAGTGTTTCCCATGTCTATAGAGCAAGACCAAAGCTGGTATTGCCTAATTTGATAGAGTTCCATGTAAGAGCTATGTAACATAAAGATTTGCTTTACAGAGTGAACTGTGATCTCTGCTTTTGGTTTCCAGGGCTTGCTTTCTGGAGTTGATGAAAACACAAGTCATGTTAGTTGCTTGTGTTGCCAACCACCAGAGAAGCTGCTGCAGACACTTTCATGCCTTATCCTTTACTTGCTTACACTCTGTACCAGTTAGTGTTTCCCATGTCTATAGAGCAAGACCAAAGCTGGTATTGCCTAATTTGGTAGAGTTCCATGTAAGAGCTATGTAACATAAAGATTTGCTTTTCAGAGTGAACAGTCATCTCTGCTTTTGGTTTCCATGGCTTGCTTTCTGGAGTTGATGAAAACACAATTCATGTTAGTTGTTTGTGATGCCAACCAGCAGAGAAGCTGCTGCAGACCCTCTCTTGCCTTATCCATTACTTGCTTTTACGCTGCACCTTTGGTATCTTTCATGTCCATAGAAGGAGAACTAAAGCTGTTACTGCCTAATTTACTAAGTTTCTGTGATAGAGCTATGTAACATAAAGATTTGCTTTACAGAGTGAACAGTGATCTCTGCTTTTGGTTTCTATGGTTTGCTTTCTGGAGTTGATCAAAACACAAGTCTTGTCTGTTGTTTGTGTTCCCAAGAAATAGAGAAGCTGCTGAAGGCGCTTTCCTGCCTTTTGCAGTACCGGTTTACACTTTGCACATGTATGTGTTTTGCTTGTCACCAGACCACGAATAAAGGTGGGTACTTCCTAATTTGCTTGATTTCCATGAAAGAGCCATGTAACAGAAACCTTTCCTTTGACACTCCACCGGTTGATGTTTCTCATGTCTATAGAGCAAGACCAAAGCTGTTACTGCTTAATTTGCTAAGTTTCCATGAAAGAGCACTGTAACATAAAGCTTTGCTTTTCCGAGTGAACAGTGGTTTCTGCTTTTGGTTTCCATGGCTTGCTTTCTGGAGTTGATGAAAACACAAGTCATGTTAGTTGTTTGTGCTGCCAACCAGCAGAGAAGCTGCTGCAGACCCTCTCTTGCTTTATCCATTACTGGCTTTTACGCTGCACCGGTTGGTGTCTTTCATGTCCATAGAAGGAGAACTAAAGCTGTTACTGCCTAATTTACTAAGTTTCTGTGATAGAGCTATGTAACATACAGATTTGCTTTACAGAATGAACAGTGATCTCTGCTTTTGGTTTCTATAGTTTGCTTTCTGGAGTTGATCAAAACACAAGTCTTGTCTGTTGCTTGTGTTGCCAACCAGCAGAGAAGCTGCTGCAGACACTTTCATGCCTTATCCTTTACTTGCTTACACTCTGTACCAGTTAGTGTTTCCCATGTCTATAGAGCAAGACCAAAGCTGGTATTGCCTAATTTGGTAGAGTTCCATGTAAGAGCTATGTAACATAAAGATTTGCTTTTCGAAGTGAACAGTCATCTCTGCTTTTGGTTTCCATGGCTTGCTTTCTGGAGTTGATGAAAACACAAGTCATGTTAGTTGTTTGTGCTGCCAACCAGCAGAGAAGCTGCTGCAGACCCTCTCTTGCCTTATCCATTACTGGCTTTTACGCTGCACCGGTTGGTGTTTTCATGTCCATAGGAGGAGAACTAAAGCTGTTACTGCCTAATTTACTAAGTTTCTGTGATAGAGCTATGTAACATAAAGATTTGTTTTACAGAGTGAACAGTGATCTCTGCTTTTTGTTTCCATGGCTTGCTTTCTGGAGTTGATGAAAACACAAGTCATGTTAGTTCTTTGTGCTGCCAACCAGCAGAGAAGCTGCTGCAGACCCTCTCTTGCCTTATCCATTACTGGCTTTTACGCTGCACCTGTTGGTGTTTTTCATGTCCATAGGAGGAGAACTAAAGCTGTTACTGCCTAATTTACTAAGTTTCTGTGATAGAGCTATGTAACATAAAGATTTGCTTTACAGAGTGAACTGTGATCTCTGCTTTTGGTTTCTATGGTTTGCTTTCTGGAGTTGATCAAAACACAAGTCTTGTTAGTTGCTTGTGTTGCCAACCACCAGAGAAGCTGCTGCAGACACTTTCATGCCTTATGCTTTACTTGCTTACACTCTGTACCAGTTAGTGTTTCCCATGTCTATAGAGCAAGACCAAAGCTGGTATTGCCTAATTTGGTAGAGTTCCATGTAAGAGCTATGTAACATAAAGATTTGCTTTACAGAATGAACAGTGATCTCTGCTTTTGGTTTCTATAGTTTGCTTTGTGGAGTTGATCAAAACACAAGTCTTGTTAGTTGCTTGTGTTGCCAACCAGCAGAGAAGCTGCTGCAGACACTTTCATGCATTATGCTTTACTTGCTTACACTCTGTACCAGTTAGTGTTTCCCATGTCTATAGAGCAAGACCAAAGCTGGTATTGCCTAATTTGGTAGAGTTCCATGTAAGAACTATGTAACATAAAGATTTGCTTTTCAGAGTGAACAGTCATCTCTGCTTTTGGTTTCCATGGCTTGCTTTCTGGAGTTGATGAAAACACAAGTCATGTTAGTTCTTTGTGCTGCCAATCAGCAGAGAAGCTGCTGCAGACCCTCTCTTGCCTTATCCATTTCTGGCTTTTACGCTGCACCTTTGGTGTCTTTCATGTCCATAGAAGGAGAACTAAAGCTGTTACTGCCTAATTTACTAAGTTTCTGTGATAGATCTATGTAACATAAAGATTTGCTTTACAGAGTGAACAGTGATCTCTGCTTTTGGTTTCTATAGTTTGCTTTCTGGAGTTGATCAAAACACAAGTCTTGTTAGTTGCTTGTGTTGCCAACCAGCAGAGAAGCTGCTGCAGACACTTTCATGCCTTATGCTTTCTTTGCTTACCCTCTGTACCAGTTAGTGTTTCCCATGTCTATAGAGCAAGACCAAAGCTGGTATTGCCTAATTTGGTAGAGTTCCATGTAAGAGCTATGTAACATAAAGATTTCCTTTACAGAGTGAACAGTGATTTCTGCTTTTGGTTTCCATGGCTTGCTTTCTGGAGTTGATCAAAACACAAGTCTTGTTAGTTGCTTGTGTTGCCAACCACCAGAGAAGCTGCTGCAGACACTTTCATGCCTTATGCTTTACTTGCTTACACTCTGTACCAGTTAGTGTTTCCCATGTCTATAGAGCAAGACCAAAGCTGGTATTGCCTAATTTGGTAGAGTTCCATGTAAGAGCTATGTAACATAAAGATTTGCTTTACAGAATGAACAGTGATCTCTGCTTTTGGTTTCTATGGTTTGCTTTCTGGAGTTGATCAAAACACAAGTCTTGTTAGTTGCTTGTGTTGCCAACCAGCAGAGAAGCTGCTGCAGACACTTTCATGCCTTATGCTTTACTTGCTTACACTCTGTACCAGTTAGTGTTTCCCATGTCTATAGAGCAAGACCAAAGCTGGTATTGCCTAATTTGGTAGAGTTCCATGTAAGAGCTATGTAACATAAAGATTTGCTTTACAGAATGAACAGTGATCTCTGCTTTTGGTTTCTATGGTTTGCTTTCTGGAGTTGATCAAAACACAAGTCTTGTTAGTTGCTTGTGCTGCCAACCACCAGAGAAGCTGCTGCAGACACTCCATTGCTTTATCCATTACTGGCTTTTACGCTGCACCGGTTGGTGTCTTTCATGTCCATAGAAGGAGAACTAAAGCTGTTACTGCCTAATTTACTAAGTTTCTGTGATAGAGCTATGTAACATAAAGATTTGTTTTACAGAGTGAACTGTGATCTCTGCTTTTGGTTTCTATAGTTTGCTTTCTGGAGTTGATCAAAACACAAGTCTTGTTAGTTGCTTGTGTTGCCAACCAGCAGAGAAGCTGCTGCAGACACTTTCATGCCTTATGCTTTACTTGCTTACACTCTGTACCAGTTAGTGTTTCCCATGTCTATAGAGCAAGACCAAAGCTGGTATTGCCTAATTTGGTAGAGTTCCATGTAAGAGCTATGTAACATAAAGATTTGCTTTACAGAATGAACAGTGATCTCTGCTTTTGGTTTCTATGGTTTGCTTTCTGGAGTTGATGAAAACACAAGTCTTGTTAGTTGCTTGTGTTGCCAACCAGCAGAGAAGCTGCTGCAGACACTTTCATGCCTTATGCTTTACTTGCTTACACTCTGTACCAGTTAGTGTTTCCCATGTCTATAGAGCAAGACCAAAGCTGGTATTGCCTAATTTGGTAGAGTTCCATGTAAGAGCTATGTAACATAAAGATTTGCTTTTCAGAGTGAACAGTGATCTCTGCTTTTGGTTTCCATGGCTTGCTTTCTGGAGTTGATGAAAACACAAGTCATGTTAGTTGTTTGTGCTGCCAACCAGCAGAGAAGCTGCTGCAGACCCTCTCTTGCCTTATCCATTACTGGCTTTTACGCTGCACCGGTTGGTGTCTTTCATGTCCATAGGAGGAGAACTAAAGCTGTTACTGCCTAATTAACTAAGTTTCTGTGATAGAGCTATGTAACATAAAGATTTGTTCTACAGAGTGAACAGTGATCTCTGCTTTTGGTTTCCATGGCTTGCTTTCTGGAGTTGATGAAAACACAAGTCATGTTAGTTCTTTGTGCTGCCAACCAGCAGAGAAGCTGCTGCAGACCCTCTCTTGCCTTATCCATTACTGGCTTTTACGCTGCACCTGTTGGTGTTTTTCATGTCCATAGGAGGAGAACTAAAGCTGTTACTGCCTAATTTACTAAGTTTCTGTGATAGAGCTATGTAACATAAAGATTTGCTTTACAGAGTGAACAGTGATCTCTGCTTTTGGTTTCTATAGTTTGCTTTCTGGAGTTGATCAAAACACAAGTCTTGTTAGATACTTGTGTTGCCAACCACCAGAGAAGCTGCTGCAGACACTTTCATGCCTTATGCTTTCCTTGCTTACACTCTGTACCAGTTAGTGTTTCCCATGTCTATAGAGCAAGACCAAAGCTGGTATTGCCTAATTTGATAGAGTTCCATGTAAGAGCTATGTAACATAAAGATTTGCTTTACAGAATGAACAGTGATCTCTGCTTTTGTTTTCCAGGGCTTGCTTTCTGGAGTTGATCAAAACACAAGTCATGTTAGTTGCTTGTGCTGCCAACCAGCAGAGAAGCTGCTGCAGACACTCCATTGCTTTATCCATTACTGGCTTTTACGCTGCACCGGTTGGTGTCTTTCATGTCCATAGAAGGAGAACTAAAGCTGTTACTGCCTAATTTACTAAGTTTCTGTGATAGAGCTATGTAACATAAAGATTTGTTTTACAGAGTGAACTGTGATCTCTGCTTTTGGTTTCTATAGTTTGCTTTCTGGAGTTGATCAAAACACAAGTCTTGTTAGTTGCTTGTGTTGCCAACCAGCAGAGAAGCTGCTGCAGACACTTTCATGCCTTATGCTTTACTTGCTTACACTCTGTACCAGTTAGTGTTTCCCATGTCTATAGAGCAAGACCAAAGCTGGTATTGCCTAATTTGGTAGAGTTCCATGTAAGAGCTATGTAACATAAAGATTTGCTTTACAGAATGAACAGTGATCTCTGCTTTTGGTTTCTATAGTTTGCTTTCTGGAGTTGATCAAAACACAAGTCTTGTTAGTTGCTTGTGTTGCCAACCACCAGAGAAGCTGCTGCAGACACTTTCATGCCTTATGCTTTACTTGCTTACACTCTGTACCAGTTAGTGTTTCCCATGTCTATAGAGCAAGACCAAAGCTGGTATTGCCTAATTTGGTAGAGTTCCATGTAAGAGCTATGTAACATAAAGATTTGCTTTACAGAGTGAACAGTGATCTCTGCTTTTGGTTTCTATAGTTTGCTTTCTGGAGTTGATCAAAACACAAGTCTTGTTAGTTGCTTGTGTTGCCAACCAGCAGAGAAGCTGCTGCAGACACTTTCATGCCTTATGCTTTCTTTGCTTACACTCTGTACCAGTTAGTGTTTCCCATGTCTATAGAGCAAGACCAAAGCTGGTATTGCCTAATTTGGTAGAGTTCCATGTAAGAGCTATGTAACATAAAGATTTGCTTTTCAGAGTGAACAGTGATCTCTGCTTTTGGTTTCCATGGCTTGCTTTCTGGAGTTGATGAAAACACAAGTCATGATAGTTGTTTGTGCTGCCAACCAGCAGAGAAGCTGCTGCAGACCCTCTCTTGCCTTATCCATTACTGGCTTTTACGCTGCACCGGTTGGTGTCTTTCATGTCCATAGAAGGAGAACTAAAGCTGTTACTGCCTAATTTACTAAGTTTCTGTGATAGAGCTATGTAACATAAAGATTTGCTTTACAGAGTGAACTGTGACCTCTGCTTTTGGTTTCTATAGTTTGCTTTCTGGAGTTGATCAAAACACAAGTCTTGTTAGTTGCTTGTGTTGGCAACCACCAGAGAAGCTGCTGCAGACACTTTCATGCCTTATGCTTTCTTTGCTTACACTCTGTACCAGTTAGTGTTTCCCATGTCTATAGAGCAAGACCAAAGCTGGTATTGCCTAATTTGGTAGAGTTCCATGTAAGAGCTATGTAACATAAAGATTTGCTTTACAGAATGAACAGTGATCTCTGCTTTTGGTTTCCAGGGCTTGCTTTCTGGAGTTGATCAAAACACAAGTCTTGTTAGTTGCTTGTGTTGCCAACCACCAGAGAAGCTGCTGCAGACACTTTCATGCCTTATGCTTTACTTGCTTACACTCTGTACCAGTTAGTGTTTCCCATGTCTATAGAGCAAGACCAAAGCTGGTATTGCCTAATTTGGTAGAGTTCCATGTAAGAGCTATGTAACATAAAGATTTGCTTTTCAGAGTGAACAGTGATCTCTGCTTTTGGTTTCCATGGCTTGCTTTCTGGAGTTGATGAAAACACAAGTCATGTTAGTTGCTTGTGCTGCCAACCAGCAGAGAAGCTGCTGCAGACACTTTCATGCCTTATGCTTTACTTGCTTACACTATGTACCAGTTAGTGTTTCCCATGTCTATAGAGCAAGACCAAAGCTGGTATTGCCTAATTTGATAGAGTACCATGTAAGAGCTATGTAACATAAAGATTTGCTTTTCAGAGTGAACAGTGATCTCTGCTTTTGGTTTCCATGGCTTGCTTTCTGGAGTTGATGAAAACACAATTCATGTTAGTTGTTTGTGATGCCAACCAGCAGAGAAGCTGCTGCAGACCCTCTCTTGCCTTATCCATTACTTGCTTTTACGCTGCACCTTTGGTATCTTTCATGTCCATAGAAGGAGAACTAAAGCTGTTACTGCCTAATTTACTAAGTTTCTGTGATAGAGCTATGTAACATAAAGATTTGCTTTACAGAGTGAACAGTGATCTCTGCTTTTGGTTTCTATGGTTTGCTTTCTGGAGTTGATCAAAACACAAGTCTTGTCTGTTGTTTGTGTTCCCAAGAAATAGAGAAGCTGCTGAAGGCGCTTTCCTGCCTTTTGCAGTACCGGTTTACACTTTGCACATGTATGTGTTTTGCTTGTCACCAGACCACGAATAAAGGTGGGTACTTCCTAATTTGCTTGATTTCCATGAAAGAGCCATGTAACAGAAACCTTTCCTTTGACACTCCACCGGTTGATGTTTCTCATGTCTATAGAGCAAGACCAAAGCTGTTACTGCTTAATTTGCTAAGTTTCCATGAAAGAGCACTGTAACATAAAGCTTTGCTTTTCCGAGTGAACAGTGGTTTCTGCTTTTGGTTTCCATGGCTTGCTTTCTGGAGTTGATGAAAACACAAGTCATGTTAGTTGTTTGTGCTGCCAACCAGCAGAGAAGCTGCTGCAGACCCTCTCTTGCTTTATCCATTACTGGCTTTTACGCTGCACCGGTTGGTGTCTTTCATGTCCATAGAAGGAGAACTAAAGCTGTTACTGCCTAATTTACTAAGTTTCTGTGATAGAGCTATGTAACATACAGATTTGCTTTACAGAATGAACAGTGATCTCTGCTTTTGGTTTCTATAGTTTGCTTTCTGGAGTTGATCAAAACACAAGTCTTGTCTGTTGCTTGTGTTGCCAACCAGCAGAGAAGCTGCTGCAGACACTTTCATGCCTTATCCTTTACTTGCTTACACTCTGTACCAGTTAGTGTTTCCCATGTCTATAGAGCAAGACCAAAGCTGGTATTGCCTAATTTGGTAGAGTTCCATGTAAGAGCTATGTAACATAAAGATTTGCTTTTCGAAGTGAACAGTCATCTCTGCTTTTGGTTTCCATGGCTTGCTTTCTGGAGTTGATGAAAACACAAGTCATGTTAGTTGTTTGTGCTGCCAACCAGCAGAGAAGCTGCTGCAGACCCTCTCTTGCCTTATCCATTACTGGCTTTTACGCTGCACCGGTTGGTGTTTTCATGTCCATAGGAGGAGAACTAAAGCTGTTACTGCCTAATTTACTAAGTTTCTGTGATAGAGCTATGTAACATAAAGATTTGTTTTACAGAGTGAACAGTGATCTCTGCTTTTTGTTTCCATGGCTTGCTTTCTGGAGTTGATGAAAACACAAGTCATGTTAGTTCTTTGTGCTGCCAACCAGCAGAGAAGCTGCTGCAGACCCTCTCTTGCCTTATCCATTACTGGCTTTTACGCTGCACCTGTTGGTGTTTTTCATGTCCATAGGAGGAGAACTAAAGCTGTTACTGCCTAATTTACTAAGTTTCTGTGATAGAGCTATGTAACATAAAGATTTGCTTTACAGAGTGAACTGTGATCTCTGCTTTTGGTTTCTATGGTTTGCTTTCTGGAGTTGATCAAAACACAAGTCTTGTTAGTTGCTTGTGTTGCCAACCACCAGAGAAGCTGCTGCAGACACTTTCATGCCTTATGCTTTACTTGCTTACACTCTGTACCAGTTAGTGTTTCCCATGTCTATAGAGCAAGACCAAAGCTGGTATTGCCTAATTTGGTAGAGTTCCATGTAAGAGCTATGTAACATAAAGATTTGCTTTACAGAATGAACAGTGATCTCTGCTTTTGGTTTCTATAGTTTGCTTTGTGGAGTTGATCAAAACACAAGTCTTGTTAGTTGCTTGTGTTGCCAACCAGCAGAGAAGCTGCTGCAGACACTTTCATGCATTATGCTTTACTTGCTTACACTCTGTACCAGTTAGTGTTTCCCATGTCTATAGAGCAAGACCAAAGCTGGTATTGCCTAATTTGGTAGAGTTCCATGTAAGAACTATGTAACATAAAGATTTGCTTTTCAGAGTGAACAGTCATCTCTGCTTTTGGTTTCCATGGCTTGCTTTCTGGAGTTGATGAAAACACAAGTCATGTTAGTTCTTTGTGCTGCCAATCAGCAGAGAAGCTGCTGCAGACCCTCTCTTGCCTTATCCATTTCTGGCTTTTACGCTGCACCTTTGGTGTCTTTCATGTCCATAGAAGGAGAACTAAAGCTGTTACTGCCTAATTTACTAAGTTTCTGTGATAGATCTATGTAACATAAAGATTTGCTTTACAGAGTGAACAGTGATCTCTGCTTTTGGTTTCTATAGTTTGCTTTCTGGAGTTGATCAAAACACAAGTCTTGTTAGTTGCTTGTGTTGCCAACCAGCAGAGAAGCTGCTGCAGACACTTTCATGCCTTATGCTTTCTTTGCTTACCCTCTGTACCAGTTAGTGTTTCCCATGTCTATAGAGCAAGACCAAAGCTGGTATTGCCTAATTTGGTAGAGTTCCATGTAAGAGCTATGTAACATAAAGATTTCCTTTACAGAGTGAACAGTGATTTCTGCTTTTGGTTTCCATGGCTTGCTTTCTGGAGTTGATCAAAACACAAGTCTTGTTAGTTGCTTGTGTTGCCAACCACCAGAGAAGCTGCTGCAGACACTTTCATGCCTTATGCTTTACTTGCTTACACTCTGTACCAGTTAGTGTTTCCCATGTCTATAGAGCAAGACCAAAGCTGGTATTGCCTAATTTGGTAGAGTTCCATGTAAGAGCTATGTAACATAAAGATTTGCTTTACAGAATGAACAGTGATCTCTGCTTTTGGTTTCTATGGTTTGCTTTCTGGAGTTGATCAAAACACAAGTCTTGTTAGTTGCTTGTGTTGCCAACCAGCAGAGAAGCTGCTGCAGACACTTTCATGCCTTATGCTTTACTTGCTTACACTCTGTACCAGTTAGTGTTTCCCATGTCTATAGAGCAAGACCAAAGCTGGTATTGCCTAATTTGGTAGAGTTCCATGTAAGAGCTATGTAACATAAAGATTTGCTTTACAGAATGAACAGTGATCTCTGCTTTTGGTTTCTATGGTTTGCTTTCTGGAGTTGATCAAAACACAAGTCTTGTTAGTTGCTTGTGCTGCCAACCACCAGAGAAGCTGCTGCAGACACTCCATTGCTTTATCCATTACTGGCTTTTACGCTGCACCGGTTGGTGTCTTTCATGTCCATAGAAGGAGAACTAAAGCTGTTACTGCCTAATTTACTAAGTTTCTGTGATAGAGCTATGTAACATAAAGATTTGTTTTACAGAGTGAACTGTGATCTCTGCTTTTGGTTTCTATAGTTTGCTTTCTGGAGTTGATCAAAACACAAGTCTTGTTAGTTGCTTGTGTTGCCAACCAGCAGAGAAGCTGCTGCAGACACTTTCATGCCTTATGCTTTACTTGCTTACACTCTGTACCAGTTAGTGTTTCCCATGTCTATAGAGCAAGACCAAAGCTGGTATTGCCTAATTTGGTAGAGTTCCATGTAAGAGCTATGTAACATAAAGATTTGCTTTACAGAATGAACAGTGATCTCTGCTTTTGGTTTCTATGGTTTGCTTTCTGGAGTTGATGAAAACACAAGTCTTGTTAGTTGCTTGTGTTGCCAACCAGCAGAGAAGCTGCTGCAGACACTTTCATGCCTTATGCTTTACTTGCTTACACTCTGTACCAGTTAGTGTTTCCCATGTCTATAGAGCAAGACCAAAGC